>NC_056738.1:361679372-361994372 GCF_019279795.1 Protopterus annectens
CTGCTCCTTGAAAAAGAAGGTAAAGTCTAAAGATGGGTACTGGCAAGACATAAATGGCCACTGGGCCCAGTTGCTTTGTACTTTCTGTGATTCTAAGCAACTGAAGGCTTACAAGAAGTTGAAAACAATAATATGGGGTCAGATTACGAAAACAGTATGATAAGAAATTAAAATCTCATGCAAACTGGTCAAGGTTTGATTAGTACTCTACCATGCTAAACAAACACGGTGCAGTGGTAGCATTGTCACCTCACAGCAAGAGTTTCTTTGGTTCGATTCTCAGCTGGGGTGCCTTTTGTGTGGAGTCTGCATGTCCTCCCTGTGTTCGTGTGGGTTTTCTCCGGGTTCTCCGGTTTCCTACCATGTTACAAAGACATGCATCTGAAGAGTTTCTCCCCAGGCCTCCACTGAAAATTGGCTTTGTTCCAAGTCAGACTTTCCCAGCAAATAAATAAAAAATAAATAAATAAAATAAAAAATGTAAATAAGACAGATAGACAAAGACTGCATAATCTCAAGCTAATCAAAGCACCAAGTCTAAAATACATGGATCACATTCTAATAGCTGGTCTGAAGCATGATCCAAAGAGCTGAAATGCAAATACCAAGGGCAGAAATCAAGTATACATTACAGAGGTTTCTAAGAATGATGTAGCATCTTACAACATTTGTAACTAATATGAGACAATTGTGTTTTTAAGAAGGCTGTTGCAGAAAGACATGGCCTGAAAATAGAGCTCTTTTACCCATGAAAGTAGCTTTGAAATGCTCAAAATACTAGCTACAGGATTAGTTGGGAATATAAAATATTACATGATAACTATAAAAATCAATCAGAGGAGATTAGAAAATATTGAGAAGAGAGATGGGAAATGCAATTTACAAAAGAACAATGGAAAAACATTATGTATGGCTCTCAAGTCTGTGACAAAGTACAAAAGGCTTAGGATTGTTGACTGGAAGTGTTTGCATAGGTATTTTACACCCCAAACAGACTTCAGAGAATTTTTCCTAATCATGTGATGGAAAATAGAGAGGTAACTGGGAATATGTTTTTGGGGTGTAACAAGTAGGCAGATTTAAAAAATTCCCTACAAAGCTTGGTCAGAAATGTTGGGGGAGCAAATGGCTGTAGCTAAGAAAAAAAAGAAGTTGTGTGCTCACCATAATATTCCATGTGTGTTGTCCATCTCGCCTTCATTCTTAGCTGGTTGGGTTCAGATCCGACCCTCGGGTAACTCAGCTTATACACAAGCTTAAGGTCTTCCACTAGCTCGTGGCTCAACCCTAACCCATAATGCACTAGGACAACTCCCCAGATCTTGTTTGCAGATACAAAGAGAATACGAAATAAGAGTCGCTAAATACATTACAGACAATCAAGAAGGTCAGAGATCGTAAATAGCCAACTGTATCAACTCGGTCTTCCAGGAGCAACGGGCTAAGGGAAGAAGGGTGGGCTGTAAGAATGAAGGCGAGATGGACAACACACATAGAACCTTATGGTGAGTACATAACTTCTTTATGTGATGTTGTCCTAACTTGCTTAGCTGGTCGGGACAGTGTCCTTAGCACCATATTTCTTGGGTGGCTCAAGGGAGAATATTCTTCAGAACTGTGGAACCAAAGGAGGCCATGTTCCTGGAGGCCAAATTGACTTTATTATTAGTAATAAAGGCATGTGGCCTTGCCCATATTTCTGCAGCACAAATGGTATCAATAGGTAGTCTAGCTTGAAAGGTGGGCGAGGTTGCAATGGCTCTTAAAGAATGACCATTTACTTTACGGGAAAAATCTTTGTTTTGAGATTTGTAAATGAAGGTTATACAATCTGAGAGCCATTTTGAAAGTGGCACTTTAGAAACTGGAGCAGCTTTCCTTGAATCTGAAAAGGATACAAAGAGTTGGTCAGGTTTTCTGAAGTCCTATGTCCTATGTAAGTAGAACGGTAATTGTCTATGTACATCAAGTTGGTGCAACATATATTCTGCGTTATTCTCATAGTTAGGGAAAAATACTGGTAGTTCTATGGATTGGTTCATATTAGATTCTGAACATACTTTGGCTAAAAAGGAAGGGTTTGTTCGTAAGTATATTCTGTCCCTGTGGAAAAGCATGTATGGGGACTTTATTGACAATGCTTGCAGCTCTGGCACTCTTCTAGCAGAAGTAACCACTATCAAAAGAATAGTTTTCCAAGTCAACTACTTGATATCACAGGATGATGCAGGCTCAAATGGGGGGAAAATCAAATGGGATAAGACAAAATTCAAGTCCCATGGTGCTGGAGGGTCTTTATTAGGTGGACTCAATAAAAAAAGTACCTTTAAGAAAGGTTTTGCATAGTCTGTGGGACATCACATTGAGGCCTGATTCACCTAAATGGAAATTAGATATCGCTGTTAACTGAATTTGAAAAGTAGCTGCAGCTGCACCTTCACTGAATAGCTTTGCTAAGAATTCTAGAATGGAAGCTACTGGGGAAGAAAAAGGACCATTGCGATTATTTGAAGCCCATAAGGAAATTCTTTTCCATTTGCTTCTATACATCTTTCTCGTTGAAGCCTTACGAGACGAAATCAGGATATGTATTACTGAAGGAGAAAGGTTAGGGAGCCTGGCTATGGTTGGAATCAGAGCAGCCAAGCTATCAACTTGAGGGTTTGAAGGGAAGGATGGAGCGTGCCTGATGCATGAGTCAGGAGGTCTGAAACTGGGTCCAGAATCCAAGGCTCCTCCTGGAGATGAGGCCACAGGAAGGGGAACCGGATTTGACAAGGCCAGTATGGAGCAATGAGTTTCAAGTTCATTCCCAAGTAATTGGCTTTCTGAAGAATTTTGGGTATCAACGGATAGGGAGGAAAACCGTATAGGAGACCCGAGGGCTAATTGTGGACAATTCATCCCTTGGTGACTCCCCTGGAGGGGGGATCAGGGCAAAGTAGCTGCTGCATTTTGTGTTCATGGATGTGGAAACAAAGTCCCGACAAGGCCAGCCCCATTGCGGAAAATCTTTTCCGCCACATCCTGTTTTAGAAACCACTAGTGAGGCTTCAGAATAGCTCTGCTGAGTCTGTCTGCAATCATGTTGGATTTCCCCGGGATGTATGTTGCTATCAGAAAGTGTTGGGAGGTGATTGCCCAGTGAAATACTCTCAGGGCCTCCTGACAAAGGGGATAAGATCTGATTCCTCCTTGCTTGTTTATGTACCATACAACTGACATGTTGTCTGTCTGTATCCCAATAGTCCCCAGCAGAAGCGATTCCTGGAATGCTTGCAATGCTAAAAGCACTGCTCTCATCTCTAGGACACTGATGTTCAAATGGGCCTCGTGATCCTGCCAAGTTCTTTGGACTGTCTTTCCCACATAATACCCCCCAATCTGGGAAGCGTCCGTGATCACTGTGGCTAATGGTTGGGGAAGTACAAAGGGTCGACCTAGTGTCATGTGAGTGGAGTCTAGCCACCAACGAAGATCTTTTTTGCAAGATTCATTTAACAGTATCTTGTGGGACATGGGCAGTTGTTGCACTGACCACTGAGTAGAAAGTAGTCACTGGAGAATTCCAATGTGCAGATGTGCTAAGGGGATCAAAGTTACTGCTTCTGCCATGGCCCCTAACACTCTTAGAACTGTCTTTGCTTGTATTTTTTTCTTGGGAAGGAGATTCAAGATCTGATGGTGGAAGAACTCTTACCCTTTCTAGGGGAAGTTTGGCCACCATTTTTGTTGTATCTAGTTCTGCTCCTATGCTGAGGCAGCAGCAAGGCAGATTTTTTGTAGTTTATTGTTATCCCTATGTGACAGCAGAGCTGCAAGGTGGTGTCTCTCACTTTTGTTAGTAGATGCTTGGTGTGGCGGTTAGGAGCCAGTCGTCTAGATATGGAAACACTCGGAATCCTAGGCATCTCAAGTGAGCTGCGACTACTGACATACACTTGGTGAACACTCTGGGGGCTGTAGTGAAGCTAAAGGGCAGAGCCCAAAAAGTAAAGTTGTGTACACTTACCATAAATGTAGATGTTCGAGTGTATTCACTATTGCAGTCATTACATTTGGGGTAATCTGCTGGCAGGTTGCCCTCAGTCAGCCTGATTAACAAAGTCTTGGGTCCTGCGTCGGTTGCTGTCCCTTCTTCCATGACGTCAGGTCGTCAGGGGTATAAAACATGCAGCCGATGCCATTACATCAGTTTTTCTTGCCCCAGATGTCAGGTGCCCTTCAAATGGGGAGCCAAATATTTAAGTAATTAAAAACTCAAAAAATATATACCTCCAAACAAAAGCAAATACACCAAAAAGGCTCTTAAGCATAGTAAAGGAAAGAAAAGGTATAGTAAGAGAAAAAACAGGGGGTTGGAGGGACGGTAACCAGGACTGCAACAGTAAATACACTCGAACATCTACATTTATGGTAAGTGTACGCAACTGTACTATGTTCTTCGTGTTTCACTGTTGCAGTCATTACATTTAGGTAGATTCCTAAAGCTATGGTTGGGAGGATGGATTTTTACAGCATTAGGACCAGCTATAAGGCCCTGCAGGACAGCAGAGGCAAAGCCAGCTCTGGATTTAGAGAAGAAAGGTAAATGGTAATGTTTGGTGAACGTATGAACTGAGCTCCAGGTAGCAGCTTCTAGAATGTCTCTGGTAGGAACACCTCTGAGAAAGGCTGTAGAAGTAGATGCAGCCCTGGTGGAATGAGATCTATCCCCTGGGGGATATTTTTACCATGGTGCATATAGCAGAAACAAATACAATGGCTTATCCAGTTGGAAACAGTCTGCCTTGAAATAGCCTTTCCCACTGCCCCTGCAGCAAATGCCACCAGTAGTTGGTCAGATTTTCTTTGAGATTTTGACCTGTTTAAGCAAAATCTAAATTGTCTGTGTACATCCAGTGAATGCAGAATCCGTCGCCATTGTTCTGTGGATTGGGAAAGAAAGTTGGCAAATGAATGGTTTGATTAAGAGCCACACTGGATACCACCTTAGGCATGAAGGATGGCTTGGTCCTGAGAGACACCCTGTCCGCATGAAAAATAATGAAAGGCTCCACTGCCATAAGAGCCTGTAATTCGGAAATCCTTCTAGCTGAAGTGACTGCTAAAAGGAAAGCTGTTTTCCAGGAGAGAAATTTTAAGTCTGCAGTAGCAGCTGGCTCAAAAGGAGGGAGAGTGAGTTTTTCCAATACAAAACTGAGGTCCCAGGCAGGGGTTGGAGCTCTCCTGGGTGGTCTTAAGTTTTTGGCCCCTCTAAGATACTGCGTTAGCAGAGGATGAGAGAAGAGGGGAGGTTCTGTGTTGTAATGAGCTGAAATAGCTGAGGCATGGATTTTTATGGAAGAAAAAAACAGGCCCTTGTGAAGCATCTCAGTTAAATATTGTAAAATCTGAAGAATATTGGGCACTGTTGAGCTTATCCCTTGTGACTAATTCCAGGCACAGAATCTTTTCCATTTGTCAGCATAAGATTTTCTGGTACTAGGTCTTCTTGCCTCCAAAATGACATCCATCACAGGTTTGTTGAGGGATGCCAAGGGTGAATTTAGGTGATTAGCCACGCTGCAAGATTCAAAGTTTGGAGCTGAGTGTGCAGAATTTGGTTGTTCTGCTGAGACAGTATGTAAGGTGTCTGAGGCAGGTGCCATGGTGGAAGGTTTGACACATTGCGCAGGAGTGGGTACCAGTGTTGGCGAGGCCAGTCTGGAGCAATCAAAATCATTTTTGGCTTGTCCTGTTTGACTTTTAGCAGAACTTTGGAGAGCAGAGGCAGAGGGGGAAAGGCATAGACTGACAGATTTTTCCAGCTGAATGATAGAGCATCCACTTTCCAGGCTTTTTTGTGATGAGTTCTTGTGCAGAATTTGTCCAACTGATAGTTCTGGGGTGAGGCAAAAAGATCTATGTCTGGACTCCCCCATTTGCATGTCAACATGTTGAAAATACATGGTTCCAGTTTCCATTCGTGTGGATCCATGTGATTTCTGCTTAGTTTGTCTGCCAGATTATTCAGCTTTCCTGGCAGGAACTGAGCTTGTAGTTGTATTTGATATGTCAAGGCCGTGCTCAACAATGCCATGGCTAGTCTGCAAAGGGGGTAGGAGTGTATACCCCCCTGCTTGTTTATGTACCACATAACTGTGGTGTTGTCTGTCTTTATCATTAATTGTCCTGGATGAAGGTAGTCCTTGAAGGCTGTCAGTGCATTCTGTACAGCTAGCATCTCTTTTTGATAGATATGAAGGTGCATTTGATTTGGGCTCCATTTGTCCTGAATGCACTTCCCTGCCAGATGAGCCCCCCCAAGCATAGTCTGATGCGTCTGTAGTTAGGGTTTGGGCAGCAGGGGGTGGAGAGAATGGCAGTCCCTTGTTTTGGTGACAGGTCTCTGCCCACCATAGGAACTCTAGTTGCAGGCGAGGTATGACAGGAATCATTGCTTCCAAGCTGTGACAATGCTGACTCCATAAACTCTTAAAGTACCACTGAAGTTTCCTCATATGCAGTCTTGCATATGGAATTAGAAGAATGCAGGAGGCCATGAACCCCAAGGCTTGCAGAATTTGTCTTGCAGATAGCAGGGTTTTTGTGGCCACCTGTTTGAAGTAAGCCACCAAATGAATTTGCTTTTCTGGCGTAAGATAAGCCATCTGGGCAGTTGTATTCAAGCTTGCACATAGGAATGTCATTTTTTGAGAGGTTACCAGTTGTGATTTACTTTCGTTTATGGTGTACCCTAGACAAGTAAGAACCTTTTTTACAAACGCCAGATGTTTTTGAAGAATGTCCCTGTTTTCTGCCTGAATTAGACAATTGTCCAGGTATGGATATATTTGAATATTTCTTTGCCTGCAAAATGCAGTTACTGGAGCCAGGAAGACCCTGGGCGCAGTAGATAAGACAAAGGGCAGTACAGAGAACTGGTAATGCAAATAGCTTGCTTTGAAGCAGAGGTATCTTCTGCAAAATTCCCTGATTGGGATATGCAGGTAAGCCTCTTTTAAGTCTAGAGTTATCAACCAGGCATCTTTGCCTAGCATAGGAAGTAACTGTTGAAGAGTCAGCATCTTGACTTTTGGAATGTCCAGAAATGTGTTCACAGTAGATAAGTCCAGGATTGGACGCCATGATTTGTCCTTTCTGGGTACCAGGAAAAGTCTTGAATAGAAACCTTGTCCCTTTTCCTCTTCTGGGACTGGCTGAATAGTTCCCATGTTCATGAGAGACAGTACTTGCTTCTGGGCCTCTGCTCACTGATTTGGGGGCAGGTCTGGCCATCCGTTTGGGATTGGCAACGTGTGGAAATGAAATCTGTATCCATGGGATACTATATTTAAAACCCATTTGTCCTGGGTTATAAGTTGCCAGTTTTCCCCCCAAAGGGGTGGCTGAAAGGTAAGTGCTTGGTAAATGTAGAGGAAAGACATTGAGACTGCTTACTATAGGGAGGTGCCTTGTTGTTTCCAGATTTGGAGGAGGAGGAGGCACCCCATTGTTTTGTTCTAAAAGTCCCTTAGGACTGAAACCCGGAGCCTTTGGAATGTCTGGGTTTGACTTGAGTGGCTCTCGAAGGAACTGGAAAGGACCAGTTCTTAGTAGGCTAGTGCCTACTAAATCTTGGAGGTTGCACTTGTAAGAAATATTTCACAGTTTGCATAGATTTAGCTTTATCTTCCATCTTTTTTAAAACTTCTTCATCCTTATTACCAAAGAGATGGTCCTGTTGTAAAGGAGCATTCAACAATTTTACTTTAACATGATCAGGCAGAGTTTGCTCTTTAAGCCAAGCATGCCTTCTTAGCACAGAGCCAGTTACAGCAGCCCTGCAAGAGGCCTCCAAAGAATCAAAACCATATTGAAAAAGTATGTTTTCCAACTTGTTCAGCTGAATGCAATAATTCCTGTAAATGTTTATTTTCCACACAGTCAGAAATTAACATAATTTTCTGTTTAAGCAGTCCCATGATATGCTGCTGGTACTTAAGCATATGAAATTGACAGTTTAAAAGCCCTGATTGCCAAGGTTGCAGAAGTGTAAACCTTCTTATCCCATCTATCCAGTGCCCTGGAATCTCTATCAGAAGGGGTAGGATTTTTAGCAGTAGAGGTCTCAATGCCCTTGGGACCCTGAGAAATGGTTTCAGGATCTGCAATATGATTTTTGAAAAGGAATTTGTGGGAGTCAGGAACCCTGTAGTATCTGTCTGGCTGACAAGGAGCCGGAGGCAGAGAATCAGGAGCCATACTAGAGTCTGAAAAAACATCATCAGCAATGTCTAGGATAGGAGGTATAGCTAAAGGCCTATGCTGAGGAAGAAGGAGAAAATCCCAAAGTCTCTTTTTAAATTCAGAGAAATCCTGACTTTCCCAGTGGAAATGTTCCTGTAAGGTATGTAAAGTTTCCCCAAAAGAAAAATCCTCAGGGGGAGAAGCAGAAGGAATGGAATCTTCTGCATCAGAATCCTCATAAGTAGGTATAGACAAATCCTATTCATTAGAAGAGTCAGAAGAAATAGAATCCTGTTCAGAAGATTCATAATGAATGTCTTGCCTAGGCCTCTTAGAAGGGGGGGGGGGGGTTGGCTACCCCTGATCAGAGTAATTAAATCTTCAGCCATTTTGATCATTTGTTTTTTAGGCATAGGGGCCTGCAAATGTTGCCCAGGCGTCGTTTTTTTAGACATAGATTTTGATTTTGGCCTTAGTTTTGAAGATGGTGTTGGTCTAATATAGAACTCTGTAGGCCTGAATCCACCCTCAGAAGCCGGTGCCTGCACAGTGGCTCCGGACCCATCCAAGATAGAGACATCTGCGGGTTCCATAATTGAAGCATCTCGCGGCATACTGGACTCTGAATAAGTCTCAGTAGAGGCCTGCGAATCAGAAGTAGCGGGTATCAGGGGCTGCGAAAGCACCTCAGAGTACCTGCGAACTGGCGACTGGCTTAGGAGAAGCATCGTCATCAGTTTTGGACCTCGATGGCCTGTCTCTCTCTTTTTCTTTGCGTTTTTTAGGTATCCCGGTAGTCGGATTGCTAACTGACGACATTTCTGGATAATCAAAGCATGATCCAAAATATTTAGAAGCAAAAATATACCGATTTTAATAGCGCGTTGATTAAATTTAGCACAAAACCGATAGCAAGGCACATTGTGGTCAGGGCCTAGGCAAGGAATACAGTACAAATGAAAATCCTTATGAGGTATTTGCTTCGCACAAGTAATGCAATTATTAACTTTTACTGACATCGGAAAGGAGCAAGAAAAAGTTTCCCCAACGGGGTGCTTAGCTTTTTAGTTGAAGACTTTGGTTCTGAAACTCGAAAACGAAAATTTCAGGAGTTGGCCGTCCGGCACTTGCGAACTGCTTCTGCTTCGGGCACTGCGCGGCAAGAAAGACTGGTGTAATGGCGTTGGCTGCATGTTTTATACCTCTGACGACCTGACGTCATGGAAGAAGGGACAGAAACCGACGCAGGACCCAAGACTTTGTTAATCAGGCCGACTGAGGGCAACCTGCCAGCAGATTACCTCAAATGTAATGACTGCAACAGTGAAACACGAAGAACATCTGGTAGTGGCTGGCTCCCAGCTGAAAGCGCAGGTATCTCCTGGATCGCCTGTCCATTTTTATATGGTAGTACGCATCCTGGAGGTCTATGGAGCACATCCAATCATCTTGTCGCAGAAAAGGGAGAATTGACTGCAGGGTTATCATCCGGAATTTGGACTTTCTTACAGACTTAAGTTGCTGAGATCCAGAATTGGTCTCCAGTCCCCTGTTTTCTTTGGAACTAAAAAGAACCTTGAGTAAGTTCCGGATCCTATTTGGTCTGTAGTGACTGTTTGGATGACTCTTTTGTCTAGCAACTTTTGAATTTCTAGAGTTGCTTGTTTCCTTTGACTGGGTGGAACCTTTTTATGTTTGGGACAGGGAAGGAAAAAAGTATGGAGTAACCTCTGGATATGATGCTTTGCACCCACTTGTCTTTTGTTATTGATAGCCAGGCTTTGGGGTACAAAGATAAGCATCCCCAACTACCTCCAGAAGTGGACACGCGGGCTTCCCTTCGGAGCACTGAAAAGGCTTACCAAAGAAAGATTCCCGGTCACCCTGATTCTGTGAACCCCCTCTGCCACATGGTCGGCATCTTCCGTTACCACTTCCCCCCTCTGCCCCTGGGGGAAGAATCACCACATGTGTCCTGGAAAGCTCTCTGGGATTTTCAAAACCACATTTTCACACTACCTTTCTGACCTTTGGGTAAGGTCTGATAGGTAGGGAAAAATTTACTCCTATGGCAGAGACAGTCCTTCCTTCTTGTTCACACCTGGTTAGTGTGTCCTTGACTTTAAGCCCGAACAGGGACGAGCCATCAAACGGGGCATTCACAAAGGAAGATTTAAAGGGCTCTGCAAAGTCACAGAAGTGCATCCAGGAATGTCTCCTTAAGGAAATTCCTGAACCCGCTGCTCGGCTCGCTCCATCCGCTACATAGGAAATCAGTCTCATGGAGGACTTGACCACCAAATTTAAGGTAGAAAGCTGAGAGGAAAATTTCTCTGACATCCCTTCAGCTACTGAACCTTGCAGGGTATCTCATAGCTCTTTCAGGAGATCTCTCTGTAATCTGGTGAAATGAGTCAGGTAATTCAGTGACCTAAGAGTAAATGTCGCTGAAGAGAAAATACGCCTTCCATATCTGTCCATCGTGTGAGACTCCTTGTTTGGTGGATGGACAGAAGACGTCTCTGAAAGTTCCTTCTTGGTGGCTGCTCCCACCACCATAACATCTACTGGGACTCCTTTAGTTAGGAAATTCTTGTCCACAGGAGATGTAATAAACTTATTTGGCCTCAGAGGAAACAGTTCCACAGAATATGGAGACTCCCATGCCTTTTAAGAAACTAAATCCATAAGTTTGTCGAAAGGTGGAGACACCCAAGTGGAGGAAGGGTGAGATCCAGAGCCTTCAGGTAGACAGACTTTTCCGCTGAAGGGTTGGTGGACTTCCAGCCGCCTCTCTGTTTAAGTATTTCCAAGACGTCTCCAAAGGAGACATCATCAGGAGGTGACCAGGGGGACCCTATGGCTTCGAGGTCTGTATCCAAAGTGACGGACTCCTCTGGGGAGTCTAAATGTTTCTTCTTGCATAACCTCTTCTGAGGGACCTCTTTGCAGGCGTACTCTGGAGAGGTGTGGAAGACAGGGGGACACCCAGTGGGGCATTTAGTGGATTAGGATTTCCGCGTCCCTGTGGATGCAAGGGTATAGAGACAGACACCGATGCCTTTGGGAGAAGAATGTCCAGACCTGAAAGTGGAGCTTCCTGTGGAGACAATACTCTCCTCATCACCTCGAAGGTCTGCCACTGACCCAAGAAAACTCCTGGCTCCGAAGTACTGGAAGGAATCCCCAGAACCAGGGGGGGGCAGCTCTGAGGCTGAAGTAGGAGCTGAGCTCACCCGAGCCAATGCCCCGAGAGGTAAGTTCGGACCCGTCGACTGTCCGATCCGACCACACTCCCTGGACCCGAATGGAGAGTGTCTGCTCCTAGAATCCTCGAGTTCCGATGGAACTGAGGACGTCGGAGCAATGTTCAGATCTGAAGATCCTGAGATAGGTCTTGGTTCTGACGGTTCCACTAAGATTAGCTCCGGACATTCTGGATCTGAGATCCAAAGTCAGATCAGAGGAGGAATCGAAACAGAAGGGGAGGACTTGATCAGATCTGAAGCTCTTGGGGTTGGATGCGATAACAGTTTGGTGAGCGCCGGTGTCCTTAACAGTCTCTGCACCACACGATCCACATCATTGTCAGACAGGCTCCTGGAAGATCGAGATGAGGGGGCAGGAGATTTGGAGGGCTGGAGCAATGGTGATCTGAAAGTGGGGGATACCAGTTCCAATTCGGGGAACCAGCTCCACAACTGAAACTCCACCAGCACTGACACTGATGGAGCCGATGTAGTAGGCCTCTCGGATCCGGCAGCCTTCGGGTTCTGGAAAAGGAAACTTTGGGCACCTTTTTGGGCAGCTCCGACAGAGCACTGAAGGATGTAGACCTTTTCCCCGACTTATCAGACTTTGAGGAAGGGGGACTGGCCAGATTTAGAAGAACACAGACCTTCTTGGATTGCTTCAGAGAAGGAGGGTTTCAAGAGGCCGCTCAAAATCAGCTTGTTCTTTCTTTCCAACAAAGCCCTGTGACTAAAGAAATGACAAATCTTGGAGATGGATGGCTCCTAAGCAGTACACATAACTGGTATGCCTATCAGTAATGGACATTTTTGTCCACACTTCTCACATTTGTTACACCTGGAGGGTTTAGAATCTTTAGAAGACATTATGAGCAGTAATCAGCAATAATAAAGGAAACAGCTAACAATCAAACTATGTGTATGTATATGTGTATATATATATATATATATATATATATATGTATATATTTTTTTAACAACAACAATACAGCAATAACAACAATAGCAAAAATAAAACCTAACCTAGAGAAGGCTGTTATAGAAAGGAAAGGGGGAGGGGCAGAGCCCTCTAACTTAAATGGGCTAAGGCGGTTCTCTAAGTGAAACGAATCAAACTGAAAAGACCAATAAGAGAAAAAGAAAGCCCTCTAACTAAAAATGGGCTGTTTGAATTTAAGTTTAAAGCTGGGATAGGGGAGAAAAGGCCTAATGGAGAAAACGACAGCCAACAGCAGTTAAATCACAGAAAACAGCGGAAAACACTAACAATTTGCTTAAGTAATGATTAAGCAGAAAAAATGCAATTAGAACAAGTAACAATGTCCCTTAAAGATGAAAAAAAATCTACTTAGCCAGAGCCAGTAGGAAGAGCACCCAATCTTGTTAACTGCCAAATGAGATCTGGGGAGCTCTCCTAGTCCATCATGGGATAGGGTTGAGCCACGAGCTAGTGGAAGACTTCAAGCTTGTATAAGGCCGAGTCAGATCTGAGGATCGGATCCGAACTCAACCAGCTAAGAATGAAGGCGAGATAGGACAACATCACATTTATTCTTTTGAGATGAGAAACAGGATCTGAATTACCTAGACATAGTAAGGCCTTATGAAATTTAATGCTTATTGGCTGCCAAAAAAAGCAATTACTAAAAAATGGAAATGAAAATTTAATCCAAATGTAATTGAAACGCAGAGTATTGTAAAGGTGATAAAAGAACTAAAGGTGGGATCTTTAGAAAAGGGAATGAGTAAATTACATAGGAAAAATTAAATTCAAGGGACCAGTACATGTAGAATAATGTTCAAGAGGAGGAGTGAGGTTTAAGGGAAGGCGGGCATTGAGCAATGCACATGCTGAAATGTATAACTGTTAAAAAGAAAGAAAACATGTATGTAATGTATAATGCATGGATATGACAACTATTACATATGCGTGCCTGTCTTAAGTGACAATTTAATAAAGGTATTTAAAAAGATACTAGTTACAAAAGCTGAAACATTAAAATAATATAACATAACAAGCCAGTTGTGTTGCCAACACATGATAGTCAGAATGGTAGAGGAACTGTGATCCTGCAAGAGACTAGACAAGTTACCCATTAGTCAAGAATGTTATTAATAATCCAGGGATATGAAAAATTTCATGAATATGTCTGTGGTAAATAAAAGTTTGATGAAAACTGACCACAAGCCCATGTAAAACATATTTAAAAGGTTTTTGTACAAAACAACTCCAGGATTACTGAGAATGTTACTTAATATTCAGCAGTATGAGCATATCATTGGGAACCACACAACAATCCTTTTCAAAGTGAATTCAAAAAGTTCTTGTACAAAGCACCTCTGAGAGTGGACTGGACTTTACTCAATCTAAAAATTAGGATATGAAACTGATGTGCAGAACAGCTAATAACTACATATAACAGATACATAGAGCAAAGCATATTGAATTGCTAAAAAAAGAACTGGAGATTTTTTGGGTAATACTACATTTACCACTGATGGGAGCAGAAACAGGATCTATACCTTGCTGGTTAGTCTATAAGGAGAAATGTTTCCACTTACTTTTGTATCCTTTTTAAGTAGACTACTTTCGAAATGTTAAAAAAAAATCAAACCACACTCAAGGATAAGACAATGTCTTTGATCATCAACGGAGTTGGAGAAACAAAGAAGATAAGTACTCACCATAACGTTCCATCTGAGCAGTTCTACTTCATTTGTCTTCAACCTGTGGGTCTTTGGATCCACATCAGATCCGACATGGCCGCATTATCCAGCTATGGCTCTGAGCTCCATGCTCCTCCCCTTACCCATAATGCCCCCTGTCTCCCTTCAGATCGAGTTTGCTGTCTAACAGGTATCAGACACCTGCCCAATGACACCTTATCATCAAACACCAATAGTCACAAAAAGAACCTTAGCCTGGACAGGACAAAGGATCCCAACAATAACCGTCTGATACAAAGGACATGTCATATCCCAAAAGATACACTTGGGGGAAGGAGGGGGGGGGACGGTTGAAGACAAACAAAGTAGAACTACTCAGATGGAACATTACGGTGAGTACATAACTTCTTTTGAAGTAGTTTACTTCATTTGCTCTTCAACTTGTGGGGCAGAGTTCCCAGCTACTTAACTTTTCGGAGGCCCTCATGGAAGGATATTCTGGAGCATCGCAGAGCCAAAGGATGCTCTACTCCTAGAGACCAAACCCAGTTTATAATGAGAAATAAGGTGTGAGATGAGGCCCAAGTAGCAGCCGAACAAATATCATCCAAAGAGACCCTAGACCAAAAAGCCGCTGACGTAGCCATAGATCGGGTCGAATGAGCCTTCACGTTTCCTCGTAGAGACAAACCTCTTTCTGAATAAGCCCGGCCAATGCATTGTGAAATCTAGCGAGCAACTGTCACTTTTGAAACAGGTTTACCAAAGAAGGGCTTGGCACAGGACACAAAAAGTTGATCAGACTTGCGGAATGGTTTAGTCCTGTGAAGATAAAACCTCAACTGCCTATGTATGTCCAGTAAATGTAATTTGTATTCCCCTTTGTTCTGGTAGTTAGGAAAAAATACTTGCAAATTAATGGTCTAATTAATATTGGCTTCCGGAGCTACCTTAGGAAGGAAGGATGGGTTAGTGCGTAGCGACACTCTATCTCTGTGAAAGATCATATAAAGGACTTTGATAGAAAGAGCTTGAAGCTCTGACACCCTTCTAGCAGACGTGATGGCAACCAAGAAGGCAGTTTTCCAAGTCAAAAATTGTAGATCCACAGATGTCGCAGGCTCAAAGGGGGGAGAAACCAATGCCTGCAACAGTAAGGTGAGGTCCCACGGCGGAATCAGGTCTTTAACAAGGGGTTTGAGAAGAAAAGCACCTTTGAGAAATGTTTTACAAAGTTTAGAGGAAGCCAATGAAGACATGTTTACTCCAACATGAAAACTGGAGATGTCTGCTAGTTGGACTTTAACCGTAGAGGAACTAGAGCCCTGTTGAAAAATGCTAGTCAGAAAATCTAAAACCGCTGAAAGCGGAGAAGTGAAAGGATCCAATGACCTCTGATTGGCCCATATAGAAAAGCGTTTCCATTTACTACGGTAGACTTTTCTGGTAGATGATTTATGAGCCGCTACCAGAATGGACTTAACAGGAGATGACAGACCGAGAGTCCTAATAATCACGGGAACCGGAGCAGCCAAGCACTGAGCTTCAGACTGTCCAGATCTGGATGACGGATGTGAGAGCAGATCTGGGAATGGATCCAAGGTCCATGGTGAAGCAACTAGATGAGACCTGAGTAAGGGAAATCAAACCTGTCGAGGGCAGAATGAGAATCACAGGGCTCCCCAGCCTTCGGGCTTTCTGTAGAAACTTCAACAAAAGGGGAAGAGGAGGATATGCATAAAGAAGCCCGGGAGGCCAAGCATGAATCAGAGTGTCTCTGGGGGCTTCCACTGGCGGGGGGGTTCAGAGCGAAAAACTTGCCGTATTTTGCATTGGAAGGAGATGTGAAGAGATCGCAGCAAGGATGACCCCTCTCTAGAAAGATCTGTTTTGCTACTGAAGGATTCAGAGACCACTCGTAAGGCATCAGGATTGATCTGCTGAGCCTGTCCGCCAGAATGTTGGACCATCCCGGGATGTGTGTTGCCACCAGAAAGCGGCTGGTGGAGATCGCCCAGTCCCACACTCTCATGACCTCTTGACATAAAGGATAAGATCTGGTTCCCCCTTGTTTGTTGATATACCAGACCACTGACACATTGTCCTTCTGAACTGCAATCGTTCCCAGAGGAAGATGAGCATGAAGGGTCTGCAACGCAAGAAGAACCACTCTCATCTCTAGAACATTGATGTGCTGATAGGTCTCGGAAAGGGGACCATGTGCTTTGGACTGTCCTTCCTGAGCAATGCCCCCCCACCCTAGTAGGGACGCGTCCGTGGTCACC
Source organism: Protopterus annectens (assembly GCF_019279795.1). Taxonomy (NCBI): domain Eukaryota; kingdom Metazoa; phylum Chordata; order Ceratodontiformes; family Protopteridae; genus Protopterus; species Protopterus annectens. Next base: position 361,695,808 of record NC_056738.1, read on the forward strand.
GTGGTCTTGGGGAAAGCAGGTTGAAACGGACGTCACTTGAGGAGATCTGGGGACTGAATCCACCACCAAAGGGAGTCCCTGCACGCTTTTGAAATTCTCACAGGAAAAGACAATGGAAGGTCTAACAGTGACCACTGAACTTCAAGTGTACACTGCAGCACCCTCATATGAAGGCACGCCATTGGAAGAAGATTTATCATGGCCGCCATGGAACCTAGAGCCCTTAACACTACTTCAGCTGTTGGTAAATGGGTCTGAAGAATGTGTAAGACGTGTAACCTCAAGCTGTGTATCCTGTCTAATGTGAGGAACACCTTAGTTTGTACTTTGTCCAGCCATGCCCCAATGAAATCTAAAATCTGAACCGGGAGAAGAGCAGACTTGTTTATATTGATTGTAATGCCCAAGTTGTTGGCTAGCTGAAGGAAGGAGCCCTGGCTTGACATAGTAGATGCTCTGAAGGGGCAGTAAAGAGCCAATCGTCCAGGTACAGAAAGACCTGAATGCCCTGAAGCCTCAAGTGAGCTGCTACTACCGCCATTACCTTGGTGAACACCCGAGGGGCTGTGGTGAGACTAAAGAGGAGGGCTCAAAATTGGTAATGATTAGCTCCCAGCTAGAAGCGAAGGAACCTCCGGGACCACCTGTCCAACTTGATGTGATAGTACACATCCTGGAGGTCGATCAAGCACATCCAGTCTCTGGCCTGCAGACAGGGCAGGATAGATGGAATCATGACCATCTGGAATTTTGTCTTGATTACTGATAGGTTCAATTTGGACAGATCCAATATTGGTCTGAGGTCCCCTGTCTTTTTAGCAATAAAAAGAACCTGGAATAAACCCCAGATCTGGACTGGCCTGGGGGGACTGGTTGGACGACTCGTTTTCATAGCAGTGAGTCTACCTGCACTGCTGCCTCCTCCCGCTGTGTGGGTGGAACATCCGGGATGGCTTTGTTGGATGGGGGAGGATTTTTAAATGGAACAAAACATCTTCTGGATATGACTCGCAGCACCTATTGATCTGTAGTGATGGACTCCCATGCTACTGGGTGTATTGACAAGCGAACCCCAACTGGCTCCAGAGATGGACAGCAGGGCAAACCCTCAGGGCTGCTGCCTGGGTTTATTACAGAAAGGTTCTTGGGACCTGAAATTCTTAAGATCCCCTCTGCTTCTAGGGCCGTGTCTACCATATTCCCCTCTGCCTCTGGGGGAAGGCGAGTCCTGAGCATCCTAGGAAAACGCCTGAGACTTGTGGAACCACATCTTCTTCTGGCTTTGCTGGTTCCTGAAAAAGGACCTTTGAGGCGGTGAGAAGTGGATCCCGATGGCAGACAGTGTCTTCCCATCCTTCTCACTCCAGACAAAAGTCTCTCTGACAGTCTTCACAAAAAGGGAAGAACCATAATAAGGGGCATTGGTAAAAGACACCTTGAAGGGCTCAGAGAACTGACATAAGCGGGGCCAGGCGTGACGCTGGATGGCAACTGTTGACCCCGCCACCCGTGCGGCTCCCTCCATGGCATGGGAGAGCAAAAGCATAGACGTGTTGGCTACAGCTTTTAAGGTGGCCATTCGTGCATCGAACATCTTCCTGTCCTCTGCAGACATGGACCTTAGGGTCGATTCCATGACTTCCTTGACCAGATCTCTCTGGAGTCGAATGACATGCGCCACGTAGTTCAGCGCCCTCACACAGAAGGTCGCTGAAGCATAAACTCACTTCCCAAAATGATACAACGCTCATGACTCTCAGTCAGGCGGGTGGACCGTGGAGCTCTCCTGGGCGAGTTCCTTTTTGGTGGCTGCCAGCACCATCATAGCATCTACAGGGGACCCCTTGTGCCAGTGTAAATTGTCCATGGGGGGACTTAAGACTTGGTCTGGGCACCTGAGTATTGGCTCTATGGTGTCTGTCTCCTTCCATGCCCTAGATGTTATCAGATCCACAAGTGGATCGGCAGGAGGGGACACCCAAGAGGTAGATGGGCCCGAGCCAAATGCCTCCAGAAACACTGACTCGTCAGAGGTTGGTTTTGAGGCAGACAACCCACCCTTGGCGAAGGATCTCCATGATGTCTCTAAAGGAGACATCCTCTGGGAGTGATCTTGGGGAACCTTCCCCTTCATTCAGGTCCGTGTCTTCAGTGAGGGACTCTGGAGGAGAGTCTAAGTGCCTCCTTTTACACGTATGCTTGTGGGGGGGCTTGTCAGGGAGACTGTCTAGGGAGGTCTTGCAAGCAGGTCGTTCCAAGGGTGGAACTTCCTGAGGCACTACAGCCACGGGCTGTTCCTGAGAGGGCAAGATGGTCGGAACCACACTCATGGCCAGGGGGGTTTTGGATGGACTCCGAAGATGAAATGGTCAGAGGCCTTGACCCTGCGAGAACCCTCTCCACCACGTCGAATGCCAGGGGGATCAGACCTCCTGGGCTGACCTAGTAGAAGCCGCTCCCCCCGATCTGACCGGAGAGCCGGAGCCGAGAGGACAAGGGGAATGCTTCTCTCCGACAAGCTCTGAGCAGACAGCACTCCCAAGGATCCCACCCCGAGGCTACTGCTCCGAGAGCTTGGATCCGATCCAGTCAGATCTGACACACTCAAGGCACTGGCTGGCATCGAGGTACAGGGTACCGTCTGCGCTGACCCCTCGATTCTGACTGTCCTCTGATCCAATGACTCCGAAACTGCAGGTCAAATCGGAGAAGGAGTGATAAGTCTAAACAATGGCTGGAATGCGCCCGCTCCAGCAGGTGCAGGCCCTGGCAAGAGCCCCATTTGGATTTGAGTGTGGATAAACCTCTGCATCATCTTGTGCATCTCTGCTTCAGACAAGCTCCGAGTAGAGCGGGAGGATGCCACCGAAGTAGGCCAGGAAAGCCGGTGGGGGGAAGGCCTAGGGGCCGACTGGCTAACCTGTACCTCGGGCTCAGGTGAGAACCTGGAGGACCTGAGTCGATGTGTTACTGGCCTGAAAACCTAACCTTCTGTGGAGGGTCGGCCTCCAACAAGCGGTCGGGAGATCGCTTGCAAGGCCAGTCATTCTTGGTTTTATCCCCTTCCCCGGACCACTTGGCGGGAGGGTGAGTCCCAGAGGCTGTGGAAGGGGAAGAGGAAGCAGCAGTGATTTCTTTCCCAGCAGGGTAAGGTGGGACCTCGGTCCCAGCAGAAGAGGGCAACAGGCCCTTAAGGATCAGTTTGTCCCGCCAGTCCTTAAGTGCCCTGGGATTAAACCCAGCGCAAATAGGACAGGGGGACTGGAGGTGAGGCAGCCACAAGCAAACCACACACAGAGTGTGGCCATCTGCCGGAGAAAGCTTATGGCCACATTCTGTGCATCTTTTGAAGCCTGACTTCGGGGCATCCGCCATGCCTTAGCCGGCCAAATGCGCACGCGCGCACACACACACACACACACACACACACACACACACACACACACACACACACACACACACACACCATGCAGAAAGGAAAGAGGGGAGTAAAGATAGCAAAACCTACTTACTTTTTTTTTTTTGCACTACGGAGAACCCTGAGAAGGTATAGAAAAGGGTTGAAAGAGAAATTAGGTAAAGAAAGGGACAAATTACTGCTACAGAAAACTCACAAACGCTCTCTGGAGCTCGGACCACACTGCTTCCTCTCAGCCAGCAAATGAGATCTGAAGGGAGAAGAGAGATAGGGGGGCATTAAGGGTAAGGGTAGGAGCATGGAGCTCGGAGCCATAGCTGGAAAATGCGGCCCTGTTGGATGCGATGTGGATCTGAAGACGCACAGGTTGAAGAGCAAATGAAGTAAACTACTTCATATCATGCTGATAACCTGAGGTTATGTAAGCCTGGATGGAGTAGCACAGGCGAGTGAGTGAGAAAGAAGATCCAGCTGGGGATCTAAAAGCCATGGGTATGTCATTAAGTCAGGTCTGTGCAAGGGGAAAACAAACTTATCTAGGTCAGAATGCGGTAATGAGGATCAATGTGGCTTTGCATGCTGATGCTTTTGGTAGGAACCTGGTGACTTGGAGAATAGGGAAAAGGCATACAGACGCCATTTACAGACTACAGTGGCTCTTGATGGCTAACCCTTGGAAGGGATCAGGGTGAAGTAGTGGTTACATTTGGTGTTGAATGGAGGAGCAAAAAGGTCACAGCAAAGCTGTCCTGAGTAACTGAAGATTTTTTTTGTGCTACAGTGGAGATGAATAACCACTTGTGAACCATTAGGATGGATCTGCTGAGCCTGTTTGACAGGCAATTGGCTTTCCCTGGGTTCTATATTGTGATCAGAATTGTGAAGCTATTGCCCAGTGCCATATCCTCATGGCATCCCTGCAGGGTGAGGGGAGTAAGATTTGACTCCTCCTTCCTTGTTTATGTGCCATACCACTGATATATGCCTGACTGTATGGTAATCACTCCTGGAGGAAGGAAGGTCTGAAATTCCCATAACACGAGCAGAACGGATTTAATCTTCAAAATACTGATATTAAGATTTCCCTCATGATGCCCCTCGGCCCTCCTCACAACACAGAGAAGGAGTCCATGGTTATTGTTGCTGAAGAAGATAGAAGGATAAAGGACCAGCCCATCAATACTTGTGGACAGATTAACCACCAACTCAGATGGGGGTAGAGGAGATTTGATAGTTGGGACCAATGAATGTTAAGTATCCATTGGAGAATCCTCATGAAGAAGTGTGTATTAAGTACCAAAGCAATGGATGAAGCCATCAGCTCAAGACCTATTCAGACCAAAAAAGCTGGAGGGTGTGATAATGCAACAGTCACCGAACTGTGATTCTGAGTGACTGAATCCTTTCAGCAGGAAGGCTCACATTGCAATTTGTTGTGTCCAGATGGCACTCCATGAAGTTGATGGACTGAGCAGGAGATGTGATTTGTCATAGTTGACAGAAGTACCCAAGGATGGGCAGAGCTGTGGAAAATAAACTCTGGCTGTTATGAGACGGTCTTTGGTTGGGGCAGCAAACAGCCAATCATCTAAGTATGGAAATAACAATGCCATGCACTTTGTGAATGTCTGGGAAGCTGTGATGAGGCCAAAAGGTAAAGGTTTGAACTGCTGAAGATGGTGCCAGGGACTCAACATTGAGCAGTTGCCTTTGAAACTTTTTCAACACCTAAGGTCAGAGTTAAACAAGACAGATAAGTAAGTGTCAGTGCCTAGGTGGAGACACTTGTGAACATGCAGGCTTTCGCTGACTTCTCGGCTCCAAATCCACCAATGCCAAAATGGGGATTGGGGAAGGAGCTATTAAAGGTGACTGTGGGCCATTCTGATCCTCCTTGGATACTGAGGGGAAATGGGATGACATCCATTCATCATTCAATCCCTGGCCATATCTGTTGCACTCCAGAAGGACCTGACAAACAGAAGGGAGAAGCATATGGAGGGAGTCAGATTAAAAAACAAGACAACAACCTTTCTGATGAGTGTCTTCTTAATGTCTTTTCTGGAGGCCATTCCTGGATAAACTAAAGTTGCACAAGTCTTACTTTACTGTAACAGTAGATGTTCAAATTTCACACTGCCTCACTGATATATGGGTTATATGCCTGCACAAACCCACACTGGCAGCTTTCCAGAGCTCAGAATTCCCTCCTTTGACTCCAAGTGAAAGAGGATTGGCTAAGCCCCCCACATCAAGGGAAGCCTAACCCCTGCCACAGGAAGTCAGATGTTGGGGCTTTTACTGCTAAATAGGAAGAACCAAGAAGGACCAGAAGCAAAACTGCCACAAACTAACCAAACTGCAGCCAAAATGCACCAACACAACCAAAGCTAGCCAACAACACAACAAGGCTGGATACAATCGAACAATATATAAAATAAGGGGGGGGGGGTGCTGCCACTGAGGTAGTGTGAAATTCGAACATCTATTGTTACAGTTAAGTAAGATGTATGCAACTGTGCTATGTTCATCATTCACACTGCCTCAGTATCATATGGGAAAAAATCCCAAGGCTTACCCTATCTAACAGGAGGATGGATAAGGATCTAGGATTCCCTGGAGAATGGTCCTCACAAAGCCTGATGTGGAATATGAGAAATAATCCAGGTTATAGTGTTTTGCAAAGGCATGAACACAGGAACAGGTTTCTACCTCTAGAAAGCTTCCAAAGACCACTCCTTTCCAATATGCCACTGAAGAGCATGAGGCACTGGTGTAATGTGCCTTAACCTTGCCTGGAATACACTTACCATGATGGGAGCTACAAAAAAGCAATAGCATTGAACAACCAATAAGCGATCATTTGCTTGCTGAAAGGTTGATCCTTCTTAGACCCAGAATATGAATTAAACAGCTGTTAAGCTTTCCTGAAGGTTGTAGTTCTGTCAAGGTAGTACCTGAGCTTCCTGTGCACATCCAAGGTATGCAGACTCTTCTCTCTCTTGTTTTTAGGTTCAAGAAAGAAAACTAGGAAACTGACAGCTTGATTCAGGGCAAATTCGAAATAGAAATTTATGTACTCACTATAATGTTACATCTGTGTTGTCCACTTTCATTCTTTCTCAACTGATGGATCTCAGATCTGACTTGGATCCAGCTTGGCTGCTTCTAAGAGATCCTCAAATTCAAACTCTTGAGCTCCTCCCTTTACCCATAATGAGCTGCCCACCTAACATACCTCAGATCAAGTTTGCTGCCCAAAAAAGACAGTGTACAATATCTTAACAGAAATCAAGAAGGTATAGAAATAGAAAAAAGGAGCTGGAGCCCAAACAAGGAAGAACAGTTCCCAAACTGAAACTCTTAGTCATATCCAGGAACAAAGGGAAGGGGGTTAGAAAGGCAGGAAGTTTTTAGGAAGAGTGAAAATGGACAACTCAGATATAATGCTATGGTGAGTACATAACATTCTTATCTGATGTTATCATTTTCATTCATTCCTCAACTAATGGGACAGAATCCCCAGCTATATGAATCTGGGGTGGTCCCCATGAAAGGATTCTCAGAAGAACTGCAGAGCCAAAGACAGCTCTTTTCCTAGAAATCAAATCTAACTTGTAATGAGCAATAAAAGTATGAGCATTGGACTAAGTGGTAGCTGCACAAATGTCATCTATGGAAGCCCTTGACCAAAAGCCTGAGGAGACCACCATAGACCTTGTGGAATGAGCTCTAGGAGGCTTAAGTAAGGACAATCTTCTTTTACTATAGACAAAGGAGATACGACTAGTGAACCATTTGGCCAATGTAACTTTGCAAACTGATTTGCCCAATCCGTTAGGTGAGAAGGATACAAACAACTGGTCAGTCTTCTGTAAATCTTTGGTTCTATGGAGATAAAAATGAAGTTGTCGATTCACATCCAAAAGACGAGGTATGCAATCTCCCTAATTTGAGATGTTTGAAAACAAAACTTGGAGGTTAATGGCCTGGTTACTACCTTAGACTCAAGGCAAACACAAACTTCTCAAAACTGAAAGAAGGAACTAGAGCAAGCAACGCAGCACCCAGACAGGAGTAAATAAAATTCCTTTAATGTTAAGCGCTTTTCGTTTGGTACAGTGCACACACTTCTTCAGACAATCAAAACTTCTTACACTGATACTATAAATACTAATTCAATTAGCAGCACAATTAAGCAAAAAATCAGTCATGCACATTTAAAAAGACATTGACTGCTTAAAATCACCTTCAAAACAAATTGAATCTGATCTCTGAAACAGGTTATGTTAGTGAACATTAAATCAGCACACATATCAGAACCTATTAAATTAAAGTTGAACAATTAAGTACAAAGTTGGGAAACAAACTTGTTAACCAGCAAAGCGTTTGACCATAAGTAGAAGCTAGATAAAAACCTTCATCTTAATAAACTTTTAAGTTTTAAAATGCTGCTGATAGAGCAGCATTCATTCATTCCAGGCAGATTGTAAGCATTCAATCTAACCTGCCAAACTAACTCCAATTCTTCCAACTTCAAGGGTGCTGGACCACCCCTAACATCCTGACAAATCTGATCAATCACCAAAAATTTAAAACTATGATCAGGGTAAGATGAGATATGCTTAGCTAAAGCGTTTTCAAGTTTATTTTTTCTAATAGCATAAATATGCTCATATAGCCGGTCACGGAGTCGCCTCTCCGTTTTGCCAATATAGAAAGCCGAACAATCCTGGCACTGGGATAAATAGACTATCATCTTAGAATTACAATTCACTCTACATTTTAAAGTGTACTGCTGGTCATGCACCTTAAACCTATTAGATTCTATAATATATTGACAGTAGTTGCAAGATTGACATTTATACATGCCAACAGTTCTAACACGCCCAGGTTGACGTTGTTCAAAAAAAGCTTTAAGATTTTTAGCTTTCTTGTAAATCACAACTGGTTGGTCCCCGACCCTATTGAAGATGCTGGGATCACTTCTAAACAGTGCCCAGTTTTTACAAATAATGCGAAAACAAACATTACTATTGATGTTATAAGTTGTGATGAAAGTAGGTCCTTGAACCATAGAATCACGAGTCTTGTTGGGTTCATTCACTGACAAAGGAGCAATATTCCTTTCATGTTGGGAATGTGTATATTCACTATCTAAAATTGGTTTATAAAAACGTCTTAGACGTTTATTTGAAACCTCCTCTATAATGTCATTGACCATTGAATCAGGGTAGCCTCGATGTAAGAACATACTCCTTAACAGAGTGCATTCATCATGAAAATCAGTATCAAGAGTTATGATACGGGCTGCCCTAACTAACTGACCCTTCACAACCGCCCGCTTCTGATGGTACGGGTGACAACTAGAATACTGCAGGAAGAAATCTGAATACGTGCTCTTCCTATGGATTTTAGCCGTAAATTTTTGGATAGAATAATCTTTAGATAACCAGATATCCAAGTAGGCAATAGCCTCGGTGCTAAATGTGGATGTGAACTTCAGAAACTGAGTGGTGTCATTAAAGTGGTTAACCACCATATCACTAGTCGCTCTATTGCCATTCAACAAGATAAAAATGTCGTCAAGGTAACGGGTATAAAAGACCATTCTATCCTTAAGGTCAAAGTTGTTGAAGACAAAAAGATGCTCCCAATAAGCCAATACCAAATTGGGAACATTGGCTCCACAAGGGGAGCCCATCGCGACCCCCACTTTCTGTAAATAAAAGTTGTCACCAAAAATAAAATAATTATCGTCGAGAATTATATCCAATAATTCATTAACTAAATCTAGCTCATTTCTAGTACCACCGTTTAATTTTAATGCTTGCCCAACCCAATCTAAAGCAATATCATGCGGAATGCACGTATACAAATCCTTAACATCTATGGTGAGAAAGTTATATCTGGTATCAAATTCTAACTTGCTGATTTTGTCTAGGAATGACCATGAATCTTTACAAATTTGGTCCACTTTAACCAAAAATTTCTGTAAAATTGCGTCTACAACCTTAGCACATGGGTATGTAGGGGAACCCCTACTATCCACGAGTGGATGCATAGGGGGATTCAACACATCTTTATGTATCTTAGGTATACCAAACAAACAAGGGTATCTTGGGTACACTGTGGACATGTAATTAAACATATTCTGATCTATTCTTCCTTCAATGTACATTTCCTCAATAGTGTTCTTGATGTTGTTATAAGCTCTGTTGGTTTCGGATCTCAAACTAAGTAAATAAGATGAACTATCAAGTAAAGTTAACATCCGATCGATGTAATCAGAACTATCAAAAACCACCATCCCCCCTCCCTTGTCAGGTTTTCAAATACGAAGGTCTTGTGATTTGATAAAATCAATACATTCCTTCTCCATTTTAATATTTGCATCCAAGGTAGGAAAACGATGCTTGGTCTGAGATTTCTGTCGAATGTCTAACTCACACATGAGCTCAAAAACCTGCAATAGTGGATGTAGTGGAGGGTTATAAACACTAGGAATTCTGAATTGGTTGCTATTGACAAATGTGTCACCGCCCATCATTAAGTTAAAATTACGTTTCCTAATGAATAATTTAACATCTATGATAGTCTTAACCATATCCAACTTCTGGGCGGGACATAGGTATAACCCTTAGAAAATAATTCAACCAATTCAGATGTAATGTTAACTGAAGAATAATTATACACATTGAAATCACCATCTACGTTAGTTATAATAACAGATAAATTATCGTCCTGGTGGTTAGACAAATTATGCAGATCGTCACTGGATAAAAAGTCTTGGGAATCTTTAGAACCATGGGACAAAACATACTGAGAATCAAGGGGAGCAAAATTAACATCAAGAATATTTGATACATAATTGTCATGTATTGGTATACAGAAAATATCAGATGCATTTAAGTCCTGTATTTTTGGGTTTCTGTTTGGACTTATGGAAGAATTGACCTGTCATTTGTTTCGGTCTTGCTCCTAAAAAATTAGAGTAATTTGGCTTCGAATTATACTGACCCGACTTGTTTTGCAGTCTTTCACTCCTTCTTACTTCTGTTTGCATCACACCTTCATTGGCTGAAACACTATCAAAAGAGGGATTATTATGTAGAGACTGATTTTCAGAAAGATTAAAGCTGGAATTCAGAGTCGTAGCTCTATTGTCAGTAGATTAATTAGTTGGTCTAATTGGGCCCTGCCAGACCCGAGCAAAGGGCGGTGAGGTGTATGCAACACCTCCACTATAAGCCTTTGAATCCCTGTCAAGTTTCTTAATTTTATTATTTTTGAGCTTAATTAAATATTGGTCTATGCTTGAGAAAACTTGGCTATAGTCATATTTGTAGCGAAAAAGTTCTTTATCAAGCCTAATCAGCTCATCCAGCTCAGTTACTTGTTTGCTTAAAGAATCGACTGACGGAATAATGTTTAATCCTTAATTCTAACAACTCAAAACCCTGTCGGTCGAATAAAGCAAGTAAGTCCTTGTGAAAAGTAGAATTAGCAACCAAGCCGGTAGGGTATTGGTAGTGCCTCAGTCCCTTTGGGACTATTTTCCATAAGAGACACTCGCAAAAATATGAAATTTCAAGCTGAGTTTTTTTTTAGTTTGACCAGTAAGCTGTCCAGTGACTTAAGATTGTAAGAAATATCAAAATGTTCCCTTTCGTTAACAAAGTTCTGCTGGACTAACAAGTTGGAAGCTGTGGTGAATGAAAAATTATCTGCCATCCAATTAGTAATATCTGGAAAAACCAAAGAGTTGTTGACCGCTTCAGCCGCCGAAACCGCGGCTGCCGTTGACAAAAGAGCGGCTGAACTAAGTGTAGTTGGATTAAGGTTACTTAAAATAGGGGAATGTATAATGTTACCTTGTAAGCGTGGCCCACTATCCTGCCCATCAACAGGCACCAGTGCCTCCTGGGCTATAAGTGTACATCTGGCCGGAATACTCCTCTGCCCACATTCGATACTCGATGAACCCGGCATATGAAGCACCATTGAGCCGGCTTCTCGATTAACAGAAGTGTTAGCAAAATCCTTTTGCAAAGGTAACGAAGGTGGTAACAAAACATTGTTCACACGTTGTTGACGCTCTAAATTGTCAAGTCTCTCCAGTACTGTATCCATTCTTGACATAAGAGCGTCCAGAGAGTTGTTGTTCTCAAAACCGGTGTCCTTAGTTAATGTTGCATTACGTTCATTAACACCACCTTTAAAAACATCAGGGGTATTATCCGAGGAAGTGCCACCAGGGCTAGCCTCTGTTCCAGACGCCATAAAAACAAACTCAGACTCAAGGCAAACACAAACTTCTCAAAACTGAAAGAAGGAACTAGAGCAAGCAACGCAGCACCCAGACAGGAGTAAATAAAATGTCTTTAATGTTGTTAAGCGCTTTTTGTTTGGTACAGTGCACAAACTTCTTCAGACATTCAAAACTTCTTACACTGATACTATAAATACTAATTCAATTAGCAGCTCAATTAAGCAAAACATCAGTCATACACATTTAAAAAGACATTGACTGCTTAAAACCACCTTCAAAACAAATTGAATCTGACCTCTGGAACCTCTACTTATGGTCAAACGCTTTGTTGGTTAACAAGTTTGTTTCCCAACTTTGTACTTAATTGTTCAACTTTAATTTAGTAGGTTCTGATATGTGTGCTGATTTAATGTTCACTAACATAACCTGTTTCAGAGCTCAGATTCAATTTGTTTTGAAGGTGGTTTTAAGCAGTCAATGTCTTTTTAAATGTGTATGACTGATTTTTTGCTTAATTGAGCTGCTAATTGAATTAGTATTTATAGTATCAGTGTAAGAAGTTTTGATTGTCTGAAGAAGTTTGTGCACTGTACCAAATGAAAAGCACTTAACAACATTAAAGGAATTTTATTTATTCCTGTTTGGGTGCTGCGTTGCTTGCTCTAGTTCCTTCTTTCAGTTCCGGTTACTACCTTAGGCAAAAAAAAAAAATGGGTTGGTCTGCAAGGACATCCTGTGTTTGTGGAAAACCAGGTAAGGAGATTTGGAAGATCGAGCCTGGAATTTGGATGCTTGTATAGCTGATGTGATAGCAACTAGAAAAATGTTTTTCCAAAACAAAAATTTTAAATCTGATCTGGCTGGGGTTTCAAAGGGATTTTGAGTCAGAGCTTGAAACAAAATAGTTAAATCCCAAGGAGAATAGGATCCTATAGTGAAGGTCTAAGTAGAAAATCCCCTTTGATAAAGACTTTACATAATTTAGAAGAAGCTAAGGTAGATTTATTCTCACCTAAATGGAAATTTGAAATGGCAGCAAACTGGACTTTAACAGAAGAAAAGGTAGCCCCTTCACTGAAAACTGAAGCTAAAAAATCAAGTACAGCTGGTACAGGGGCAGAAAGGGGTCCAGATCCTTGTTAAGGGCCCAAAACATAAATCTCTTCATTTACTTTTGTAAATCTTTCTAGAAGCTTTTTGAAAAGATAACAAAATATGATGGATCGTGAAGAACAGCCTGGGCTTTTAGCAATCAGTGAAACTGGAGAAACCATGCAGTCAGTTTGAGGCCTGTTATCTCCAGATGAGTCATAACTGTCAGGTGAGACAGGAGGTCTGGTTTGGGATCCAGTATTCAGTATCCAGGGAGGATGAAGAAGGTGAGGCCAGAGGAAGGGGAACTAAATCTGAACAGGCCAAAAGACTAATAAGGATAACATGCTCTTCAACTGGCATGCTTTTTGTAGAAATTTGGGGGTGAGAGGTAATGGTAGGTAAGCATAAAGAAAACCAGAGGGGCCAGTCATAGACTACAGAATCTCTCAGTGACTCCCCCTTTGGAGAGATCACGGCAAAGAACCTGCTGCACTTGTTGTTGGGAGAAGCAAATAGGTTGCAGCACAGCTGGCCCATCAACGGCAAGTTCTCTCTGCCACTCTGATATTGAGAAAACATTTGTGATCCAAAAGAATGGACCTGCCTAGTTTGTCCACAATCACGTTGACTTTCCCTAGTATGCGCATTGTTATTAGAAAGCAGCCAGAAGAGATTGACCTTTGCCACAATCTTACTGCTTCTCGACAAAGTGGGTAAGATTTGGTTTCTCTCTGACTGTTGATGTACCAGACTAGGATATATTGTTTGCCTGAACAGCAATCGTCCCAGAGGGGAAAGCATCTTGAAATGCCTGCAACATTAGGAGGACTGCTGTCATTTCCTGGACATTGATATGCAACTTGGCCTCTTCTGGAGACCACATATCTTGGACTCTCCTTCCCAAGACGTGTCCCCTTACCCCAGTTGGGAGGTGTCCATGGGCAAGGGGAGAACAAATGGGTGGCCTTTGGAAACTTTGTTTGACTGCAGCCACAAAAGAAGATGTCTTATGCAAGCTTGTGGCATCTTGACTGGGGTGGTTAAAGGTTGATGAAGAATGGACAACTGTACTGACAGGGTCCATTGCAGAAATTCTGGCCAGAAATACAAAAGTTTTAGGTACTGGTGATGAAAAAGGATTGATGTCTTGCTGCTGTACACAACAGACAAATCTTTTCCATTTGGTCTTGTAAATTTTTCTAATGGAAAGTTTGTGGGAAGACAAAAGAATGTGGTGGACTGGGGAACAGAGCTTGGGTTGTCTGGCTATCAATAAAATTGGAGATACCATACAGTCAGCCTTAGGCCCAGGATATCCAAGTGAGTAATGTCTTTTAGGTGAGACAGGAGGTCTGGAATTGGATCCAGAATCCAAGGTGGGTGAACTAGAAGAGGCCAAAGGGAAACCAAATCTGTTGAGGGGCCAAGAAGGGGCAATGAGGATGACCTTTCTCTTCAATCCGGATGCTTTCTGTAGGAATTTTGGGATTAATGGAGTTGTGGGATAAGCAGAGAGGAGACCTGGGGGCCATTTGTGAAGGAAAGTGTCTGCTGGTGACTCCCCCGTTGGGGGGATTAGGACAGAGAATCTGCTGCACTTGTTCAGGGGAGATGCAAATAGGTTGCAGCATGATTGCTTGCACTGGCAGCCAATCATGCTGCAACCTATTTGCAGCATGATTGGCTGCACTGGCAGAATATCATTTCTGTAAAATTTAAGTTGAGACACCATTCATAAGGTAGTAACATGGACCTGCTCACCTTGTCTGCTTTCAAGTTGGATTTCCCTGGTACGTGTGTTGCTATCAGAAACTGATTGGAAAAATCACCTACTGTCACATTCTCATAGCTTCTCAACATAAGAGGAAAGATCTGGTTCCTCCTTGTTTACTGATTTACCATACTACAGACATATTGTCCATTTGAATTGCAACAGGTCCAGAAGGGAGAGATTACTGGAATGCCTGCAATGACAGGAGCATTACCCTCATTTCCAGGACACTGATATGCATTTTGGCCTCTTTGGGGGATTACGTGCCTTGAACAGTCATCCCTAAGAAATGCCACCACCCACCCACTCTGGGAAGCATCCGTGGTCACTATGGCCTTGGGATGAGGGAAGATGAATAGAGAACCTTGTAAAATTTGATCTGAGTGAATCCACCACCAAGGGTATTTCTTGCAGGCCTGAGTTATGCTGATCTTGGATGACATACTTTGATTTAAAATGGACCACTGAGTCACTAATGTCCATTTAAGAAGTCTCATATGGTGTCTTGCTAGCAGAACTAAAACTATTGTTGCAGACATGGACCCAAGGGTCTGTAAAATCAGTCTGGCTGACATGAATGAGTGCTGAAGAATTTTGTGGTCTTCAGACCGAATAGTTTGAACTCTTGAAAAAGGAAGAGAAGCTGTCCTTGATGTGTTGAAGAAGCCCTCTATGAATTCTATCATCTCAGACGGCTGAAGCTGAGATTTGCTGTGACTGATTGTAATTCCTAGATTGGAACAAACCTGGAATACACAGTCCCGAGCTGCTATCAGCAGATGCTTGGTTGAAGTGGTAATAAGCCAGTTGTCTAGATATGGAAACACCCAGAATCCCTGCAGTCTCAAGTGAGCTGCTACTATTCCCATGCACATTGTGAACACCCTGGGGGCTGTAGTGAGGCCAAAGGTCAGTACTCTGAATTGGTAGTGACTGACTCCCAACCAGAAGCATAGATATCTCTTGAACAGTCTGTTCATTTTTATGTAGTAGTATGCATCCTGGAGATCTATTGAGCACATCCAGTCGTCCTTGTGCAGAAAAGGCAAGCTGGACTGAACCGTGACCATCCCGAACTTGGTATGCTGAACTGACTTGTTCAGAATGCTGACATCCAAAACTGGCCTCCTGATTTCCTTGGCACTAAAAAGAATCTTGAGTAAGTTCCAAAGCCTTTCAGGTCTGTGGAACCTCTTGGATGACTCTTTTTTCTAACAGCTTTTGTAGACTGGATGGAACATTGGGAAATCTGGTTAGTAATGGAGGGGGTAGGGAAAAAGGAATTATATAACCTCTGGAAATAATCCTCTGCCCAAGTATCTTTTGTAATGTCCAATCAAGCTCTCTGGTGCAGGGATAAGCAACCCCCGACTGCCTCCAGAGGTGGGCAATTGGGCTTCCTTTCAGGAGTGCTGACAGAATCTGTCACAGAAAGAATCTCTGGACCACTGGTTTTATGGGCCTCCACTGCTGTGTGGGCAGCATCTCCCATATGATTTCCTCTCTCTGCCCCTGGGGGAACTCTCTTCCTCTGGATCATGGAATGGACCCTGGGATTTCATGAACCACATTGTCCAACCACTTCGAAGATTACTGGAAAAGGTTCTTTGGGGAGTCAAAAAACATACACTCACTGCAGACAGGGCCTTACCATCTTGCTCACACCTGGAGAGTGTGTCTTTCACCTTGGGGCCAAATAACAAACTTCCATCAAAGGGAGCATTGAACAGATGAAAAGGTTCCACAAAATCATACTGATGCATCTAGGCATGTCTCCTGATGGAAATGCCTGAACCCGCTGCTCTTTAGGCTCCTTCAGCTGCATGTAAAATAAGCCTCATGGGTGAGTTTGAAACAGACTGAATGATCACCAACTGTGAAGCAACAGAATACTCTGCATCAGAAGTAATGGTCCCTGAGAGAGATTTTGAAATTTCCTTGATCAAATCCCTCTGCAATCTGGTGAAGTTTCTCAAGTAATTTTGAGACCTGAGTGCAAAGGTCGCTGAGGCATGAACACACTTCCCAAACTTGTCCAGCGCCCTAGGATCCCTGTTAGGAGGATGAACAGACGAACTCTGTTCCATGAGTTCTTTCTTGGTGGCTGCGCGCTATGACCATAGCATCCACTGGTACTCCTTTGTTCCAGAATTCCTTTCCCTTCAGTGTTGCCAGGATCCTATCTGGTCTCTTGGGGATCCGCTGAACAGAATCAGGTCCCTACCATGCACACTGAGAGATTAAATCAATGAGCTCATCATCAGGCAGCATCACCCAGGACGTAGATGGGCCAGTACCAAATGCCTCCAGGAATATCGATTTCTCTTGAGAAGGGTTATTGGTAGACCAACCACCCCTTTGTTTAAGGATCTCTATAATGTCTCCAAATGAGACATCATCAGGTGGTGATCTTGGGGACCCTTTCCCTTAATCAAAATTGGTATCTCTGACCAATTCCTAAGGGGAGTCCAAGTGCCTCCTCTTGCTCTTCCTCTTCCTATGAACTTCTTAGTTTGGATTTTCCAGAGAAGTATCAGAAGAAATAATTATTCCCTGTTGTGTAGCCTGGAGACTTTAGGCTGGCTATTCCTGTGGAGAAGAACATTGAGGCTCATGACACAAAGCTATCTGAGATCCAGAGTGAAGATCTGAGGGGGGAGGAGACATCTGACCTCTAGAAAAGAACACTCTCTACTACCTCGAAGGCAGAATACCCCAGGAAGATGAAAACCATCGGAGCCACAAAGTCATGCTTCTGGACCGACAGCTCCCTCCAACCAGAAGACACCCCACCCAAGGGAGGAGTTGTAAATGAGCTTTCGAATGCTGAGGGTCCGAGGGGCAGAGATGGCTCTGACAACTTTGGAGTCAATCTCAACCCCTAGGATCCAACAACGAAGCTTCAGGTCCAAGAGCCATCTGCCTCCAACACACTTGGAGCCGGAACACTCAGAGAAGATATTGGATCTGAAGATAAAGCCATATTCAGATCCAAAACAGATGGTGCTAGGAGTCTTAGATCCAGTGGCTCTGAAACAGAAGGATGGATGAGAGAAGGAGCCAAAACTGGTGGGGTTGTAGTAGTTAAGGTCTCTGGATCCTTGCATTTCAGATCCGGGAGAACTCCCATCTGAATCTGTGTTGAGAAAAACTTCCTCCTCATTCTGTCCACATTGGCTTCTGTGAGACTTCTGGATGAATGGGAAGAGATTATGGAAGGTGATATAGAATGATGGCATCTTCCCAGGAATGGCGATGAGAGCCAAGAGGGTACAGGATCCAAGGAGGACACGTATCTAGTTCTAGGTAATTGTTTAGGTTCATGATTAGCTGTATCTCAACATACAGATCTGGTGTCTGAAGAAGTTGGATCCAAAGGCTTGTCTTTAAGATCCAAAATTTTTTTAATTTTCTTGAGCAGTTCCAAGGTCGGATCCAAAGAGGATTGAGAGGGACCAGGTTGCTTGGAAAGTTTCTTCTTGGCTTTCTTTCTTTTAGATTTGGATGGTTGAGTTCCAGTAAGTGATTCTCCAAAGGCCGAAGGAAGAAGGCCCTTGAGAATTAATTAGGAGTTATGTACTTAACATAAGTTGTCATCTGTGTTGTCCATTTTCATTCTTCCTCACTGATGGGTCTCGGCTTCAAACCTCTGATCTGACTCGTCTGCATTTTCAAGAGTTTGGATCCTAGTCTTGAGCTCCTCCCTCTTCCCATAATGTACTATACTGTCTCTAACTCCTCTGATCGAGTTTGCTGCCTCCTGTCTACTGATTTTAAAGGACAGGACAGATAAACCAGAAACATGAAAGATTGTACATCATTCAAGATCATTCTAGGAATGACAAGGCTGGGGGATGGCTGGGAGGGAAGGTGAGGAAGAATGAAAATGGACAACACAGATGCCAAGTTATGATAAGTACATAACAACTAAATCTGATGTTGTCCTTTTCATTCTTCCTCACTGATGGGTCAGAGTTCCCAGCTACGTAACTCTTGGGAGGCCCTCAAAGAAGGATATGCCAGAGCATTGCTGAATCAAAGGAAACCCTGCTTATGGAAAAGATGTCGAAAATGGAATGCGTCACAAAGGTCTTTGGTCAAGTGGTTGCAGCACATATATCATCTATAAAAGCTCTAGAAGAAAAAGCAGATGAGATAGCCATAGATCTGGTAGGACAGGCTCTAGAAGAATGAGGCAATTCCTAACCATTTTTTGGAAGAAATCAGTGAAATATAGTCAGTAATCCATTTGGCAAGGGTAAATTTGGAGACTGCTTGACCTAAGAGATTAGTACAAAAAGAAACAAACAGCTGGTCAGACCTTCTGTACTGTAGGTGTTGTGAAGGTAGAAATGTAATTATCAATGAATATCAAGAAGCTGTAAGATGTATTCATCCTAATTAGAAAAGGCTGCGAAAGAAAAACTGCTAATTGTATGAACTGATTAATGTCATTACTGTGGGTAATTTGGTCATAAAAGAGGGAGTGGCCCAGAAGGACACCCTATTTTTATGAAAAATAATGTAAGAAGGCTTTGCATACAAGGCCCGAAGCTCTGAAACTCATTTACTGATGTATTTGCTACCAAAAGACTGTTTCACACGAAAGAAATTTTGTATCACAATTGCACACTGGTTTAGTTCCTGAAGAATAAATGAGATTCCAAGAAAAAGGAGAGGTCTTTTATGGGAGGTCTAAGCAGAAAGATTCCTTCATGAAAACCTTACAAAATCTGGAAGTCATTAAGGAAAATAATTTGCTTCCAAAGTGAATATTTAATATAGCTACTAACTGAAGGATCAGTGTTCTTTTTGGGAGTACATATGAAAAATCCCCCCCCCTTTTTTTGGTAGAATTCCACTGTTGTACTACCACTGGAATAGGATAAACTATGTGGTTGGCTATTGGATGTGGAGATTTGGATGCTTGATCTCCGAGGAGTTAAGATAGAATATCCTGGTTGGGCTCCAGAATCCATGGAAGATATTTCAAATGAGACCAGAGAAAAAGGGAACCATAGCAAATACAACTTAAAAAAATAAAATCTTAAAATACCACCAAAACCACCAATCCAAAAAGTAAGTGAATTTAATAAAACACTTAGTGCCTCGGCTTACACAGCCTTCCAAGAGTAAAAACACTGCAAAATACTGTTTGCTTATATACAGCATATTGCACAAAACAATTAATCAATTGAGCATACAATTCAAATCACATACTTCCAATTACATTCTTTGTTGAGTCTCTGAGGCTCCAAAGTACCATACTTTAAAATCAGCAGTTTCTTTTTTAAGAGTTTGTTTTTTAAAGACACACATTCACCTATGCCAACTTTCAATTTTTCCAAGACACAACCCCTAAGAGAATCAGGGTGTGCTGTCAAAAAATGACTCCCAAGGGGACTCTAATTTTTTTATTTTTTATGTCCCTAATATGTTCCTGCAACCAGGCCCTAAAACTCCTGTAAGTTTCTCCTATGTAAAACTTCTTACATCCACATCTCAACACACAAACTAACCCCTCCGTATTACAACTGTATTCATGTCTAGCTGTAAACTTGATGCTATTAATATAGGGAAAAGAGATTACTACATATTGACAGATGGAACAACCTTCACATGGAACAGTGGCTTTATTTATGCTTAAGCTCTGACTGACATTAACATCTGGTAAACAAAATTGGTTATGTACCAGAATGTCAGACACATTCCTAGCTCTTTTATATGCAATACTACAAAATCAGGTAGTATTGAGTTCAAAATGTTATCCCTTAGGAGCATAGGCCACAAGCTACATTTTTTTTAAACTATTTCCTCAGTTATAACATTATAAGTTGTCACTAAGAAAACTTTTTTCTGCTTTCCATTGTTCACAGCTGCATTGGTAGACGGATTTCCACCAATACAAACATTATATTTTCCACTAGCACGGACATAATGAGAATCTCCCTGAGAGTTAACAGAATACCTCATGTCTATAATTTTTTGTTTAGCTTCCCTGACCAGCTGGACTCTTAAAAAAAGAAACTCTGCTGATTTTAAAGTATGGTACTTTGGAGCCTCAGGGACTCAACAAAGAATGTAATTGGAAGTATGTGATTTGAATTGTATGTTTAATTGATTGTTTTGTGCAATATGCTGTATATACGCAAACAGTATTTTGTAGTGTTTTTACTCTTGAAAGGCTGTGTAAGCCGAGGCGCTAAGTGTTTCATTAAATTCGCTTACTTTTTGGATCGGTGTTCTTGATGGTATTTTAATAAAAAGGGAACCATACCGGATGAGTCCAGAAGGAGGCAGTGAGGATAGCAGAGCTCTTCATCTGCTGGCCTTCTGCGGAAACTTTGGGGGTAGGCCTACAGGAGATTGGGGGTCCAATCGTGAACCAGAGCATCCCTCGGAAATTCCCCTGGAGAGGGACCATAGCAAAGTGTATGTACTGCAATAGCCCCTTTAAGGGGGAGGGCTCCCTGGAAGGCTTGCAACATTAGACGAAACTCTCTCACCTCTGGGACAATGACAAGCCATCTGGTCTCCGAGGGGGACCATGTGGTTTAGACCATCCTTCGCTAAATAAGCAACCCCACTAATGATGGGGAGCACCTATGGCAATTGTGGCTAATAGGGGAGGAAAGAGAACGGTTGATCCAAAAAACTTGTCCTTTGAATGGATCCACCAAAGAATAGACATTTGCAACTTCAGGTTTGTTATGCAGGAGGATTGTGATAGTGAGGAAAAGAGGGCATTCAGACAGAAGTTGCAGAACTACTAGATAAAGCAGGACAACATGAATTGGTGTTGATAATGGGTGACTTGAATGCACATATTGGGACAGACAGAACAGGAATAAAGAAGGAGAAGCCATTCTAGATTTCACTTGGGCAAATGGCTTGAAAGTAGCCAACACATGATTCAGAAAGAGAGACAGTCAGAAGATCACATACAACAGTAGTGAACATGCAACACAGGTAGACATCCTCCTAGTAAGGAAAAGGCACTGGGGTAGAATCCATGAGTGCCAAGTCATCTCCAGTGAAATAGTCGGCCCACAGCATAAACCACTAGCTGCCACAATCAGCTGCAAGCAGTGTTCAGAGAAGGCTCTAAGGTCAACAGAGACCAGGCTGGAGACCTGAAAGTTGACTGGAAAGACTGTACAACAGTTCAAAGGATTACTCAAGGTTCTAGCACCCCAAGAAGTGGAGGAAATAGGTGGAGTTGGACAAGAATGGTAGCACCTAAAAACATCATGTGTTAGGACTACATAAAAGATACATGGCTGAGCCAGGTATGGAAATAAGGTACATAAGGAAAGTTGGTGGTGGAATGCGGAAGTCCAGGAAGTCATCAAAAAAAGGAGGAGTACAGGAAGAAGTGGGAGATAGAAAACAGTGACCAGGCTAGGAAGGACTACTGGTTGGCTAACAAAGAAGCTATGAAGGAAGTTGCAATAGCAAAAAATAAGCCATCAGAGGCACTCTACCAACTTCTGGAAAGTGACACAAAGATACTATATCAGGTTGCAAGGCAAAAACAGAAAGATAAAGAAGATAGTTAGACACCCTTCATAAGGGATGCCAGCAACAACTTGCTCACCAGTCCACAGGAGATCAAAGGCAGATGGAAGAAGTATTTCCAGCAGCTTCTGAATGAAGAAAAACCCACAGAAGCTGTACTGTCCAAGAAACAGTCTACAATGAGTGAAGAAGAGGAACCCACCCTAGAAGAAGTAAAAATAGCCCTAAGGAAAATAAAGTCAGCAGGCTCAGATGAGGTCACAGCAGATATGATAAAGATGCTGGGCGAGATACTGGAGAAGTGGCTCCTGAGGGTACTAACAGTAGTGTGGAGAGAAAGGCTTATACCAGATGACTGGAGAATAAGCATACTCATGCCAGTGTACAAGAACAAAGGAGACATCCACAACTGTGGGCAGTACAGAGGCATCAAACTCCTATCACATTGTATGAAAGTTCTGGAGAGGGTGACTGATAAACGGATACGCAGAGTAGTAGAATGTAAGATGGGAAATGAGCAGTTTGGATTCAGATCAGGATGCAGCACAACTGACCCAATGTTTGCAGTGAGACAGATTCTTGAGAAGAAGCTAGAGGTGAGGAGAGAGTCCAACTGGGCATTCCTAGACATGGAGAAAGCATATGACAAGGTCCCAATAAAGCTGATCTGGGCAGTACTGTAGTGGTTTGAAGTCCCAGAACCATTGGTAGAATTAGTGCAGGCTATGTACAAGAACCCAGTGACTCAAGTACGAACAGTGTTCGGCCTCACAGAGGGGTTCCCAGTGGGAGTGGGTGTACACCAGGGTTCAGCTCTGAGCCCACTGCTGTTCATACTGATGATGGACTACATTAGCAATCAGGTTGGTGGGGACAGATCAACAAAGCTGCTGTATGCAGACGATGTGGTAGTACAGGCCGACTCTGAGCTAGAACGTCAGCAAAAGATAGGAGAATGGAATGCAAATCTGAAGGCACATGGGATGAAACTAAGCACAGATAAGACAGTGGTAATGGCAGCAAATTGGGGAAATCAGAAGAAGCTGAGAATAGAGATAGAAGGGAAGATAGTGGAACAGGTAAACAGCTTCAAGTATCTGGGAGGGGTGGTTGAGGAGAAGGGAAGTCTGAATGAAGAGGTCAAAGCTAGAATCAGAGTGGCTACAGCCAACTGGCATAGAGTGTCAGGTGTAGTCTATGACAGGAGAATGCCAAAGAAGCTGAAAAGTAAGGTGTACAAGACAGTGGTGCAACCAGTACTACTGTATGGTACAGAAACCTGGGCAGTAAAGGCAGAACAGTTGAAGAAGCTAGAGGTGATAGAAGTGAAGTACCTGAGAAGAGTGGTAGGATGCACACTGTGAGACAGATGAAGAAATGAGGACATAAGAGCAAAAGCCAAAGTAGCTCCAACTGCAGAAAAGATCAAAGAGAACAGATTATGGTGGTTTAGACACATGTACAGAAAAGGAGAAGACAATCTGGTGAGGAAGATTTGAAACAGACAGGAAGAAGGTAAGAGGAAGGGAGAATGCCCAGCAAAGAGGTGGATGGATTGTGTGAAAGAAGATCTGCAACAGTCAGGCATGAGTGTTGAAGAAGGCAGGAGTGTGGCACTGAATCAAGAGAGTTGGTGACAGTTAACATGATACCTGACCCCATGTAGAGAAAATGGGAAAAAAGGGGGCTGATGATAATGACGAATGATGTGTATTATACGGGAAAGAAAGAGGCTGGTAAAGAACAGACCATTGAACCAGCAAAGTCCATTGAAGGATTTGCCTGCAAAATCTAGCTAGAAGAGCTAGAATAATGGCAACTAACATTGACTCACTGGCTAAAAACGGCAGTTACCTGTTTTTTCAGTGTGGAAATGCCCCTTAGTGATATTACCAAATAGAGTTTCTATGAAAAAAAAAAAACAGTTCTGTGCAAAAGTCAGTTCTAAATTGGCTATATTTTCCATAAAGCCCAGGGATTTGGGTGTGTACAAAACAAGTAAACCCTGGTTTGTAGAACTTGATGTCTGGTTGGGGCATTGAGAAGCCAACCACTGGAATATGAACAGCTGGATTTCTTCTAGTCTTATGTGAGCTGCCACAACTGTACAGCATTGGGTAAACCCCCCCTGGGGGCTAAGGTGAGAATAAAGGGCAGCAAACTGAATTGGTAGACACTCACTCCCAGTCGAAAATGGGAATGATTTACGGAACATTTATTTATCTTAAAGTGATATTCTGCATCTTGGAGACATATGGAGTGCAAGCAATTGACCTTGCGCAGAAGAAGCAGGATGGACTGAATCACAAAACATCTGGAACTTAGACTCTTTATGTAGCTACTGAGATTACTTAGATTTAGGATTGGTCTCAGGTCCCCCCCCCCTTTTTTTTTAGTATACAGAAGGTAGAAGGAAAGGGGAGTGTAGTAATCTCTTATACTGGGCACCCCAGGAATTGTTTGTAATATTGGTCTAGGCATCCAGGTGGAAGGAAACATGACCCACAGAAGCCTGGAGAGGTGGACAGCCGGGCAACATGTCAGGACACTGATAGGGTTTATCAAAGAAGGAGTATTTGGAGCCATGGTTCTGTGGACCCCATCTGCCTCTGCCTGTAATTGAGGAAGTCCTCCTCTGCCCTTGGAGGAAGTGTTCTTGTATGGATCCTGAAGAACCCTGAAGTGTTCCTTTGGAGAATCCCATAGAGGGGTTGGAAAACTCCTTCCTAGTATATGCACTCCTAGCGGGAAGTTCCTCCTGGAAAAAAACAATCATACTGGAAGATGGTCATTCCAAAATAAGGCAAGACCTCATCCCCAAAGCAAAAGGGTGATCAACCAGGGGGAAAAGGATCTCCCTTTCTCCCCACTGTCCACTGTCTCCAAGAAGGAAGGCAGCCCTGATCCCAAAATCCAATGTCAGTAAGGGAAGAAGGCTCTGCTGAGAAGAATTCCATGGGAGAGAAAAGTATGCAGGAATACCAAGGCCCAACCAAGGTTAAGGAGCAGGAGCCCGCATATTCATTGCCATCTAGGGAAACCAATCCATACAGGAAAAAGTTAAGTCCAAATGTGCAAAAAACTGGATAACTGAGAGGTATATAGCCACAGTTTCTTACTGCTTCTGTGTTTCCTGGAGATGTACGTCAGGGGGAGAAGAAAAGTTTTGATTTCGGTGGTAGACAGGGTTGTGTCCTTCTGTTTGCTAGCTGAAATTGAGCACATCATTTGCTAATGTCCTGAACTAAGGGGAGCCATCAAAGACTGCATTAAATAGTGACACCTTAAGGCAGTGGTTCCCAAACTTTTTTGATTCTCGGCTCCCTTGCTGAATCCAGGTTTTCTGAAGGCATCCCCCCCACCCCTGTGGCACGCATAAAGTGCATATTTCATTTATTTATTTATTTGACATTTGTTTAACGAGGCTGCCTGACTGTACTAGGAGACCTGGGGAGAAAAACTCAAAAGTACAATAAAAAGACAATTACCAAAAAAAAGTGTACATTCTGCTTAACAGCATAACACTGATCTATATGGTTGAGAGGTAAGCAAATCTAATGGCAACCTTATTAACTTTAAGTTTATAAGAGCAATATTTAAAATCTGTCCCTATTATTTGGCTCTGTCCAGCGTAACTCTCAACTGTATAGATTTTTGCAGACTGTCCAGATTTTTGCCTCATATTTTTAGTCTTTGCTCATAAATTTGTTGTTTTCTGGCAAATCAGTGGCAGATCATTGAGGTTGAAGTCAGAAAATAATGACAGACAGTTGAGTTTCATACGTCATACCCTTCAGAAAATTCATGCTAATGCAAAACCTGCATTTCTATCAACTTTCAAAGTTTGTGAGAGCAGTACTAAAAAAGGGTCCCTATTTTGTGCCTTTGTACCCCCACTATTTTTGGCTTTGTCCAGATTTCTTGATCTAAGAGGGTGAGAGGTATGTGTCCAGTGGTATAGTCCAGACACAGACCTCATTGCTGCTGCTGCCAGGAATCACTTTCACTCTTAACTCTCTCCACCCGTCACACACACACACACACACACACACACACACACACACACACACACACACAATACCTGGGCAATAGGAAATACGAGTAAACAAACTTGCTCTTAGCACATATGCAATGAAATAATGCCACCACCCAAAAAAATGGAAATGTATACATCAGACACAGTAGCATTTGGTGCAGAAGGCTGTTGGTTCTATTCCTACAGTAGGTGGACAGATTACTAACCCTGCAGTGTAGCATAAGGGGGTGCTGCACTCCTGAGTGTGTTGGCATTTGGATGAGTAGTTAGACCGTGTTCCCATCTGCTTGAGTTGGTGGTAGCTCATGTGGATGTAAATAATCAAATGGCACCTATCGAAAAGAGTTGGGGAAGTTCCCACTGCCTAGACAAATTTCCACTAGTAGTATAAATACCACCTCGGGTCTCCCCGAAAAGCAGATACCAGCCTAGTGGACTAACTCAGACAACAAAGGATAAATAAATTGCACCACGACAGCAATTGAGAGATGAGCAAATAGTTCTACAAACACAAATAAATATTCTTTGTAAAGCAAGTTCCTTATAAGTAAAAGTCACTGGCCTACAAAAGAGTGTATATTGTGCGAGAGACATCACCTCTGCACACAGACAACACACAACACATCTGCTTGTAGTTAATGAATTGGTTCCATGCAAACCCAAATGCTGCAAACCTCGACATACGTACTTGACAGACATGCAGCACACGGTTGCAACAGACCTCTCCATTCCAAATAATTAAAAATCATAGAACTGTATTTCAGAAATCATAGCAGTGAGTCAGAGAGAGGGGCACCTTGTTTAGTTTTCAGAAGAGAAGTTCTTCAGAAGCTACCTGCATGCTGTTACTATGAAAGGGAATACATAGGCTTTCAGTTAATTATCAGTATGCCATGTTCACCTAGATATAGCTTTCTAAACAAAATCACTAAATACAGAAAGAGCAAAACTAAATGTGAACTCAAAAATCCTAACGTTATTCCTATACAGCTGCATTTGAGACTGGATGTGAGCAAACACATGATAAAATGCAATATCTGTCAACAGATGCACAACTGCAGACCCTCCACACCACACACACACACACACACACACACACACACTCACACACCTTTGTGGAATCCCGCTCTGCTGAAACGGGAACCCTCTCCACCACGTCGAATGCCAGGGGGATCAGACCTCCTGGGCTGACCTAGTAGAAGCCGCTCCCCCCGATCTGACCGGAGAGCCGGAGCCGAGAGGACAAGGGGAATGCTTCTCTCCGACAAGCTCTGAGCAGAGAGCACTCCCAAGGATCCCACCCCGAGGCTACTGCTCCGAGAGCTTGGATCCGATCCAGTCAGATCTGACACACTCAAGGCACTGGCTGGCATCGAGGTACAGGGTACCGTCTGCGCTGACCCCTCGTTTCTGACTGTCCTCTGATCCAACGACTCCGAAACTGCAGGTCAAATCGGAGAAGGAGTGATAAGTCTAAACAATGGCTGGAATGCGCCCGCTCCAGCAGGTGCAGGCCCTGGCAAGAGCCCCATTTGGATTTGAGTGTGGATAAACCTCTGCATCATCTTGTGCATCTCTGCTTCAGACAAGCTCCGAGTAGAGCGGGAGGATGCCACCGAAGTAGGCCAGGAAAGCCGGTGGGGGGAAGACCTAGCGGCCGACTGGCTAACCTGTACCTCGGGCTCAGGTGAGAACCTGGAGGACCTGAGTCGATGTGTTACTGGCCTGAAAACTTAACCTTCTGTGGAGGGTCGGCCTCCAACAAGCGGTCGGGAGATTGCTTGCAAGGCCAGTCATTCTTGGTTTTATCCCCTTCCCCGGACCACTTGGCGGGAGGGTGAGTCCCAGAGGCCGTGGAAGGGGAAGAGGAAGCAGCAGTCATTTCTTTCCCAGCAGGGTAAGGTGGGACCTCGGTCCCAGCAGAAGAGGGCAACAGGCCCTTAAGGATCAGTTTGTCCCGCCTGTCCTTAAGTGCCCTGGGATTAAACCCAGCGCAAATAGGACAGGGGGACTGGAGGTGAGGCAGCCACAAGCAAACCACACACAGAGTGTGGCCATCTGCCGGAGAAAGCTTATGGCCACATTCTGTGCATCTTTTGAAGCCTGACTTCGGGGCATCCGCCATGCCTTAGCCGGCCAAATGCGCACGCGCGCACACACACACACACACACACACACACACACACACACACACACACACACACACACACACACACACACCATGCAGAAAGGAAAGAGGGGAGTAAAGATAGCAAAACCTACTTACTTTTTTTTTTTTGCACTACGGAGAACCCTGAGAAGGTATAGAAAAGGGTTGAAAGAGAAATTAGGTAAAGAAAGGGACAAATTACTGCTACAGAAAACTCACAAACGCTCTCTGGAGCTCGGACCACACTGCTTCCTCTCAGCCAGCAAATGAGATCTGAAGGGAGAAGAGAGATAGGGGGGGCATTATGGGTAAGGGTAGGAGCATGGAGCTCGGAGCCATAGCTGGAAAATGCGGCCCTGTTGGATGCGATGTGGATCTGAAGACGCACAGGTTGAAGAGCAAATGAAGTAAACTACTTCATATCATGCTGATAACCTGAGGTTATGTAAGCCTGGATGGATTAGCACAGGCGAGTGAGTGAGAAAGAAGATCCAGCTGGGGATCTAAAAGCCATGGGTATGTCATTAAGTCAGGTCTGTGCAAGGGGAAAACAAAATTATCTAGGTCAGAATGCGGTAATGAGGATCAATGTGGCTTTGCATGCTGATGCTTTTGGTAGGAACCTGGTGACTTGGAGAATAGGGAAAAGGCATACAGACGCCATTTACAGACTACAGTGTCTCTTGATGGCTAACCCTTGGAAGGGATCAGGGTGAAGTAGTGGTTACATTTGGTGTTGAATGGAGGAGCAAAAAGGTCACAGCAAAGCTGTCCTGAGTAACTGAAGATTTTTTTGTGCTACAGTGGAGATGAATAACCACTTGTGAACCATTAGGATGGATCTGCTGAGCCTGTTTGACAGGCAATTGGCTTTCCCTGGGTTCTATATTGTGATCAGAATTGTGAAGCTATTGCCCAGTGCCATATCCTCATGGCATCCCTGCAGGGTGAGGGGAGTAAGATTTGACTCCTCCTTCCTTGTTTATGTGCCATACCACTGATATATGTCTGACTGTATGGTAATCACTCCTGGAGGAAGGAAGGTCTGAAATTCCCATAACACGAGCAGAACGGATTTAATCTTCAAAATACTGATATTAAGATTTCCCTCATGATGCCCCTCGGCCCTCCTCACAACAGAGAGAAGGAGTCCATGGTTATTGTTGCTGAAGAAGATAGAAGGATAAAGGACCAGCCCATCAATACTTGTGGACAGATTAACCACCAACTCAGATGGGGGTAGAGGAGATTTGATAGTTGGGACCAATGAATGTTAAGTATCCATTGGAGAATCCTCATGAAGAAGTGTGTATTAAGTACCAAAGCAATGGATGAAGCCATCAGCTCAAGACCTATTCAGACCAAAAAAGCTGGAGGGTGTGATAATGCAACAGTCACCGAACTGTGATTCTGAGTGACTGAATCCTTTCAGCAGGAAGGCTCACATTGCAATTTGTTGTGTCCAGATGGCACTCCATGAAGTTGATGGACTGAGCAGGAGATGTGATTTGTCATAGTTGACAGAAGTACCCAAGGATGGGCAGAGCTGTGGAAAATAAACTCTGGCTGTTATGAGACGGTCTTTGGTTGGGGCAGCAAACAGCCAATCATCTAAGTATGGAAATAACAATGCCATGCACTTTGTGAATGTCTGGGAGCTGTGATTATGCCAAAAGGTAAAGGTTTGAACTGCTGAAGATGGTGCCAGGGACTCAACATTGAGCAGTTGCCTTTGAGACTTTTTCAACACCTAAGGTCAGAGTTAAACAAGACAGATAAGTAAGTGTCAGTGCCTAGGTGGAGACACTTGTTGTGAACATGCAGGCTTTCGCTGACTTCTCAGCTCCAAATCCACCAATGCCAAAATGGGGATTGGGGAAGGAGCTATTAAAGGTGACTGTGGGCCATTCTGATCCTCCTTGGATACTGAGGGGAAATGGGATGACATCCATTCATCATTCAATCCCTGGCCATATCTGTTGCACTCCAGAAGGACCTGACAAACAGAAGGGAGAAGCATATGGAGGGAGTCAGATTAAAAAACAAGACAACAACCTTTCTGATGAGTGTCTTCTTAATGTCTTTTCTGGAGGCCATTCCTGGATAAACTAAAGTTGCACAAGTCTTACTTTACTGTAACAGTAGATGTTCAAATTTCACACTGCCTCACTGATATATGGGTTATATGCCTGCACAAACCCACACTGGCAGCTTTCCAGAGCTCAGAATTCCCTCCTTTGACTCCAAGTGAAAGAGGATTGGCTAAGCCCCCCACATCAAGGGAAGCCTAACCCCTGCCACAGGAAGTCAGATGTTGGGGCTTTTACTGCTAAATAGGAAGAACCAAGAAGGACCAGAAGCAAAAACTGCCACAAACTAACCAAACTGCAGCCAAAATGCACCAACACAACCAAAGCTAGCCAACAACACAACAAGGCTGGATACAATCGAACAATATATAAAATAAGGGGGGGGGGTGCTGCCACTGAGGTAGTGTGAAATTCGAACATCTATTGTTACAGTTAAGTAAGATGTATGCAACTGTGCTATGTTCATCATTCACACTGCCTCAGTATCATATGGGAAAAAATCCCAAGGCTTACCCTATCTAACAGGAGGATGGATAAGGATCTAGGATTCCCTGGAGAATGGTCCTCACAAAGCCTGATGTGGAATATGAGAAATAATCCAGGTTATAGTGTTTTGCAAAGGCATGAACACAGGAACAGGTTTCTACCTCTAGAAAGCTTCCAAAGACCACTCCTTTCCAATATGCCACTGAAGAGCATGAGGCACTGGTGTAATGTGCCTTAACCTTGCCTGGAATACACTTACCATGATGGGAGCTACAAAAAAGCAATAGCATTGAACAACCAATAAGCGATCATTTGCTTGCTGAAAGGTTGATCCTTCTTAGACCCAGAATATGAATTAAACAGCTGTTAAGCTTTCCTGAAGGTTGTAGTTCTGTCAAGGTAGTACCTGAGCTTCCTGTGCACATCCAAGGTATGCAGACTCTTCTCTCTCTTGTTTTTAGGTTCAAGAAAGAAAACTAGGAAACTGACAGCTTGATTCAGGGCAAATTCGAAATACAAATTTATGTACTCACTATAATGTTACATCTGTGTTGTCCACTTTCATTCTTTCTCAACTGATGGATCTCAGATCTGACTTGGATCCAGCTTGGCTGCTTCTACCAGATCCTCAAATTCAAACTCTTGAGCTCCTCCCTTTACCCATAATGAGCTGCCCACCTAACATACCTCAGATCAAGTTTGCTGCCCAAAAAAGACAGTGTACAATATCTTAACAGAAATCAAGAAGGTATAGAAATAGAAAAAAGGAGCTGGAGCCCAAACAAGGAAGAACAGTTCCCAAACTGAAACTCTTAGTCATATCCAGGAACAAAGGGAAGGGGGTTAGAAAGGCAGGAAGTTTTTAGGAAGAGTGAAAATGGACAACTCAGATATAATGCTATGGTGAGTACATAACATTCTTATCTGATGTTATCATTTTCATTCATTCCTCAACTAATGGGACAGAATCCCCAGC
Organism: Protopterus annectens; assembly: GCF_019279795.1. Lineage (NCBI taxonomy): Eukaryota > Metazoa > Chordata > Ceratodontiformes > Protopteridae > Protopterus > Protopterus annectens. The sequence continues at coordinate 361,727,619 of NC_056738.1, forward strand.
TATATGAATCTGGGGTGGTCCCCATGGAAGGATTCTCAGAAGAACTGCAGAGCCAAAGACAGCTCTTTTCCTAGAAATCAAATCTAACTTGTAATGAGCAATAAAAGTATGAGCATTGGACTAAGTGGTAGCTGCACAAATGTCATCTATGGAAGCCCTTGACCAAAAGCCTGAGGAGACCACCATAGACCTTGTGGAATGAGCTCTAGGAGGCTTAAGTAAGGACAATCTTCTTTACTATAGACAAAGGAGATAATGACTAGTGAACCATTTGGCCAATGTAACTTTGCAAACTGATTTGCCCAATCCGTTAGGTGAGAAGGATACAAACAACTGGTCAGTCTTCTGTAAATCTTTGGTTCTATGGAGATAAAAATGAAGTTGTCGATTCACATCCAAAAGACGGAGTATGCAATCTCCCTAATTTGAGACGTTTGAAAACAAAACTTGGAGGTTAATGGCCTGGTTACTACCTTAGACTCAAGGCAAACACAAACTTCTCAAAACTGAAAGAAGGAACTAGAGCAAGCAACGCAGCACCCAGACAGGAGTAAATAAAATTCCTTTAATGTTAAGCGCTTTTCGTTTGATACAGTGCACACACTTCTTCAGACAATCAAAACTTCTTACACTGATACTATAAATACTAATTCAATTAGCAGCACAATTAAGCAAAAATCAGTCATGCACATTTAAAAAGACATTGACTGCTTAAAATCACCTTCAAAACAAATTGAATCTGATCTCTGAAACAGGTTATGTTAGTGAACATTAAATCAGCACACATATCAGAACCTATTAAATTAAAGTTGAACAATTAAGTACAAAGTTGGGAAACAAACTTGTTAACCAGCAAAGCGTTTGACCATAAGTAGAAGCTAGATAAAAACCTTCATCTTAATAAACTTTTAAGTTTTAAAATGCTGCTGATAGAGCAGCATTCATTCATTCCAGGCAGATTGTAAGCATTCAATCTAACCTGCCAAACTAACTCCAATTCTTCCAACTTCAAGGGTGCTGGACCACCCCTAACATCCTGACAAATCTGATCAATCACCAAAAATTTAAAACTATGATCAGGGTAAGATGAGATATGCTTAGCTAAAGCGTTTTCAAGTTTATTTTTTCTAATAGCATAAATATGCTCATATAGCCGGTCACGGAGTCGCCTCTCCGTTTTGCCAATATAGAAAGCCGAACAATCCTGGCACTGGGATAAATAGACTATCATCTTAGAATTACAATTCACTCTACATTTTAAAGTGTACTGCTGGTCATGCACCTTAAACCTATTAGATTCTATAATATATTGACAGTAGTTGCAAGATTGACATTTATACATGCCAACAGTTCTAACACGCCCAGGTTGACGTTGTTCAAAAAAAGCTTTAAGATTTTTAGCTTTCTTGTAAATCCCAAATGGTTGGTCCCCGACCCTATTGAAGACGCTGGGATCACTTTTAAACAGTGCCCAGTTTTTACAAATAATGCGAAAACAAGCATTACTATTGATGTTATAAGTTGTGATGAAAGTAGGTCCTTGAACCATAGAATCATGAGTCTTGTTGGGTTCATTCACTGACAAAGGAGCAATATTCCTTTCATGTTGGGAATGTGTATATTCACTATCTAAAATTGGTTTATAAAAACGTCTTAGACGTTTATTTGAAACCTCCTCTATAATGTCATTGACCATTGAATCAGGGTAGCCTCGATGTAAGAACATACTCCTTAACAGAGTGCATTCATCATGAAAATCAGTATCAAGAGTTATGATACGGGCTGCCCTAACTAACTGACCCTTCACAACCGCTTCTGATGGTACGGGTGACAACTAGAATACTGCAGGAAGAAATCTGAATACGTGCTCTTCCTATGGATTTTAGCCGTAAATTTTTGGATAGAATAATCTTTAGATAACCAGATATCCAAGTAGGCAATAGCCTCGGTGCTAAATGTGGATGTGAACTTCAGAAACTGAGTGGTGTCATTAAAGTGGTTAACCACCATATCACTAGTCGCTCTATTGCCATTCAACAAGATAAAAATGTCGTCAAGGTAACGGGTATAAAAGACCATTCTATCCTTAAGGTCAAAGTTGTTGAAGACAAAAAGATGCTCCCAATAAGCCAATACCAAATTGGGAACATTGGCTCCACAAGGGGAGCCCATCGCGACCCCCACTTTCTGTAAATAAAAGTTGTCACCAAAAATAAAATAATTATCGTCGAGAATTATATCCAATAATTCATTAACTAAATCTAGCTCATTTCTAGTACCACCGTTTAATTTTAATGCTTGCCCAACCCAATCTAAAGCAATATCATACGGAATACACGTATACAAATCCTTAACATCTATGGTGAGAAAGTTATATCTGGTATCAAATTCTAACTTGCTGATTTTGTCTAGGAATGACCATGAATCTTTACAAATTTGGTCCACTTTAACCAAAAATTTCTGTAAAATTGCGTCTACAACCTTAGCACATGGGTATGTAGGGGAACCCCTACTATCCACGAGTGGATGCATAGGGGGATTCAACACATCTTTATGTATCTTAGGTATACCAAACAAACAAGGGTATCTTGGGTACACTGTGGACATGTAATTAAACATATTCTGATCTATTCTTCCTTCAATGTACATTTCCTCAATAGTGTTCTTGATGTTGTTATAAGCTCTGTTGGTTTCGGATCTCAAACTAAGTAAATAAGATGAACTATCAAGTAAAGTTAACATCCGATCGATGTAATCAGAACTATCAAAAACCACCATCCCCCCTCCCTTGTCAGGTTTTCAAATACGAAGGTCTTGTGATTTGATAAAATCAATACATTCCTTCTCCATTTTAATATTTGCATCCAAGGTAGGAAAACGATGCTTGGTCTGAGATTTCTGTCGAATGTCTAACTCACACATGAGCTCAAAAACCTGCAATAGTGGATGTAGTGGAGGGTTATAAACACTAGGAATTCTGAATTGGTTGCTATTGACAAATGTGTCACCGCCCATCATTAAGTTAAAATTACATTTCCTAATGAATAATTTAACATCTATGATAGTCTTAACCATATCCAACTTCTGGGACATAGGTATAACCCTTAGAAAATAATTCAACCAATTCAGATGTAATGTTAACTGAAGAATAATTATACACATTGAAATCACCACCTACGTTAGTTATAATAACAGGTAAATTATCGTCCTGGTGGTTAGACAAATTATGCAGATCGTCACTGGATAAAAAGTCTTGGGAATCTTTAGAACCATGGGACAAAACATACTGAGAATCAAGGGGAGCAAAATTAACATCAAGAATATTTGATACATAATTGTCATGTATTGGTATACAGAAAATATCAGATGCATTTAAGTCCTGTATTTTTGGGTTTCTGTTTGGACTTATGGGAGAATTGACCTGTCATTTGTTTCGGTCTTGCTCCTAAAAAATTAGAGTAATTTGGCTTCGAATTATAGTGACCCGACTTGTTTTGCAGTCTTTCACTCCTTCTTACTTCTGTTTGCATCACACCTTCATTGGCTGAAACACTATCAAAAGAGGGATTATTATGTAGAGACTGATTTTCAGAAAGATTAAAGCTGGAATTCAGAGTCGTAGCTCTATTGTCAGTAGATTAATTAGTTGGTCTAATTGGGCCCTGCCAGACCCGAGCAAAGGGCGGTGAGGAGTATGCAACACCTCCACTATAAGCCTTTGAATCCCTGTCAAGTTTCTTAATTTTATTATTTTTGAGCTTAATTAAATATTGGTCTATGCTTGAGAAAACTTGGCTATAGTCATATTTGTAGCGAAAAAGTTCTTTATCAAGCCTAATCAGCTCATCCAGCTCAGTTACTTGTTTGCTTAAAGAATCGACTGACGGAATAATGTTTAATCCTTAATTCTAACAACTCAAAACCCTGTCGGTCGAATAAAGCAAGTAAGTCCTTGTGAAAAGTAGAATTAGCAACCAAGCCGGTAGGGTATTGGTAGTGCCTCAGTCCCTTTGGGACTATTTTCCATAAGAGACACTCGCAAAAATATGAAATTTCAAGCTGAGTTTTTTTTAGTTTGACCAGTAAGCTGTCCAGTGACTTAAGATTGTAAGAAATATCAAAACGTTCCCTTTCGTTAACAAAGTTCTGCTGGACTAACAAGTTGGAAGCTGTGGTGAATGAAAAATTATCTGCCATCCAATTAGTAATATCTGGAAAAACCAAAGAGTTGTTGACCGCTTCAGCCGCCGAAACCGCGGCTGCCGTTGACAAAAGAGCGGCTGAACTAAGTGTAGTTGGATTAAGGTTACTTAAAATAGGGGAATGTATAATGTTACCTTGTAAGCGTGGCCCACTATCCTGCCCATCAACAGGCACCGGTGCCTCCTGGGCTATAAGTGTACATCTGGCCGGAATACTCCTCTGCCCACATTCGATACTCGATGAACCCGGCATATGAAGCACCATTGAGCCGGCTTCTCGATTAACGGAAGTGTTAGTAAAATCCTTTTGCAAAGGTAACGTAGGTGGTAACAAAACATTGTTCACACGTTGTTGACGCACTAAATTGTCAAGTCTCTCCAGTACTGTATCCATTCTTGACATAAGAGCATCCAGAGAGTTGTTGTTCTCAAAACCGGTGTCCTTAGTTAATGTTGCATTACGTTCATTAACACCACCTTTAAAAACATCAGGGGTATTATCCGAGGAAGTGCCACCAGGGCTAGCCTCTGTTCCAGACGCCATAAAAACAAACTTAGACTCAAGGCAAACACAAACTTCTCAAAACTGAAAGAAGGAACTAGAGCAAGCAACGCAGCACCCAGACAGGAGTAAATAAAATGTCTTTAATGTTGTTAAGCGCTTTTCGTTTGGTACAGTGCACAAACTTCTTCAGACATTCAAAACTTCTTACACTGATACTATAAATACTAATTCAATTAGCAGCTCAATTAAGCAAAACATCAGTCATACACATTTAAAAAGACATTGACTGCTTAAAACCACCTTCAAAACAAATTGAATCTGACCTCTGGAACCTCTACTTATGGTCAAACGCTTTGTTGGTTAACAAGTTTGTTTCCCAACTTTGTACTTAATTGTTCAACTTTAATTTAGTAGGTTCTGATATGTGTGCTGATTTAATGTTCACTAACATAACCTGTTTCAGAGCTCAGATTCAATTTGTTTTGAAGGTGGTTTTCATAGGTTCATAGGTTCATACTAGGCTATCTGCCCGAGGGCATTTACAAGCCTAGCCCATCGTTTTGTGGCTTACGCCACCCCTTTAGTATGGGGAACTATACCCATTATTTTGCTGTGCCTCTGTCGAGCAGTGACACTGAGGTAATCCCTGGGGTATATCTGCGATCTCCCATCCATTGGTCAAGATTTCTCTTGAACAAGGCCAGCGAGGTGCTCTGCCTCACATGTACCGGGATTTTGTTCCACAGCATAGGGAGTCTTTGGGTAATGAATCTATCCCTCCAGCACGTCCTATTAATAGCCGTGTCGAGGTTTAAGTCTCCCGCCCTTGTGGCTCTGATGGATCTAGATTTTTGAGGTGAAGCATATTCATCAAATCTGGGTTTGACATGGCCTTGTATGTTAGGCAAAGGTCACCTCTGAGCAAGCGGTAAGCGACTGAATAGAGCTGGAGTTCTTTCAGTCGGGCAGCATAGGACAGATTTTTGAGACCCTTTATCCTTTTGGTGAGGAACTTTTGTGGCCTCTCCAGCTGCTGCAGGTGTCGGGTCAGATACATCCCAAATGGGGCATTGTACTCAATCATTGGTCTGATGAGTGATGAATAAAGGGAGACTATGACCTCCCTTGATCTAGATGAGAATCCCTTCATGATAAGGTGGGCAATGTAGAAAGTCTTCCTAACTACTTTAGCTACATGGGTGTCGAATGACAGACTACTATCAACCTGGGTCCCCAGGTCCCTGATAACTTCTTCTGTGCTCAGTGGATTGCCACCTATTTGGTAGCTAGGGGTAACCTTGTTTTTCCCAAAGGGTATGACTATGCATTTTTGGCATTTAACTTCAGGCCGTGGCTCTGGCACCAGTTATCCGTTTCTGTGAGACCCTTCTGAAGGATATCTGTGTCAGATGTGTTTTCTACTATGGCGCCCAGTTTGCAGTCATCTGCAAACTTTGTCAGCCATAACCCTCCTGTGTTTGCTTGTACTTCGGAAAAGTAGATGCCAAACAAGAGTGGGCCCAGGACTGAGCCCTGTGGGACACCACTTGTGACAGGTTTTGAGTCTGACATGGCGCCAGCAACTCTGACCCTGTGGGTTCTGTCACTCAGCCAGTTTGCAACCCATCTTGTGATGTATGGGTTAACATTTAAGCTGATGAGTTTTCAATGATACCCGAGTGGGGTATTGTATCGAAGGCCTTAGCCAGATCGAGGTAGGCTGTATGGACTGCCTTTCCCTCGTCAATGGCTTTGGTGACTGTTTGAAGAAGTCAACCAAGTTTAAAGGCATGATCTGCCTTTGACAAAGCCAAACTGGGTTGGATCCAAAGTCTGCAAATTCCCTATGTCTTTATTTATGAGGTCCATTATGATCCTCTCCATGGCTTTGCAGATAAGGCTTGTCAGGCTAATGGGCGGGTAATTTCCAGGTTCGGTGGCGGCACCGCCTTTGTGAAGTGGGACCACAGTTGCAGTGCGCCACTCCTGGAGTGCGTATCCAGAGGTAAGACTTTGATTAAACAGCTGTCCTAGCTGTGGGTTTAATTCCTCATTGAGTTCGTGGAGCACACAGCCGGGGACACCATCAGGTCCCATGGATGCTGTGTTTTTGCTTTGGAGAGAGCAGTTCTCACTTGGGCGCTGGAGATGTTTGGGGGCTGCAATCGTTTGGTATAGATATCTCTCCTTTTGGGGAGGGGAGAAGTTTGCACTGAACCTGTCAGCCAGTATGTTGGCAATGTCTGTAGGATCAGTAATCTTCACATCATTTTGAACTAGTTCTGAGCATATCTGGGAGTTTCCTCCTAGGTGTCTAACATAGCTAAAGAAGGCCTTATGATTGTCTTTTGAGTCTTTAGCTATTTTTCTCTCGAAATTTGCTTTGGATGATTTTATGAGAGCTCTTAGTTTTTACTTATAGTGATCAAGGGTGTCTTACCTTTTAAGGATTTTGCTGTATCTTGTAGTAGCTTCCTCCTTTTATTGTAGAGTTTGTTTATGGCTGGGGTCCACCAGACTGGACGCTTGCCTTTGGTACTAAGAGTCTTTGTTTTGTTTGGGATTGCCTTATCCATGCAGTCCTGCAGGTGCTGGTAGAAGGCGTCTGTAAGTGATTCAGCGGCTTGAGTACTGTTTTCCACCAGCTCGGGGCCTTAAAGGAGACCACACTAGTCTTTAGAAGTGTGAAGTCGGCTTTTGAGAAGTTCTTTACTGTGGTCTTTTTATTTCAGGTGGGGTGGGATGAGGGCCTGCAGCGAGATTAGTTTGTGATCTGATCTCACCAGTGAGGTGTATACTTCGGTGTTGAACATTGTGCTCCCATGTTCGTGATGATGAGATCAAGTATGTTATCTCCTCTTGTGGGGATGGTGACTAGTTGTTCCATGGCATTTGAGTTTATAAATTCCAGGAACTTTTGGGCTAGGGTGTTTGGGCTTGAGTAGTGTTCCCAGTCTATATTAGGGTAATTGAAGTCACCTAGTATGATGGTGTTTGGTGATACATTTATCCCCTCTAGTGTTTTCAGGAAGGCCATGTGAGGTTCCTGAGTTTGTGAGGGTGGCCTGTAACATGCTACAATTTGCAGAGCAGTCTTGCCTATGGTTAATTGCACCTGGATGGTCTCCGATGCATCGTGCGTTGCCACCAGTCTTGAGGTGTCAATGTCTTTTTAAATGTGTATGACTGATTTTTTGCTTAATTGAGCTGCTAATTGAATTAGTATTTATAGTATCAGTGTAAGAAGTTTTGATTGTCTGAAGAAGTTTGTGCACTGTACCAAATGAAAAGCACTTAACAACATTAAAGGAATTTTATTTATTCCTGTTTGGGTGCTGCGTTGCTTGCTCTAGTTCCTTCTTTCAGTTCCGGTTACTACCTTAGGCAAAAAAAAAATGGGTTGGTCTGCAAGGACATCCCGTGTTTGTGGAAAACCAGGTAAGGAGATTTGGAAGATCGAGCCTGGAATTTGGATGCTTGTATAGCTGATGTGATAGCAACTAGAAAAATGTTTTTCCAAAACAAAAATTTTAAATCTGATCTGGCTGGGGTTTCAAAGGGATTTTGAGTCAGAGCTTGAAACAAAATAGTTAAATCCCAAGGAGAATAGGATCCTATAGTGAAGGTCTAAGTAGAAAATCCCCTTTGATAAAGACTTTACATAATTTAGAAGAAGCTAAGGTAGATTTATTCTCACCTAAATGGAAATTTGAAATGGCAGCAAACTGGACTTTAACAGAAGAAAAGGTAGCCCCTTCACTGAAAACTGAAGCTAAAAAATCAAGTACAGCTGGTACAGGGGCAGAAAGGGGTCCAGATCCTTGTTAAGGGCCCAAAACATAAATCTCTTCATTTACTTTTGTAAATCTTTCTAGTAGAAGCTTTTTGAGAAGATAACAAAATATGATGGACCGTGAAGAACAGCCTGGGCTTTTAGCAATCAGTGAAACTGGAGAAACCATGCAGTCAGTTTGAGGCCTGTTATCTCCAGATGAGTCATAACTGTCAGGTGAGACAGGAGGTCTGGTTTGGGATCCAGTATTCAGTATCCAGGGAGGATGAAGAAGGTGAGGCCAGAGGAAGGGGAACTAAATCTGAACAGGCCAAAAGACTGTAATAAGGATAACATGCTCTTCAACTGGCATGCTTTTTGTAGAAATTTGGGGGTGAGAGGTAATGGTAGGTAAGCATAAAGAAAACCAGAGGGGCCAGTCATAGACTACAGAATCTCTCAGTGACTCCCCCTTTGGAGAGATCACGGCAAAGAACCTGCTGCACTTGTTGTTGGGAGAAGCAAATAGGTTGCAGCACAGCTGGCCCATCAACGGCAAGTTCTCTCTGCCACTCTGATATTGAGAAAACATTTGTGATCCAAAAGAATGGACCTGCCTAGTTTGTCCACAATCACGTTGACTTTCCCTAGTATGCGCATTGTTATTAGAAAGCAGCCAGAAGAGATTGACCTTTGCCACAATCTTACTGCTTCTCGACAAAGTGGGTAAGATTTGGTTTCTCTCTGACTGTTGATGTACCAGACTAGGATATATTGTTTGCCTGAACAGCAATCGTCCCAGAGGGGAAAGCATCTTGAAATGCCTGCAACATTAGGAGGACTGCTGTCATTTCCTGGACATTGATATGCAACTTGGCCTCTTCTGGAGACCACATATCTTGGACTCTCCTTCCCAAGACGTGTCCCCTTACCCCAGTTGGGAGGTGTCCATGGGCAAGGGGAGACCAAATGGGTGGCCTTTGGAAACTTTGTTTGACTGCAGCCACAAAAGAAGATGTCTTATGCAAGCTTGTGACATCTTGACTGGGGTGGTTAAAGGTTGATGAAGAATGGAAAACTGTACTGACAGGGTCCATTGCAGAAATTCTGGCCAGAAATTCAAAAGTTTTAGGTACTGGTGATGAAAAAGGATTGATGTCTTGCTGCTGTACACAACAGACAAATCTTTTCCATTTGGTCTTGTAAATTTTTCTAATGGAAAGTTTGTGGGAAGACAAAAGAATGTGGTGGACTGGGGAACAGAGCTTGGGTTGTCTGGGTATCAATAGAATTGGAGATACCATACAGTCAGCCTTAGGCCCAGGATATCCAAGTGAGTAATGTCTTTTGGGTGAGACAGGAGGTCTGGAATTGGATCCAGAATCCAAGGTGGGTGAACTAGAAGAGGCCAAAGGGAAACCAAATCTGTTGAGGGGCCAAGAAGGGGCAATGAGGATGACCTTTCTCTTCAATCCGGATGCTTTCTGTAGGAATTTTGGGATTAATGGAGTTGTGGGATAAGCAGAGAGGAGACCTGGGGGCCAGTTGTGAAGGAAAGTGTCTGCTGGTGACTCCCCCGGTGGGGGGATTAGGACAGAGAATCTGCTGCACTTGTTCAGGGGAGATGCAAATAGGTTGCAGCATGATTGGCTGCACTGGCAGCCAATCATGCTGCAACCTATTTGCAGCATGATTGGCTGCACTGGCAGAATATCATTTCTGTAAAATTTAAGTTGAGACACCATTCATAAGGTAGTAACATGGACCTGCTCACCTTGCCTGTTTTCATGTTGGATTTCCCTGGTACGTGTGTTGCTATCAGAAACTGATTGGAAAAATCACCTACTGTCACATTCTCATAGCTTCTCAACATAAGAGGAAAGATCTGGTTCCTCCTTGTTTACTGATTTACCATACTACAGACATATTGTCCATTTGAATTGCAACAGTTCCAGAAGGGAGAGATTACTGGAATGCCTGCAATGACAGGAGCATTACCCTCATTTCCAGGACACTGATATGCATTTTGGCCTCTTTGGGGGATTACGTGCCTTGAACAGTCATCCCTAAGAAATGCCCCACCCACCCACTCTGGGAAGCATCCATGGTCACTATGGCCTTGGGATGAGGGAAGATGAATAGAGAACCTTGTAAAATTTGATCTGAGTGAATCCACCACCAAGGGTATTTCTTGCAGGCCTGAGTTATGCTGATCTTGGCTGACATACTTTGATTTAGAATGGACCACTGAGTCACTAATGTCCATTTAAGAAGTCTCATATGGTGTCTTGCTAGCAGAACTAAAACTATTGTTGCAGACATGGACCCAAGGGTCTGTAAAATCAGTCTGGCTGACATGAATGAGTGCTGAAGAATTTTGTGGACTTCAGACCGAATAGTTTGAACTCTTGAAAAAGGAAGAGAAGCTGTCCTTGATGTGTTGAAGAAGCCCTCTATGAATTCTATCATCTCAGACGGCTGAAGCTGAGATTTGCTGTGACTGATTGTAATTCCTAGATTGGAACAAACCTGGAATACACAGTCCCGAGCTGCTATCAGCAGATGCTTGGTTGAAGTGGTAATAAGCCAGTTGTCTAGATATGGAAACACACAGAATCCCTGCAGTCTCAAGTGAGCTGCTACTATTCCCATGCACATTGTGAACACCCTGGGGGCTGTAGTGAGGCCAAAGGTCAGTACTCTGAATTGGTAGTGACTGACTCCCAACCAGAAGCATAGATATCTCTTGAACAGTCTGTTCATTTTTATGTAGTAGTATGCATCCTGGAGATCTATCGAGCACATCCAGTCGTCCTTGTGCAGAAAAGGCAAGCTGGACTGAACCGTGACCATCCCGAACTTGGTATGCTGAACTGACTTGTTCAGAATGCTGACATCTAAAACTGGCCTCCTGATTTCCTTGGCACTAAAAAGAATCTTGAGTAAGTTCCAAAGCCTTTCAGGTCTGTGGAACCTCTTGGATGACTCTTTTTTCTAACAGCTTTTGTAGACTGGATGGAACATTGGGAAATCTGGTTAGTAATGGAGGGGGTAGGGAAAAAGGAATTATATAACCTCTGGAAATAATCCTCTGCCCAAGTATCTTTTGTAATGTCCAATCAAGCTCTCTGGTGCAGGGATAAGCAACCCCTGACTGCCTCCAGAGGTGGGCAATTGGGCTTCCTTTCAGGAGTGCTGACAGAATCTGTCACAGAAAGAATCTCTGGACCACTGGTTTTATGGGCCTCCACTGCTGTGTGGGCAGCATCTCCCATATGATTTCCCCTCTCTGCCCCTGGGGGAACTCTCTTCCTCTGGATCATGGAATGGACCCTGGGATTTCATGAACCACATTGTCCAACCACTTCGAAGATTACTGGAAAAGGTTCTTTGGGGAGTCAAAAAACATACACTCACTGCAGACAGGGCCTTACCATCTTGCTCACACCTGGAGAGTGTGTCTTTCACCTTGGGGCCAAATAACAAACTTCCATCAAAGGGAGCATTGAACAGATGAAAAGGTTCCACAAAATCATACTGATGCATCTAGGCATGTCTCCTGATGGAAATGCCTGAACCCGCTGCTCTTTAGGCTCCTTCAGCTGCATGTAAAATAAGCCTCATGGGTGAGTTTGAAACAGACTGAATGATCACCAACTGTGAAGCAACAGAATACTCTGCATCAGAAGTAATGGTCCCTGAGAGAGATTGTGAAATTTCCTTGATCAAATCCCTCTGCAATCTGGTGAAGTTTCTCAAGTAATTTTGAGACCTGAGTGCAAAGGTCGCTGAGGCATGAACACACTTCCCAAACTTGTCCAGCGCCCTAGGATCCCTGTTAGGAGGATGAACAGACGAACTCTGTTCCATGAGTTCTTTCTTGGTGGCTGCAGCTATGACCATAGCATCCACTGGTACTCCTTTGTTCCAGAATTCCTTTCCTTCAGTGTTGCCAGGATCCTATCTGGTCTCTTGGGGATCCGCTGAACAGAATCAGGTCCCTACCATGCACACTGAGAGATTAAATCAATGAGCTCATCATCAGGCAGCATCACCCAGGACGTAGATGGGCCAGTACCAAATGCCTCCAGGAATATCGATTTCTCTTGAGAAGGGTTATTGGTAGACCAACCACCCCTTTGTTTAAGGATCTCTATAATGTCTCCAAATGAGACATCATCAGGTGGTGATCTTGGGGACCCTTTCCCTTAATCAAAATTGGTATCTCTGACCAATTCCTAAGGGGAGTCCAAGTGCCTCCTCTTGCTCTTCCTATTCCTATGAACTTCTTAGTTTGGATTTTCCAGAGAAGTATCAGAAGAAATAATTATTCCCTGTTGTGTAGCCTGGAGACTTTAGGCTGGCTATTCCTGTGGAGAAGAACATTGAGGCTCATGACACAAAGCTATCTGAGATCCAGAGTGAAGATCTGAGGGGGGAGGAGACATCTGACCTCTAGAAAAGAACACTCTCTACTACCTCGAAGGCAGAATACCCCAGGAAGATGAAAACCATCGGAGCCACAAAGTCATGCTTCTGGACCGACAGCTCCCTCCAACCAGAAGACACCCCACCCAAGGGAGGAGTTGTAAATGAGCTTTCGAATGCTGAGGGTCCGAGGGGCAGAGATGGCTCTGACAACTTTGGAGTCAATCTCAACCCCTAGGATCCAACAACGAAGCTTCAGGTCCAAGAGTCATCTGCCTTCAACACACTTGGAGCCGGAACACTCAGAGAAGATATCGGATCTGAAGATAAAGCCATATTCAGATCCAAAACAGATGGTGCTAGGAGTCTTAGATCCAGTGGCTCTGAAACAGAAGGATGGATGAGAGAAGGAGCCAAAACTGGTGGGGTTGTAGTAGTTAAGGTCTCTGGACCCTTGCATTTCAGATCCGGGAGAACTCCCATCTGAATCTGTGTTGAGAAAAACTTCCTCCTCATTCTGTCCACATTGGCTTCTGTGAGACTTCTGGATGAATGGGAAGAGATTATGGAAGGTGATATAGAATGATGGCATCTTCCCAGGAATGGCGATGAGAGCCAAGAGGGTACAGGATCCAAGGAGGACACGTATCTAGTTCTAGGTAATTGTTTAGGTTCATGATTAGCTGTATCTCAACATACAGATCTGGTGTCTGAAGAAGTTGGATCCAAAGGCTTGTCTTTAAGATCCAAAATTTTTTTAATTTTCTTGAGCAGTTCCAAGGTCGGATCCAAAGAGGATTGAGAGGGACCAGGTTGCTTGGAAAGTTTCTTCTTGGCTTTCTTTCTTTTAGATTTGGATGGTTGAGTTCCAGTAAGTGATTCTCCAAAGGCCGAAGGAAGAAGGCCCTTGAGAATTAATTAGGAGTTATGTACTTAACATAAGTTGTCATCTGTGTTGTCCATTTTCATTCTTCCTCACTGATGGGTCTCGCTTCAAACCTCTGATCTGACTCGCCTGCATTTTCAAGAGTTTGGATCCTAGTCTTGAGCTCCTCCCTCTTCCCATAATGTACTATACTGTCTCTAACTCCTCTGATCGAGTTTGCTGCCTCCTGTCTACTGATTTTAAAGGACAGGACAGATAAACCAGAAACATGAAAGATTGTACATCATTCAAGATCATTCTAGGAATGACAAGGCTGGGGATGGCTGGGAGGGAAGGTGAGGAAGAATGAAAATGGACAACACAGATGCCAAGTTATGATAAGTACATAACAACTAAATCTGATGTTGTCCTTTTCATTCTTCCTCACTGATGGGTCAGAGTTCCCAGCTACGTAACTCTTGGGAGGCCCTCAAAGAAGGATATGCCAGAGCATTGCTGAATCAAAGGAAACCCTGCTTATGGAAAAGATGTCGAAAATGGAATGCGTCACAAAGGTCTTTGGTCAAGTGGTTGCAGCACATATATCATCTATAAAAGCTCTAGAAGAAAAAGCAGATGAGATAGCCATAGATCTGGTAGGACAGGCTCTAGAAGAATGAGGCAATTCCTAACCATTTTTTGGAAGAAATCAGTGAAATATAGTCAGTAATCCATTTGGCAAGGGTAAATTTGGAGACTGCTTGACCTAAGAGATTAGTACAAAAAGAAACAAACAGCTGGTCAGACCTTCTGTACTGTAGGTGTTGTGAAGGTAGAAATGTAATTATCAATGAATATCAAGAAGCTGTAAGATGTATTCATCCTAATTAGAAAAGGCTGCGAAAGAAAAACTGCTAATTGTATGAACTGATTAATTTATTTATTTATTTTATTTTATTTTACATTTGTTGACCGGGCTAGGCTAGCTGGAGTAATTTCCATTTTCAGTAGCGGCCCGGGGAGAAAAGCTCCACAGAGTGAGATACATACAGAAAATGTAACAAACCAAAAAACAATGATAACAATAATATTCATAATAATGGAGTTAGTATTAGGGTTTGCAATAACAAAAATAAAGACTAGTAAACCCTTCAATGTTAAGTAGTACTACAGGGTTAATTCCTATGACACACAATACTATCTACATGACAAGATAAAAATTGAGAAAGAGAAGGAAGAAAAAGAGAACTTAATAGATATAGTCAAAAGGAGAGTATGTAAGGAAAGTAGAGTGAAGAAAGTAAGGGAAAAGATAGAGATTAACTGTGGAGAAAAAGCTAACAGTGGGGGAAGAAGAGTAAGACAAAGAGGGAGTAGTGAGTGAAGGAGGAAGGGAGAAAAGTTATATTTTGTTAGTAGTAGTGAATTAGCTAGTCAGGTTTATTACATGAACAAAGCCAGTGATTTTGGAAATGCAGTTTAATATTTTGTTTGAAAAGAGGCAATGATGTAATCTTTGTTATGTTAGTAGGTAACAAATTCCATTTAGCCCCAACAGCATTGGTAAAAAGAGAGTCACCAGCATTATTATTTGATTTTATAGAACTTGTCAGAATTTTACTGGAGGAGCGGAGAGAGTTAAGATTTTTATATGGGGTAATGAGTTGTGAGAGTATTGGGGTATTATTTGGTTGGTATAAGATTTTGTGGGCAATGCAGAGTTGGTGGATTATCAGATAGTTCTGAAACTCAGGCCAGCCTAAAAGTTTTAAGTTTATACAATGATGTGTTTTATAGGGGTTGCCGGTAGCAAAGCGGGCAATGTTATTATAGCAGGTTGCCAGTTTGTTAAGACTTGTTTTTTTGAGATTGGTGAAGATAGGTGAAGCATACAGAAGAGTAGAGATAAGGTGGGAGTGAGCGATCCTTGTTCTAGTTGAAGGTGTGAGAAAAGGTCTAATTCGATATAGGGATCCTATCTTTTATTAACTTGTTTTATGGAGTTGTTAATGTGTAGGTCAAATGAGAGATTATTGTCTATTGTAATGCCTAACAATTTAGTTGATGTGTCAGGTGAGATGACAGTGGCTGTTGGAGGAGATAGAGAAGTGTAAGGGAGAGGTCCTGGATGTGGGGTAAAAGAAGAAGTTTGGTTTTCTTTGCATTTAGTAAGAGGAAACGACTAGAGAACCATGTTTCTACGGTATTGAACACAGTTTGGGTGAGAGAGATAAGTTCAGTGGTAGAAGATGCTGAGCAGATGAGTGTAGAGTCATCAGCGTATTGAATGCAGGTTGCTTGAGGGATTATAGTTTGAAGATCATTGATGAAGAGGGAGAAGAGAAGTGGTCCAAGGATGGAGCCTTGTGGAACACCAATGGAAACAGGCAAGAGTGAAGAGGTGTGGTTATCCCAGAGGACAGCTTGTTTTCTATCTGTGAGGTAAGATTTAAACCATGTAATGGTTGGGATGTCGAATGAGAGGGATTCAAGAGTATTAAGTAACAAAGGGTGGTTAACCATATCGAATGCTTTGGACAGGTCAATGAAGAGGGCAGATGAGAGTAAGTTGTTGTTGCGGTTCTGATTAATGGTATCTACAAAAGAAAGCAGGGCAGTGGTGGTACTGTGGTGTGGTCTAAAGCCATGTTGACAGTTTGCTATTATGTTGTGATGAGAGAGATGTTGCACGAGTTGAAGGTGGATACATTTTTCCATGATCTTAGCCAAAGGTGAGAGGAGAGCAATGGGCCTATAGTTAGCGTAGTCAGTTGAGTGTCCACCTTTGTGTAGTGGGATAACATGAGAGACCTTCCAAATTTCGGGGATGATTCCTTCTTTGATTGTCCTATTTATGAGAATAGATATAGGATATGCAATAACCTTGGCAGCTTTTTGAAGAAAAAGAGATGGGAGCTTATCAGCCGAGGGGGTACATGGTTTTAGTTTTAGAAGAAGTTTGTGTATGTATGATGTAGAGATAGGTTGTAGTGAAAATTTAAAGGAGGAGTTAGTTTGGTTACGAGATGGGCAGAAATTGTTGGCATTAAGTTGTTTAGCTAGAGTTTGGATAGTTTCTGTGAAGAAAGAGTTAAAGGCATCTGCAGTCTGCTGTGGGGTGTCAGGATGTGCATTTAGTGGGGAAGGTGTTTTGGAAGTTCCTGGGGAGAGGAGTTTATTAATTGAGGACCAGAATTGTTTTGAATTATTAAGATGAGTTTGTTGTAGTTCGATATAGAATTTTTTTTGTCAGTTATTACTGCCTTTTTAGTTAGGTTTCTAAGCTGTCGGAAGTTTAGAAGATCAGTATTAATTCTGTGGGTTCTCCATCTAGCCCAGACTTTATTTCTAGTGAGAATGAGCTTTTTGGTTTCATTGGATAGCCAAGGGGCTATGTTAGATTTCATTCTGATAATACGTTCAGGAGCATGGTTGTCAAGAATGGATAAAACATTTTCTTCAACAGTAATACTACATCTTCGAGAGGAAGTGTTTTTAAGGGGTTCCAGTTACATGCCCTGAGTTCAGTTTGAAAGAGGTCCAGATTAAAATGTTTGGAGGTGCGTATTTTTCTAGTAACGTGGGGGTTTAGTAAATCAGCTTTATCTCTTGCTATAAAAGTTAGAGAGTGGTCACTGATATCATCTGGCAAGGTTCCTAGTTTGTAATTATTTTTTACTCTGTTTATAAGTATCCAGTCTATAATGCTTTCTCTATTAGTTTGTTTATTGAGCCTAGTAGTGGAAGTGATGGTTTGAGTGAAACCATGTAGGTTGATATGGGATGAAGGATTTTCTTCATTAATGTTATTCCAGTCTATGTTCACGTCGCCTAGTATGATAGTTTCCTGTGGATAATTGGTGGATATGTGACTAAGAAAATCTTCGAGGGTAGGTATATTGTTGCCTGGAGGCAGGTATATACAGATGATATTTAGGGATTTTTTTGAATTTAACTGGAGTTTGATCATGATGGCTTCTATCCTGCTATCTTGAGTTGGTATGGCTGGGAGGGTAGTGACATTTAGATGATTTCTAAAGAGAATTGCAACACCACCACCTTTTCTTTTGGGACGGTCGAGTCTTACCATATTAAAGCCTTGGGGCGTGATCTCAGTGTCTTTAGTGCTAGGTTTTAGCCATGTCTCTGACAGGCAGAGAATATCAAATGCGTGTGTGTGAAGGAGGGCATGAAGGTAAGGTACTTTGTTGTTTAGGCTTTGGGTGTTCAGATGTCCTATTAAGAAGCTATTATTGGTTTTAGTAATAGGTGCTAGAGGGGAGGGGAGAAGAGGACCAGGGTTAGGATGGATGTCACCATCTTGAAGAGTTACTGTGGGTAATTTGGTCATAAAAGAGGGAGTGGCCCAGAAGGACACCCTATTTTTATGAAAAATAATGTAAGAAGGCTTTGCATACAAGGCCTGAAGCTCTGAAACTCATTTACTGATGTATTTGCTACCAAAAGACTGTTTCACACGAAATAAATTTTGTATCGCAATTGCACACTGGTTTAGTTCCTGAAGAATAAATGAGATTCCAAGAAAAAGGAGAGGTCTTTTATGGGAGGTCTAAGCAGAAAGATTCCTTCATGAAAACCTTACAAAATCTGGAAGTCATTAAGGAAAAGAATTTGCTTCCAAAGTGAATATTTAATATAGCTACTAACTGAAGGATCAGTGTTCTTTTTGGGAGTACATATGAAAAATCCTCCCCCCCTTTTTTTTTTGGTAGAATTCCACTGTTGTACTACCACTGGAATAGGATAAACTATGTGGTTGGCTATTGGATGTGGAGATTTGGATGCTTGATCTCCGAGGAGTTAAGATAGAATATCCTGGTTGGGCTCCAGAATCCATGGAAGATATCTCAAATGAGACCAGAGAAAAAGGGAACCATAGTAAATACAACTTAAAAAAATAAAATCTTAAAATACCACCAAGACCACCAATCCAAAAAGTAAGTGAATTTAATAAAACACTTAGTGCCTCGGCTTACACAGCCTTCCAAGAGTAAAAACACTACAAAATACTGTTTGCTTATATACAGCATATTGCACAAAACAATTAATCAATTGAGCATACAATTCAAATCACATACTTCCAATTACATTCTTTGTTGAGTCTCTGAGGCTCCAAAGTACCATACTTTAAAATCAGCAGTTTCGTTTTTAAGAGTTTGTTTTTTAAAGACACACATTCACCTATGCCAACTTGCAATTTTTCCAAGACACAACCGCTAAGAGAATCAGGGTGTGCTGTCAAAAAATGACTCCCAAGGGGACTCTAATTTTTTATTTTTTATGTCCCTAATATGTTCCTGCAACCAGGCCCTAAAACTCCTGTAAGTTTCTCCTATGTAAAACTTCTTACATCCACATCTCAACACACAAACTAACCCCTCCGTATTACAACTGTATTCATGTCTAGCTGTAAACTTGATGCTATTAATATAGGGAAAAGAGATTACTACATATTGACAGATGGAACAACCTTCACATGGAACAGTGGCTTTATTTATGCTTAAGCTCTGACTGACATTAACATCTGGTAAACAAAACTGGTTATGTACCAGAATGTCAGACACATTCCTAGCTCTTTTATATGCAATACTACAAAATCAGGTAGTATTGAGTTCAAAATGTTATCCCTTAGGAGCATAGGCCACAAGCTACATTTTTTTTAAACTATTTCCTCAGTTATAACATTATAAGTTGTCACTAAGAAAACTTTTTTTTGCTTTCCATTGTTCACAGCTGCATTGGTAGACGGATTTCCACCAATCCAAACATTATATTTTCCACTAGCATGGACATAATGAGAATCTCCCTGAGAGTTAACAGAATACCTCATGTCTATAATTTTTTGTTTAGCTTCCCTGACCAGCTGGACTCTTAAAAAAAGAAACTCTGCTGATTTTAAAGTATGGTACTTTGGAGCCTCAGGGACTCAACAAAGAATGTAATTGGAAGTATGTGATTTGAATTGTATGTTTAATTGATTGTTTTGTGCAATATGCTGTATATACGCAAACAGTATTTTGTAGTGTTTTTACTCTTGGAAGGCTGTGTAAGCCGAGGCGCTAAGTGTTTCATTAAATTCGCTTACTTTTTGGATCGGTGTTCTTGATGGTATTTTAATAAAAAGGGAACCATACCGGATGAGTCCAGAAGGAGGCAGTGAGGATAGCAGAGCTCTTCATCTGCTGGCCTTCTGCGGAAACTTTGGGGGTAGGCCTACAGGAGATTGGGGGTCCAATCGTGAACCAGAGCATCCCTCGGAAATTCCCCTGGAGAGGGACCATAGCAAAGTGTATGTACTGCAATAGCCCCTTTAAGGGGGAGGGCTCCCTGGAAGGCTTGCAACATTAGACGAACCTCTCTCACCTCTGGGACAATGACAAGCCATCTGGTCTCCGAGGGGGACCATGTGGTTTAGACCATCCTTCGCTAAATAAGCAACCCCACTAATGATGGGGAGCACCTATGGCAATTGTGGCTAATAGGGGAGGAAAGAGAACGGTTGATCCAAAAAACTTGTCCTTTGAATGGATCCACCAAAGAATAGACATTTGCAACTTCAGGTTTGTTATGCAGGAGGATTGTGATAGTGAGGAAAAGAGGGCATTCAGACAGAAGTTGCAGAACTACTAGATAAAGCAGGACAACATGAATTGGTGTTGATAATGGGTGACTTGAATGCACATATTGGGACAGACAGAACAGGAATAAAGAAGGAGAAGCCATTCTAGATTTCACTTGGGCAAATGGCTTGAAAGTAGCCAACACATGATTCAGAAAGAGAGACAGTCAGAAGATCACATACAACAGTAGTGAACATGCAACACAGGTAGACATCCTCCTAGTAAGGAAAAGGCACTGGGGTAGAATCCATGAGTGCCAAGTCATCTCCAGTGAAACAGTCGGCCCACAGCATAAACCACTAGCTGCCACAATCAGCTGCAAGCAGTGTTCAGAGAAGGCTCTAAGGTCAACAGAGACCAGGCTGGAGACCTGAAAGTTGACTGGAAAGACTGTATAACAGTTCAAAGGATTACTCAAGGTTCTAGCACCCCAAGAAGTGGAGGAAATAGGTGGAGTTGGACAAGAATGGCAGCACCTAAAAACATCATGTGTTAGGACTACATAAAAGATACATGGCTGAGCCAGGTATGGAAATAAGGTACATAAGGAAAGTTGGTGGTGGAATGCGGAAGTCCAGGAAGTCATCAAAAAAAAGGAGGAGTACAGGAAGAAGTGGGAGATAGAAAAGAGTGACCAGGCTAGGAAGGACTACTGGTTGGCTAACAAAGAAGCTATGAAGGAAGTTGCAATAGCAAAAAATAAGCCATCAGAGGCACTCTACCAACTTCTGGAAAGTGACACAAAGATACTATATCAGGTTGCAAGGCAAAAACAGAAAGATAAAGAAGATAGTTAGACACCCTTCATAAGGGATGCCAGCAACAACTTGCTCACCAGTCCACAGGAGATCAAAGGCAGATGGAAGAAGTATTTCCAGCAGCTTCTGAATGAAGAAAAACCCACAGAAGCTGTACTGTCCAAGAAACTGTCTACAATGAGTGAAGAAGAGGAACCCACCCTAGAAGAAGTAAAAATAGCCCTAAGGAAAATAAAGTCAGCAGGCTCAGATGAGGTCACAGCAGATATGATAAAGATGCTGGGCGAGATACTGGAGAAGTGGCTCCTGAGGGTACTAACAGTAGTGTGGAGAGAAAGGCTTATACCAGATGACTGGAGAATAAGCATACTCATGCCAGTGTACAAGAACAAAGGAGACATCCACAACTGTGGGCAGTACAGAGGCATCAAACTCCTATCACATTGTATGAAAGTTCTGGAGAGGGTGACTGATAAACGGATACGCAGAGTAGTAGAATGTAAGATGGGAAATGAGCAGTTTGATTCAGATCAGGATGCAGCACAACTGACCCAATGTTTGCAGTGAGACAGATTCTTGAGAAGAAGCTAGAGGTGAGGAGAGAGTCCAACTGGGCATTCCTAGACATGGAGAAAGCATATGACAAGGTCCCAATAAAGCTGATCTGGGCAGTACTGTAGTGGTTTGAAGTCCCAGAACCATTGGTAGAATTAGTGCAGGCTATGTACAAGAACCCAGTGACTCAAGTACGAACAGTGTTCGGCCTCACAGAGGGGTTCCCAGTGGGAGTGGGTGTACACCAGGGTTCAGCTCTGAGCCCACTGCTGTTCATACTGATGATGGACTACATTAGCAAACAGGTTGGTGGGGACAGATCAACAAAGCTGCTGTATGCAGACGATGTGGTAGTACAGGCCGACTCTGAGCTAGAACGTCAGCAAAAGATAGGAGAATGGAATGCAAATCTGAAGGCACATGGGATGAAACTAAGCACAGATAAGACAGTGGTAATGGCAGCAAATTGGGGAAATCAGAAGAAGCTGAGAATAGAGATAGAAGGGAAGATAGTGGAACAGGTAAACAGCTTCAAGTATCTGGGAGGGGTGGTTGAGGAGAAGGGAAGTCTGAATGAAGAGGTCAAAGCTAGAATCAGAGTGGCTACAGCCAACTGGCATAGAGTGTCAGGTGTAGTCTATGACAGGAGAATGCCAAAGAAGCTGAAAAGTAAGGTGTACAAGACAGTGGTGCAACCAGTACTACTGTATGGTACAGAAACCTGGGCAGTAAAGGCAGAACAGTTGAAGAAGCTAGAGGTGATAGAAGTGAAGTACCTGAGAAGAGTGGTAGGATGCACACTGTGAGACAGATGAAGAAATGAGGACATAAGAGCAAAAGCCAAAGTAGCTCCAACTGCAGAAAAGATCAAAGAGAACAGATTATGGTGGTTTAGACACATGTACAGAAAAGGAGAAGACAATCTGGTGAGGAAGATTTGAAACAGACAGGAAGAAGGTAAGAGGAAGGGAGAATGCCCAGCAAAGAGGTGGATGGATTGTGTGAAAGAAGATCTGCAACAGTCAGGCATGAGTGTTGAAGAAGGCAGGAGTGTGGCACTGAATCAAGAGAGTTGGTGACAGTTATCATGATACCTGACCCCATGTAGAGAAAATGGGAAAAAAGGGGGCTGATGATAATGACGAATGATGTGTATTATACGGGAAAGAAAGAGGCTGGTAAAGAACAGACCATTGAACCAGCAAAGTCAATTGAAGGATTTGCCTGCAAAATCTAGCTAGAAGAGCTAGAATAATGGCAACTAACATTGACTCACTGGCTAAAAACGGCAGTTACCTGTTTTTTCAGTGTGGAAATGCCCCTTAGTGATATTACCAAATAGAGTTTCTATGAAAAAAAAAATAGTTCTGTGCAAAAGTCAGTTCTAAATTGGCTATATTTCCATAAAGCCCAGGGATTTGGGTGTGTACAAAACAAGTAAACCCTGGTTTGTAGAACTTGATGTCTGGTTGAGGCATTGAGAAGCCAACCACTGGAATATGAACAGCTGGATTTCTTCTAGTCTTATGTGAGCTGCCACAACTGTACAGCATTGGGTAAACCCCCCCTGGGGGCTAAGGTGAGAATAAAGGGCAGCAAACTGAATTGGTAGACACTCACTCCCAGTCGAAAATGGGAATGATTTACGGAACATTTATTTATCTTAAAGTGATATTCTGCATCTTGGAGACATATGGAGTGCAAGCAATTGACCTTGCGCAGAAGAAGCAGGATGGACTGAATCACAAAACATCTGGAACTTAGACTCTTTATGTAGCTACTGAGATTACTTAGATTTAGGAATGGTCTCAGGTTCCCCCCCCCTTTTTTTTTAGTATACAGAAGGTAGAAGGAAAGGGGAGTGTAGTAATCTCTTATACTGGGCACTCCAGGAATTCTTTGTAATATTGGTCTAGGCATCCAGGTGGAAGGAAACATGACCCACAGAAGCCTGGAGAGGTGGACAGCCGGGCAACATGTCAGGACACTGATAGGGTTTATCAAAGAAGGAGTATTTGGAGCCATGGTTCTGTGGACCCCATCTGCCTCTGCCTGTAATTGAGGAAGTCCTCCTCTGCCCTTGGAGGAAGTGTTCTTGTATGGATCCTGAAGAACCCTGAAGTGTTCCTTTGGAGAATCCCATAGAGGGGTTGGAAAACTCCTTCCTAGTATATGCACTCCTAGCGGGAAGTTCCTCCTGGAAAAAAACAATCATACTGGAAGATGGTCATTCCAAAATAAGGCAAGACCTCATCCCCAAAGCAAAAGGGTGATCAACCAGGGGGAAAAGGATCTCCCTTTCTCCCCACTGTCCACTGTCTCCAAGAAGGAAGGTAGCCCTGATCCCAAAATCCAATGTCAGTAAGGGAAGAAGGCTCTGCTGAGAAGAATTCCATGGGAGAGAAAAGTATGCAGGAATACCAAGGCCCAACCAAGGTTAAGGAGCAGGAGCCCGCATATTCATTGCCATCTAGGGGAAACCAATCCATACAGGAAAAAGTTAAGTCCAAATGTGCAAAAAACTGGATAACTGAGAGGTATATAGCCACAGTTTCTTACTGCTTCTGTGTTTCCTGGAGATGTACGTCAGGGGGAGAAGAAAAGTTTTGATTTTGGTGGTAGACAGGGTTGTGTCCTTCTGTTTGCTAGCTGAAATTGAGCACATCATTTGCTAATGTCCTGAACTAAGGGGAGCCATCAAAGACTGCATTAAATAGTGACACCTTAAGGCAGTGGTTCCCAAACTTTTTGATTCTCGGCTCCCTTGCTGAATCCAGGTTTTCTGAAGGCACCCCCCCCCCCACCCCTGTGGCACGCATAAAGTGCATATTTCATTTATTTGACATTTGTTTAACGAGGCTGCCTGACTGTACTAGGAGACCTGGGGAGAAAAACTCAAAAGTACAATAAAAAGACAATTACCAAAAAAAAGTGTACATTCTGCTTAACAGCATAACACTGATCTATATGGTTGAGAGGTAAGCAAATCTAATGGCAACCTTATTAACTTTAAGTTTATAAGAGCAATATTTAAAATCTGTCCCTATTATTTGGCTCTGTCCAGCGTAACTCTCAACTGTATAGATTTTTGCGGACTGTCCAGATTTTTGCCTCATATTTTTAGTCTTTTCCTCATAAATTTGTTGTTTTCTGGCAAATCAGTGGCAGATCATTGAGGTTGAAGTCAGAAAATAATGACAGACAGTTGAGTTTCATACGTCATACCCTTCAGAAAATTCATGCTAATGCAAAACCTGCATTTCTATCAACTTTCAAAGTTTGTGAGAGCAGTACTAAAAAAGGGTCCCTATTTTGTGCCTTTGTACCCCCACTATTTTTGGCTTTGTCCAGATTTCTTGATCTAAGAGGGTGAGAGGTATGTGTCCAGTGGTATAGTCCAGACACAGACCTCATTGCTGCTGCTGCCAGGAATCACTTTCACTCTTAACTCTCTCCACCCGTCACGCACACACACACACACACACACACACACACACACACACACACACACACACACACACACAATACCTGGGCAATAGGAAATACGAGTAAACAAACTTGCTCTTAGCACATATGCAATGAAATAATGCCACCACCCAAAAAAAATGGAAATGTATACATCAGACACAGTAGCATTTGGTGCAGAAGGCTGTTGGTTCTATTCCTACAGTAGGTGGACAGATTACTAACCCTGCAGTGTAGCATAAGGGGGTGCTGCACTCCTGAGTGTGTTGGCATTTGGATGAGTAGTTAGACCGTGTTCCCATCTGCTTGAGTTGGTGGTAGCTCATGTGGATGTAAATAATCAAATGGCACCTATCGAAAAGAGTTGGGGAAGTTCCCACTGCCTAGACAAATTTCCACTAGTAGTATAAATACCACCTCGGGTCTCCCCGAAAAGCAGATACCAGCCTAGTGGACTAACTCAGACAACAAAGGATAAATAAAATATAAATAAATTGCACCACGACAGCAATTCAGAGATGAGCAAATAGTTCTACAAACACAAATAAATATTCTTTGTAAAGCAAGTTCCTTATAAGTAAAAGTCACTGGCCTACAAAAGAGTGTATATTGTGCGAGAGACATCACCTCTGCACACAGACAACACACAACACATCTGCTTGTAGTTAATGAATTGGTTCCATGCAAACCCAAATGCTGCAAACCTCGACATACGTACTTGACAGTCATGCAGCACACGGTTGCAACAGACCTCTCCATTCCAAATAATTAAAAATCATAGAACTGTATTTCAGAAATCATAGCAGTGAGTCAGAGAGAGGGGCACCTTGTTTAGTTTTCAGAAGAGAAGTTCTTCAGAAGCTACCTGCATGCTGTTACTATGAAAGGGAATACATAGGCTTTCAGTTAATTATCAGTATGCCATGTTCACCTAGATATAGCTTTCTAAACAAAATCACTAAATACAGAAAGAGCAAAACTAAATGTGAACTCAAAAATCCTAACGTTATTCCTATACAGCTGCATTTGAGACTGGATGTTAGCAAACACATGATAAAATGCAATATCTGTCAACAGATGCACAACTGCAGACCCTCCACACCACACACACACTCACACACCTTTGTGGAATCCTGCTCTGCTGAAACGGCAGTACTGGAATCCATGCTGCTTAAATGGACGGCAGTATTGGAATCCTGCCTGGACACAACACGGCATCTATGCTGATGATGTCAGCAGAAAGTTTAAACGAAAAGCGCTGGGAAATTGGGAATGTACCATTCCTTCAAAAGTGTGTGTGGGGGAGGTGCACCTTCTGCCTCGCTCTATGGTTCCCGCGCCCATGATCGCGGTGCCCCTTTGAGGAAGCCGCAGCTCCCCAGGGCGCCATGGCGCACACTTTGGGAACCCCTGCCTTAAGGAGTTACTAAAAGAAGCATAGCGTCATGCAAGCATATCTGATAATGGTTGAGTCAGGGCCAGTTGGTTGTAACGCACCCTCCACTGTAAGGGGTATCAGTGTCTTTGAAGGACTGGGAATGGGCGACAGAGTAGACGGTTGACAAGAGACCTTCTTGGGGTCCTCCTTAGAGTTGGAGTCAAAGAACAAGTTAGGAAGTTACTTAGTGTGCATAAGAGATCAGTTTCATCAGGGTATAGGAAAGAGGTAGTAAAATATCAGATACCAGGAAATCTATTTGAGATCCTCTGTGGGCACGAAGTTGGG
Source organism: Protopterus annectens (assembly GCF_019279795.1). Lineage (NCBI taxonomy): Eukaryota > Metazoa > Chordata > Ceratodontiformes > Protopteridae > Protopterus > Protopterus annectens. The sequence goes on from NC_056738.1 coordinate 361,754,536, forward strand.
GGAGTACTGAAGTTCCATCTCACGACTTCTTTCCATCTTTCTAGACTTACTACTGGGAGAATGGATGGAGGGACTTGATCACCAACTCCTACTTATTGACATCCACCACTACCTCAGAATTCATTGGAACTCCCACACTCCACAGGGAGTCAGTGGTGAAGACACTACTGGTGAAAAAGTTTGGAGCATCCTTCCCTCCAAGAGACCTCATGGAGGAGTCAGAACATCCGCTCCTACCCTGAAACTAGAGTGAATGACCATCACAGCAAAAAGCAAGTCCTTATCACTAAAACAAAATGGGTGAACAACCAGGGAAAAGAAGGTCTCTCTCCCTCTTCCAAGCCAAAGCCTCCGAGGAAGGAGGGCAGGGTTAGTTCCTAAATGCTGGCCCCCAGGAGAACAAGGTGAACATCATGATGGAGGTTCTTGTGGGTGTGGGACAGATCCAGGAATACCGGGGCTGAACCAAACTCAAGGACTCTATGTGCCAAGCCCAGCTCCATCCAAGGGAACTGGAATGAGCCTGTGCAGGGAGCTGGAACATACCTCTCAACCTGCAAATGCAATAAATCTGGAGAAGCCTAAGAAGGAAAAGGACCTTATGAACTTAGAAAGCTAGACTAACAGATTTGTGTTAGCATGCATTTTCTGAAGGACATGAAGTCTGAAACTTGAATATATTTTATTATTTAGTGACGTAAAAGCTATGTGATTTGCTAGAAAAAAACAGATTTTATAAGGAACAAACCAAGCATCTGAGGCAAGGATCTGGACTTTCTGTACAGTTGAGAGGTATCCATTAAAAAAGAGAGACAAGTCCACAGCAAAGACCCCGAAGCTCAAAGTCCAAGGAAAAAGGAGCAAGAAGCAATAAACAGCGAGACTGTCAGATCAGAGGAGTGCCTCAGATCCGAAGAGAGCCACATGGGTCCAGCAGCTCTGAATCTGAAGGTGTTGGATCTGATAACCACTCAGTCTTCTCCAGTCAAACCACTATCTGTCAGATCCTAGTAGAGGATCAGAACAACAGCTGAACAGATTGGATCCAAGATAAGAACACAGGATCCGAAGGAGTTTCCAGACACCTCTTATCTAAGGAGGCTGATCTGAAAACCCATGTTTCCAGAGTAAAGCTTTAGTCATTCAGATCCAAAGGCTCAGGATCTGATGAAGAATAACAGACCATTGGGAAAAAACAGTACAGAAACCGAACCTGCCAGACCCGAGGAGAGCTGAGGATCTGGAGGAGGCCCTAGGAAGTTCTGATCCAAGGAACTGGATCCAAGAGCCTCGTATTGCTGTTCCGTTTCCCTCCTTTCTTCTTTTCCTTTCTTTCTTTTTTTTTTTATAGTGGGGGGTGAGCTCCAAAAGGAATTACAAACAAGCCCCAGAAGGCATGATGTGTGCTGGTCCATGCTTTTCTGTGCCATAGCGAAGCAGATCACATACAAGAAAAAATAAACAAGTAAAAAAATCTCCTTCTAAACAAATCACCTGTTAATAAGCAAGCCACCTGCAATGATTCAGGACCACACCAGTCACTACCAGACAAAAAGCAGTCCATTACATAGCTCGCAAGTCATAACTGCAAGAAATCGTACCAACTAGAGTAATAGGTATTGCATTAGCATGAGTTCCTAAATGAAAGAAGTCAGAAGAACAAGTCTACCATATATCTTCTGACCTCAGTGTAATTTTATGCCAGTGGGCTAACGGACTACCAAATCAGGTCACACTGTGGAAATCTGGGCTGTTAAAATCATGGTCCTTATTCTTCACAACTGTAAAATTCAGTACTACACAGGAAGACAGTCCGACAATGGGAACAACAAATACGCACTAGAAGTTAAAACACCAGAAATGAGACTACTGAGGGACGAAGAATAAACAGATCTATTCAAGAAAGTTAGCTAAATTTAGATAAAGAAAACTTCTTACAGCTCGAGATTCGGATTCCTTTGTCTCACCATGATGGTGGCAAATGAGATCTGAGGAGTTGGGAACAGAATAGTGCATTGTGGGAAGAGGGAGAAGCTTGAGACTAGGGTCCAAAGTCTTGAAAATGCATCTGAGTTGGATCCAAGGGTGGAATCCCAGACCCATCAGTGAGGAAGAATGAAAAGCACAACATCAGATTTTATTTTTCCGGTCTATTAATGCTCCAGAGTTAAAGGCCTTACAGATAGAGCATAAAGACTGCAAGTGCTCAGGACCCAAACGATAAACGCAGAGATCATGAGCATCTGATAACGGAATTTTATGTCTGCACTTGCTACATTTTTAAACCCTGACGGTTTATCTGCCATTTTACCACAACAAAAAAAAAACTTGTGGAAACAATCCCACTTTTAGAAGTAAATAACAAGAGGAAAGTTAAAGCAGAAGAGTTGAAATAAAGATATAAACATGTATAGAAATAAACTACCTTTTTTGTTATATTTTTACAGGAAAGAGGAGAAAGGGAACACCAGCAATGTTATTTAAGAAATGACCGGCCGGTAAAAGAAAGGGGGGAATGAAGAAGAAGCTTTTGCAAGCAGGAAGAAAATATAAAAGTAGAAATAACTTATCTTCTCCGACTAACACCCGAGAGCTGCAGTGACCACGTCTGCACTCAATGATGGCAAACAAGATCTGAAGAATGAGGGAAATATTGGCATTGTGAGTAAGGAAGGAGCTTCAGAGTTTGTAGTATTCATGAGCTGTGAAACAGCAGCTTAGTCAGATTCAAGGATCAGATCCGAACCCACATGTTGAAGAATGAATGAAAATTGACAACATCAGATCTAGAGCTATACCTGCTGCCATGGATCCCAAGGCCGGTAAGATTAGTCATCCTGAGAAAGAAGGATGTGATAACACTTTCTTGACATGGGATCTAAGTGTCTGGATTCAAGTTCAAGGGACAGAGGCTATCTGACTGATCATGTCCAGAAAAGCTCCAAACTCTGCATTGGTATGAGTTGTGATTTGCTGTAACTGACTGTGATGCCTAGATGGTGACACAACTGGAACAAGTAGTCCCTTGTCTGTAGTTAGAGATGCCTGGTTGAGGCAGTTAGCAGCCAATCATCTAGCTATGGGAACACTCCAAATCTCAGCAGTCTCACGTGAGCTGCTACCACTGCCACATATTTAGAGAATGGTCTTGGGGCTGTGCTAAGACCAAAGAGCAATGATCTGAACTGGCAATGACTGGCTCCCAGCTGGAAGCATAGATACCTTTTGGAGTGCTTGTTCATTTTGATGTGATAGTACGCATCCTGAAGATCTATCAAGCACATCCAATCATCCTTTCATAGTAGGGGTAGAATGGAATGAATTGTGACCATCCAGAACCATGAATATTGCATGAACTGGTTTAGTTTGCTTCAAGTCTCCTGTCTTCTTTAGCACTAAGAAGGATCCTGAGTAGGTCCTGGAGCCTCTCTGCTCTGGGGGGACATTCTGGGTGACTCTTTTTTTCTGATTGGGTGGGACATCAGAAATTCTCTTCATTCTTGTAGGGTGAATTTAGGAAAATGGTATGATATAGCCTTTGGATATAATTCTCTGCACCCAGGAATCTTTTGTTAAGGATTGCCAGGCTCTTTGGTGCAGGGACAAATGCCTCTCAACTGCCTCCACAGGGCAATAGTTGGTCAGTCCTTCAGAAGCGCTGATAGGGCTTTCCCAAGTAGCAATCCAGGAAACCCTGGTTCTGTGGGTCACCTCTGCCACAGGGGCAGTATCTTCCTTTAGAGTCCCCCCCCCTTCCTCTGAGAGAACTATCTCCATGTGAGTCTAGGAAAGCATCCTGGGATTTATGGAACACATCTTTCTACCACCTCATTGGTTCCGGGAAAAGGGTCTTTGAGGGGTAGAAAAACATATGTCTGGGGCAAACAAGGTCTTCCCTTCTTGCTCGCATCTGGAGAGAGTGTCTTTCACTTTAGGGACAAATAAGGAAGATCAATCAAATGGAGCACTGATGAATGAAAACTTAAAGGGCTCTGCAAAGTCATAGAGATGCATTCAGGCATGTCTCCTAACTGCTATGCCTGAACCTGCCTCCTGTGAGGTACCTTCTACCACATGACAGGTCAGCCTCATGGACGCATAAGATATCAATTGAAGGGTGGCCAGTTGTGAGGAAAAAAGAAGTTACATACATTCCATCTTTTTTGTCCATTTTCATTCTTCAGCTGCTGGGTTTAGATCCAAACCTCGGATCTGGCTCGGTCATTACTAAAGCTTGTGGTAATCAAAAAGCTCTCAAACTTCTCCTTTACCCATACTACACCAACCCCTAACATACCTCAGATTTTGTTTGCTGATTTACATTAAGTAATCTCTGCCAATATTAATGCATATAGACACATAAATCTGTATAAATCTTATAGAAGGAACGATATCTGGAGTTCAACATAAAGGACTTTGGTGTCCTTACAATATCTTGCTCTTCCAGAAGTCTGTTGTGAAAAGGGTTGGGGGGTTGCTGGGTGGGAAGTTCAGGAAGATTGAAAACAGACAACACAGATGGAACATTATGGTGAGCACATAACGTTTTTATCTGACATTGTCAATTTTCATTCTATCCTCAACTGGTACAGGGACTGAGTCCTCAGCTACCTAAAATACCTGGTGGACTCTAAGGAAGGATATTCTTGAGCACAGCTGGGCCAAAGGCTGCTCTACCCCTCGAGACCAGATCTAGTTTGTAAACTGTGATAAAGGTATGAGGATTGGCCCAGGTTGCAGCCGCACATGTTATCCAAGGAAGTCCTGGACAGAAACACTGAAGAAGTTGCCATGGACCTAGTTGAATGGGGTCTTACAGGTTTAGGTAAGGTTAGACCCAACTTGTTATATAAAAGAAATACAATCCCTCAGCCATTCGGCTACAGTTACTTTTGTAACTGGTTTGTCCAATTTCAAACCTGCAAAGGAGATGAACAATTGATCTGTCTTTCTGATTTCTTTTGTCCTATGTAAGTAAAAACATGATTGTCTGTGAACATCCAATAAATGCAACATATATTCACCTTTGCTTGCAAATTTAGAAAAGAATACTGGCAAATTAATGAATTGATTGATAGTGGATTCTGACACCACCTTAGGAAGGAAAGATGCCTTGATATATCATGTAACTATATCCTTATGAAAGATCAAGTAGGGAGGTTTTGATGACAATGCTTGAAGTTATGAAATTCTTCTGGCGGAAGTAATGGCCAGTAGAAAGGTAGTTTTCCAGGTAAGGAACTTAAGATCGCATTTATCTGCTGGTTCAAAGGGGGAATGAATTAAGGCCTGCATTACCAAGTTCAAATCCCACGGTAGAGTAAGATCTTTACAGATACAGGGGTCTCAGCAGAATAGTGCCTCTCAAGAATGCTTTACAAAGTTTAGAAAACGACACAGAAAAACTTTCAAACCCAATATGAAAATTAGATAATGTTACTAATTGAACTTTAATGGTAGAGGAGCTCGCCCTTTCATTAAAGATTAATGCCAAAAATTCATGTACTTTATGTATCAGAGCTGAAAAGGGATCAATGAGTTTTTGTTGTGCCCAGTAAACAAACATTTTCAACTTATTTGTATAAAGCTTCTTCCAGATGTTTTAGGGAAAGATAAAAGGATATGATGGACAGGAGAAAAGCACATTGGTTGTCCAGCTATTAATGGAATTGGAGAAATCACGCTGTTAGTTTGAGGTTTGAGATATCCGGATGAAACATCTCTGTTGGATGCAACAGGCGGTCTGGAATAGGATCCAGAATCCAAGGTTGGCAAAGTAGATGAGGCCATAGGAAGGGGAACCAAATCTGACGAGGCTAGTAAGGTGCAATGAGGATGACTTTGCTCTTCAATCTGGCAGCTTTCTGCAGAAATTTTGGAATCGGGAATTGGTAGATAAGCATAAAGTAGACTGGAGGGCCAATTGTGAAGTACAGCATCCCTCGGTGAGCCCCTCTGAGGAGGGACTAGGGCAAAGTAACTGCTACATTTGTTGTTTAGGGGAGAAGCAAACAGATTGCAGCAAGGTTGGCCCCACTGACGGAAAATCAGTTCAGCCACTTTCATGTTGAGGGACAACTTGTGAGGTAGAAGAATGGACAGGCTCAATTTGTCTGCTATCACACTGGACTTCCTGGAATGTGCACTGCTATCAGAAAACAGTCATATGAGATCACCCATTGCCAATGAGTGTTTCTTGACACAAGGGGTAAAACCTGGTCCTTCCTTGTTTGTTGATGTACCAAACTACTGACATATTCTCTGTTTGAAATGCAATTTTCCCTAAAGGGAGAGTGTCCTGGGAAGGCCTGTAACACTAGCAGCACTGCTCTCATCTCTAGGACATTGATATGTGTTGTTAGCATCCATTGAAGCATTCTCATATGAAATCTTGCCAGAGGAACTAAGATTATGGCAGCTGACATTTGACCCCAAGGCTTGAAGGATCAACCGAGATGTAATGTTGGTACTGCAAATTATTTTCTTGACCTGGAATCTGGCATTCTGTACTCCTGAGAGAGGAAGATAAGCTGTCACATGTTGAAAACTGCTCCAATGAATTCTAAGGTTCAAATAGGTTGTAGCTGAGACTTGTTGTAATTTATGGTTATCCCCAGATGAGACCAAAATCTGAAGTACTTGATCCCATGGCCTTGTTAGTAGATGCCTGATCAGGGTGGTAATGAGCCAATCTAAATATGGAAACACGTGTAATCCTTGCAGTCTCAGGTGAGCTGCCACCACTGACATGCATTGGTAATCACCCTGGGGATTGTGGTGAAGCCAAATGACAGTGCTTTGAACTGGTAGTAACTGGCTCCCAGTTGGAAGTGTAAATACCTTCTGGATTGTCTGCTCATCTTTATTTGATAGTACGCATCCTGAATATCTATCAAGCACATCCAGTCATCCTTGTCCAGGAAGGGTAGAGTGGACTGAACTGTGACCATCTGAAACTTTGTATGTCGAACTGATTTGTTCAAAATGCTGAGATCCAAAACTGGTCTCCAGTCCCCTGCTTTCTTTGCCACTAAAAAGAACTTAGAGTAAGTCCCAGATTGTCTTGTCTGGTGGGACCTCTTGGATGTCTCTCTTTTCTAGCAGCTTTTGTATTTCTAGTGCTGCTGCTTTCTTCTAACTGGGTGGAACATTGGGAAGTTTGCATACTGCTGGAGGTGGAAGAGAAAAGAGAATTATGCAACTTCTGGAAATAATCCTCTGGACCCAAGTATCTCTTGTTATATCTAGTCAGGCTCTCTGGTGCAGGGATAGTCAACCCTCGATTGCCTCCAGAGGTGGACAATCAGGCCTCCTTTCAGGAGTGCTGGCAGTTTCTATCGGAGAAAGAATCTCTGGCCCCTGGTTTTGTGGACCTTCTCTGCCATGGGGGCATCTTCATCCCTTAGAGATTCCCCCCTCTGCCCCTAGGGGAACTTTCTCCATGTGTGCCCTGGAAAGGACCGTGGGACTTCCTGAACCACATTTTTCAACCACCTTGTTTATTCCTAGAAAAGGATCCTTGAGGGGTCAAAAAACATACGCCCAGTGCAGACAGGGGTTTTCGAACCTTCTCACACCTGGATAATGTGTCTTTAACTTTTGGGACAAACAATGAACTACCATCAAAGGGTGCATTGATGAACTAGGACTTGAAAAGCTCTGCAAAATCACATAAGTGCATTCAGGCATGGCTCCTAATGGATATGCCTGAACCCGCTGCCCTTCAGGCATCTTTGGCAGCATGCAAAATAAGCCTCATGGATGAATTTAAAATGGACTGAGGGGTTGCCAACTCAGAGGCCACAGATGATTGTGCCTCAGCAGTAATGGTCCCTGAAAAGGATTTTGAAAGTTCCTTGATCAAATTCCTTTGTAACCTAGTAAAATCTGCCAAATAGTTCAGCGAACTAAGAGCAAAGGTTGGTGACACACAGACATGCTCTGCATATCATTGCTGGAGCCTTCCTGTGTTCTGACAGCGTGCTCTTCAAACTATCTGGAGATATACAGAGCTGAGTATATTTTTCTGGCACTTCAGAGTTGTGTACTGGTAATTGTTGTTTGACTAATTTTATATCATTGCTGGCTGACTTCAGAGTTGTGCGCTGTTATTTTTGCTTCACTGTATAGTTTTTCAGATCGCTGCTGAAGGTGTTTTTACCCCTCCCCCTATTTCTGTGTCTTAAGTTGGTATAACTGGTTTTACATCCTGTGTGTTATCTGACCATCTCAAGGATTACTTGCATAAAATTAGACCCTCTTAGTAAAAAAGTCTGCATATCATTGCTGGAGCCTTCTTGTGTCCTGACAGAGTGCTCTTCAAACTATCTGGAGATATACAGAGCTGAGTATATTTTTCTGGCACTTCAGAGTTGTGTAGTGGTAATTGCTGTTTGACTAATTTTATATCATTTCCGGCTGACTTCAGAGTTGTGCACTGTTATTTTTGCTTCACTGTATAGTTTTTCACATCTCTGCTGAAGGTGTTTTTCCCCCCTCCTCCTATTTCTCTGTGTCTTAAGTTGGTATAACTGGTTTTACATCCTGTGTGTTATCTGACCATCTCAAGGATTACTTGCATAAAATTAGACCCTCATAGTAAAAAAGTCTGCATATCATTGCTGGAGCCCTCCTGTGCCCTGACAAGAGTGCTCTTCAAACTATCTGGAGATATACAGAGCTGAGTATATTTTTCTGGCACTTCAGAGTTGTGTACTGGTAATTGTTGTTTGACTAATTTTATATCATTGCTGGCTGACTTCAGAGCTGTGCACTGTTATTTTTACTTCACTGTATAGTTTTTCATATCTCTGCTGAAGGTGTCCCCCCCCCCCCGCTATTTCTCTGTGTCTTAGGTTGGTATAACTGGTTTTACATCCTGTGTGTTATCTGACCATCTCAAGGATTACTTGCATAAAATTAGACCCTCTTAGTAAAAAAGTCTGCATATCATTGCTGGAGCCTTCCTGTGTCCTGAAAAGAGTGCTCTTCAAACTATCTGGAGATATACAGAGCTGAGTATATTTTTCAGGCACTTCAGAGTTGTGTACTGGTAATTGTTGTTTGACTAATTTTATATCACTGCTGGCTGACTTCAGAGTTGTGCACTGTTATTTTTGCTTCATTGTATAGTTTTTCAGATCTTTGGTGAAGGTGTTTTTCCCCCCTCCCCCTATTTCTCTGTGTCTTAAGTTGGTATAACTGGTTTTACATCCTGTGTGTTATCTGACCATCTCAAGGATTACTTGCATAAAATTAGACCCTCTTAGTAAAAAAGTCTGCATATCATTGCTGGAGCCTTCCTGTGTCCTGACAAGAGTGCTCTTCAAACTATCTGGAGATATACAGAGCTGAGTATATTTTTCTGGCACTTCAGAGTTGTGTACTGGTAATTGTTGTTTGACTAATTTTATATCATTGCTGGCTGACTTCAGAGCTGTGCACTGTTATTTTTACTTCACTGTATAGTTTTTCATATCTCTGCTGAAGGTGTCCCCCCCCCCCCCGCTATTTCTCTGTGTCTTAGGTTGGTATAACTGGTTTTACATCCTGTGTGTTATCTGACCATCTCAAGGATTACTTGCATAAAATTAGACCCTCTTAGTAAAAAAGTCTGCATATCATTGCTGGAGCCTTCCTGTGTCCTGAAAGAGTGCTCTTCAAACTATCTGGAGATATACAGAGCTGAGTATATTTTTCAGGCACTTCAGAGTTGTGTACTGGTAATTGTTGTTTGACTAATTTTATATCACTGCTGGCTGACTTCAGAGTTGTGCACTGTTATTTTTGCTTCATTGTATAGTTTTTCAGATCTTTGGTGAAGGTGTTTTTCCCCCCTCCCCCTATTTCTCTGTGTCTTAAGTTGGTATAACTGGTTTTACATCCTGTGTGTTATCTGACCATCTCAAGGATTACTTGCATAAAATTAGACCCTCTTAGTAAAAAAGTGTGCATATCATTGCTGGAGCCTTCCCATGTCCTGATAGAGTGCTCTTCAAACTATCTGCAGATATACAGAGCTGAGTATATTTTTCTGGCACTTCAGAGTTGTGTACTGGTAATTCTTGTTTGACTAATTTTATATCATTGCTGGCTGACTTCAGAGTTGTGCACTGTTATTTTTGCTTCACTGTATAGTTTTTCATATCTCTGCTGAAGGTGTTGTTTTTTTCTCATACCCACCCTCCCTATTCTTGTGTTGTTTAAATTTGGAGGCTTTTGCAGTTGCCCGCCCCCACTGTAGAGTTTTTAATTGAACATTGCTACATACTCAAGTGTGCTAGCTTGCACTGCATTTGAATTGTTTTGACTGCTGTTTTAGCTACTTTTCTATATATATATATATATATATATATATATATATATATATATATACACACACACACACACATATATATAAAAAACCTTTGCTGTAACTAGTGTAGTCCAGATTCAGATTTGCTGTCTCCAGGACTGTATGTAAGCTTCTGAGCCCCCCCCCCCCCAAGCTTTCTGTGTTGGAGGGAAGCCTTCTAGCTTATCAGTGGGAGTGGTAAGCACTAGGAAACCTATCTACCACATAAGGAGTGGCTCTGGCCCAGAAATTGTAGTTATTGGCCATTTGGGCAGTTTTTCCATCTCTCAACTTTATGATTTAAATACCCGCATTTGCACTTGTTTCCCCCCTTTCCTGTAACTGGTTTAGTCCACATACAGATTCTTAGTTTTAGCACTTGAATTTGCTTATTCGTGATCAGCACTTGCTCAGAACTTGTAAGCACCAAATAACCCACTAATTACTACAACACTCAACCTTCCTCGTTACCTACAGGAAAACAGTTTTGGTACTTACTTTCCTCACTTGCTTAGAGAAAAACAGCTCTTGTACTCACATTCCTCATTTATCTAGAGGAAAATAGTTTTTTATTCAGGCATGTCCAAGGGTCAGCTCCCAGTGTTCTCTCCTGTCTATCTGGTGAATCTGGGCATCTTGGGGCAATGTAGAAATTGCCTCATGTACACAGACAACCCTCTCCTCCTACCACCCAACACTACAACCTGTGAGAGATGCACTTATCTAGCCAAACTGGAGGTAAAGCTCTCTCCAATCAAGACTGAACTTGACAGTCAAGAGGAGAAGGTAAACACTTGCACCACACCACACTCATCACATGGTCTCACTAAATCTACACCACCAAAATCCACACACAGAAACACAAAAGCATTCGCGGAGGCTCTCAGTAATAATCTGCTCAAGCAACAGAGACCTCCAAAGCAAAAATGCAAGCAACCTCCACCCTCAACACAACCCAAATGACACATAGCCCGCAGACTCAGTGTGCCACTCAACCACAGCCAATAAGGCAAAACAACGTACCCAACACACTAGTAATAGGTGACTCTATAGTTAGGCACACTGATGTCCCACTCACCATGTTAAACAAGGAGAAGGTTACTGTCAGCTGCCTGTCGGGTGCCAGGATCCACCATATAACCCATGCACTCAGGTCACTCCACAACCACTCATTCCACATCTGCCGATAGACCAAAGAGTAATCCAGGAGGTAGATGGGCCAGCTTCAAAGGCTTCCGGAAATACTGATTCCTCTGTCAAAGGGTTGTTAGAGGTCCAACAACCTCTCTGCTTCAGGAAGTCAAGGCTGTCTCCAAATTAGACATCTTCCAGTGGTGATCGTGGGGACCCTTCTCCCTCATCGAAATCAGTATCCTGAGTGAATGACTCTTGCGGAGAGTCCAAGTGTCTCCTCTTGCACTTTTTCTTCCTAGGGACTTCCTCAGTGGGATGCTCCACTGAAGTGTCAGATGAGATTCTGAAACCATGTTGAGTAGTATGAAGGTCTACAGCTGGCTGACCCTGTTGCATACCATTGTATGTGGCTCCGAGTGAAGAGACATCTGAGAACTAGATTGAGGATCTGAGGGAGTTGGATCCATCTGTCCCTGTCGGAGCAAAAAATACCCTCTTCACTAACTCAAAAACAGATTGCTCCAGAGAGAATGAAGACCCTGGCCCCAAGAAGTCAGTCTTCTGGTCTACTGTCTCCCTCCACCCCAAAAACAATCAACCTGAGGAGGAAGTCAGAGACGAGCTATCCAGTGTTAAAGCACCAAGACGCAGAGCTAGCTCAGAAACCCTCAGAGTTGACTCCAGCTCCTTGGATCCAACAAGGAAGCTTCAGTGCTGAAAGTCATCCAGATCTGATGATGTTACAGCAGGTGCACTCAAGAGTTATCCTCAGATCTGAAGATAAAAGTTATTTTCAGATCCTGTTGATTTGGAGGCAAAAATAAAGTGGGTGGGATTCTTCCTGACAATTTTTTTTTGAGCAGAGGAACCAGACAGGGGTGTCCTCTTTCCCTTTGTTATTTGCATTATATTTAGAATCACTGGCAAAGAAAATAAGGGACTCAGAAATTCAAGGATATAATTGGTATGGCAGTCAAGAATAGCTGGCTCTATTTGCAGATGATATTATTTTATACCTGAGAAAACCAGAAAGAGACATTACGTGTTGTGTTACATTTTGAGACAGTTTCAAATCTTTTCGGGATACAAAATTAATGAAGCTAAAACAAAGGTAATAGCGGTAAATTATGTACCCACACACTAGTTGGTTCACCAATATCATTATTTATGGGGACATGATAATATGAAGTATTTAGGAGTATGGATTAAAAATTATTCTGGTGTGGCAGCTAAGGATATGTGGGAAGAGACTAAACAAAAGATAATACAAAAACTGAGAAAATGGAAGCTTTGTTATATGGATATGGATAGTAAGATACTATCAGTCAAAATGTTTTTAGTCTCTTTAGTCTTATACACAGATCAGGCATATTTTTATCAACCAGAGGCGTTGTGGATAGCAATTAATAAAGAGCTGAAGGACTTTATCTGGGAGGGGAAGACAGCAAGAGTCAAGTGGGATGAGCTCATTCTTCCAGTAGAACAGGGCGGATTGGGATTACCCAATTTGAAGGGGTATTTTAGAGCTACACAGTTAAGGCTCCTATGCATAGCACAAGCCGAAAACTATAATTCAAAGTGGAAAGGGATGATGTTGAAACAGGGGGGTCTCAAGAAACAAGGAAAGACTGGGATTTGGGATGCAGGCCTTTTTAGGAGAATAATAATCATACACAATATTATATCCATAAAGTAGCAGAAAGTATTCTAACAACTAAGCCGACAGAGGAATGGAGAAAGGAGATTCCATCGATAGGGATGACTGCAATTAGGGATACAGACAACAGGCAAGAGGGAGCTGAAATTTATTGGAGAAAATTGGCAAAGGAACCAAATTATTGGGAGGGAATAACTACAGAATGAAAGATGATAGAATGGGAAGATGCCAAGAATTTATTTGGATTGCAGGTTAGAAATTGCCTTTCCTATCAAGAATTGATATCAGAGTATAATAAGCAAAGAAAAATAAATAGGGGGTCCTAAATGAAAAGCTAGCAATGATAGAGTTTTTAGTAGACTCTAGAACAGAAGTTGCCATTAAAAAATGAATAATTAGTACAACATATACAATATTGCACGATAACTATAAAAATAAATCAAAGGAGGTTAGAAAGGATTGGGAAGAGGGACTGGATAAGCAATTCACAAAGAAACAATGGGAGGATATATGTATGCCTCCCAAATATGCAATAAAATCTAGAAGATTAAGGATTTTTGCTTATAAATGTTTACATAGATATTTAGTAGACTGCACTGAATTTTTCCTCAAGTCAATAGTAAATGTTGGAGGTGTGATGGGGAAGAAAGAGGTAATTGGGAATATACTTTCTGGGAGTGCAGTGATTTGGCGGACTTTAAGGATTCCCTGTGGGATGCACTGTCAGAAATGCTGGGTGGGCAGATTGGTGTGACGAGGGAGATGATTTTTCTGAGCTATGATACAGAATCAGAATTCCCTCGACATGGTAAGGCCTTGCTGTCTTTAACTATGGTGGCTGCCAAAAAAGCAAGTACTAGAAAATGGAAATCAAAATCTAAGCCAACTATATTAGAAGTAGTGAATATAGTAACAGAGATAAAACAACTGGAATTGAAATCTTTAGAAAACAGTAGGAGCAAACTTCACAGGAAAAATGGAAATTGTGAGAACAATACATACAAGGGAGGAATTAGGTTTAAAAGAAGACAGGACTTAAAAGAGCTATGTAATGTTTGACTGAAAATGATTGGGTAGATTATAAGTGATGTATAATGTCTGCAACTGGGAGTGTGTCAGTATGGTTTGTGATGTAAAATGCTTGCAACTAGGATTGTGTCAGTGTAATTTGTTTTCATTTACATAAATGTATGATTGCTTATGTCATAAGTGATGGTTTAATAAAGATGTTTCATGCTTAAAAGAAAAGGGTAGGAATTGAATAATTTATGTAATGTTGCTTAGGTTATATGATCTATAGCAATATATGTGAAGCATAATGTTTGCTAATTTTAACTTAATACACTTTGACTACTTTTTATCAATGTAAATGTGTCTGAGTCAAAAGTGATAGTTCAATAAAGGTGTTTTAAAAAAAAAAAAAGTTATCTTCTGATCCAAGCCAGACAGACCCAGAAAGTTTGCATCCAGGGACTCTTAAGCAACCAGAGTGACCAGAGAAGAAGCAAGAAGTGGGGGTGTGGTAGATGGATGGGCCTCCTGACCGGAGGGGGGTAGCAGCCAGTAAAAACACTATCTGAATCTGCGCTGAGAGAAACTTCCTCATGATTCTGTCCACATCTTCCTCAGTCTAACTTCTTGATGAATGGATCAAGGCAAGCGAAGGTGACTTGGATTGCTGCCTCTCCAAAAAAGGGGAGGGAACCTTGGAAGGCAGAGGATCACTAGAAGGAAAATATCTGGTCCTAGGAGGAATTATCAGATCTGAAATTGTCGGATCTGTGGGTTTCTTAGTTGGACCTGAGGACGTAAGATCCACTTATTTTTTCTTCTTTGGATCCAAAGGTGAGGAACTTTGAGAGGCTTGCTGATATGACCTTGATCTCTTCTTTGATTGCTCCAAAAATGGAGTTGAGGAAGTAGAAGGCTTAGAAGATCTAGTTAAAGACTCCTTAGCTTTTATTTTGGGGGATTAAGCCCCAGAGATAACATCACCAAAGGAAGATGGCAATAAACCTTTGAGAATGAGCTTGTTTTTTCTATCACAAGAGCCCTGGGATTGAAATTCTTACATATAGAACAATCCTCCTGTAGATGTGGAGGGCCCAAACAATAAACATGTAGAGTATGAGCGTCTGAAAGAGGGAATTTGTGGCCAAATTTCAGACAATTTTTGAAGCTGGAAGGTCCTTTTTCCGACATATCTGCAACTAAAGAGAAAAACAGAAAAAAAGTGGGTTTTTTTTGCGCAGGGAAGGAAAAGAAGAAAATACCAACAATGTTATAAGGGGCTAAGAAAAGACAGAAAGAAATGGAAACAGACTACCAACAATGGTAAGGAAGAATTACAATATTGAAAGTGGCAAATGAAATCTGAGGTATGTTAGGGTTTGGTGCATTATGGGTAAGGGAGAAGCTCGAGAGCTTTTTGGGTACCACCAGCTTTACTAACAGCAAGGATCCATGGTTCAGATCTGAACCCAACAGTTGAGGATAGAAAGAAAATTGACAACATCAGATCTCTATTTTGTTCCTCGGCAGACATGGACCCAGAAAGAGATTTAAAGAGCTCTTTAGTCAAATCTCTTTGCAATCATGTAAAATGTGCCAGATAATTCAACAACTGCACAGCAAAGGTCGCTGAAGTATAAACACATTTATCAAATCTGTCCGAGGCACTAGACTCCTTGTTAGGGGGATGGACAGAAGACCTCTGCCCCACAATCTAGTTTTTAGTAGCCACTTCCACAAGTATGGCATCAACTGGGACCCCCTTGCTCCAGTGTGTCCTGTCCTTGACAGGGGCTAAAAATTTGTCTGGATGCTTAGGAATGGACTCCACAGTACCTGGTTCCTTCCAAACCAGTTGAGAAACGAGGTCTATAAGTTCATCAGCTGGGGGGGGGGGTCACCAAAGATGTAGCCAGTCGAGACCTGAAAGCCTCAAGGAACACCAACTCCTCTTGGGAAGGGGTAATGATCTTTGGTAATTCTTTCTGAATCTTCAGAAGTACTTTTGGTATTGGTAGAAAGGGTGGAAATGCATAAAGGAACATTTCCATCCAAGAGAAACAGAATGTTTCTGTCCTGCAAGTGTGGCTGCAAGGACGTTTCAGTCTGTTTTGAAAGAAGATAAACAGAGCTATTTGAAGTATTCATTATATCTGGACCAAATCCATGCAAACCTCTGTCTTGAGTTTCCACTCATGAGGGTCTATCTGGGATCTGTATAGTCTCTCTGCCACTAGCTTTTCCTCTGACAGGATGTATGAGGCCTACAGTGTCGGAGAATACTGTAAGGCTAACTCCCAGGCTATCACTGCCAACTGGCAAGGAGAAAATGACCTTGTACCCCCTTATTTGTTCAAGTACCTCATGACTGTGGTGTTGTCTGCGACCAATAAAAAGAGGACCTGGAGACCATAATTGGTGAAGGACTTCTAGGACCTGAATTACTGCTAACATTTCTTTGATGTTTATGTGCTTTGTATTGTCCAAAGGACCCCATTCCCCTAACAATAAAACTAATTTCGGCCCAGTTTCCCATGTAAAATCTGACAAGTCCATCTGGACTGACTGAAATGGGGTCTAGAGGTAGAAGAGCAGGTCTAGATTGAGAGACATCTGATCCCTCCACAACTAAAAACTCTTATTTCATAAAGTCCAGTCCTAGTACCTGAAACTCCAAAGGAAGTAGGTGTTGGGTCCAACAAATCTTTAATTATCATTAACCATTTCTCATTTGGAGTCTGGCCAGTGGTATCATGAGGTTCACTGATGCCATGAGGCCTAGAATTTTGAGAAACTCTCTTTTGAAAGCAGTAAACCGAGGAGGGAAACCACTGAAAATATTCTGAACAGTAAGGTCTTTGCCTTCTGGTAGAAAGGTCATATTGTTTTTGCGTCTATCATACACCTCAAGAAGACATTTTTTGCCAGGGTGTGAGATCAGAATTTTGTAGGTTCGACTTGAAGTTAGAAGCATTTGGAATGTGATGATAAGCATCCTTCAGATTTAAAGTCACCATGAAGCAGTGGTCCGGGAAAAGGGTTAGCATTTTGAATTTGTGTACTTTCAGAAACGTATTTAGGTGCTACAAATCTAACTGGTCTCCAAAGTAGCTCCTTTTTGGCTACCAAAAAGATTCTGGTCTAAAATAATTTTCCTTCTTGCGGTGTAAGAACAAGTTCTATAACCCCTGCTTGCAACTTGTGAAGGAGTACCATAGAAAACATATGTGTCTGTTCTGGCAGATGCAGTTGAACAAAAGCCTGGGGGAAGGGGAAATTGGAGAGGAGGGGCAGGAGGAAAGGATGGGATGCCCTGAAGTCTTGGCATACTCATTCATTAGCAGGGAATAATCCATTTTGGGAAAGGAGCTCCTTTTATTTGATTTGTAAGGATTATCCTCCTGCCATTCCTCTTGGTACCCTGACTCTTGTTACGATCATAGGAAGTTACTAGGCTGTTGGCCTTGAGGCCCTTATAAGCCTAGCCAAGAGTTTAGCCCATATATGTCCAACAGGGACACAGGTGGAATCCCAGGGATGTATTTTCTATTTCCCATCCAGTTATCCAGGTTGCACTTAAAAGGGGTAAACAGGTACTCTGCTTGACATGGAAAGGGAGTCTATTCCACAGATGGGGAATTTCGGGGACACAAATCTGTCCCGCCAACAAGTCCTATTGATTTCACTGACCAGGTTGAGGCCCTGTGTGCGGTTTAATTGAGTGCAGCTTGACTTGCCAATATGCAGCAGTCCCATCAAGGCGGGGTCCGAGATCGCCTTGTATGCCAGACAGGTCACCTCTGAGGAGTCTGTATGAAACAGAGTAGAGAGATAGAGCTTTTAGCCTATCTGTGTATGGTAGATTTTTGAGGCCCTGGATTCTTCTGGTGAGGAACCTCTGTGGTCTCTCCAGCTGCTACATGTGCTTTGCGAGGTACATGGCGAATGGGGAGTTGTACTCAATAATGGGCCTTATAAGGGAAGAATACAGGGATGTTATGACCTCCTTGTCCCTGGATGAGACACCCTTATTAATGAGATGGACCACGTAGAAAGTTTTCCATACAATGGAAGCAACATGGTGGTCAAAAGTCAGGTTGCTATCAATCTGAGTGCCCAAATCCCTCACAAATGACTGTGTACTTAGGACATTGTTATTAATGTGATAATTTGTGGGGACATCATTCTCCCCAAAGGGGATGATGATGCATTTTATGTAGTCAGGTTGAGACCATGTTTCTGGCACCAGTCATTTGTTTGAGTGAGACCTTCTTGGAGGATGTCCACGTCACTGGGGGAATTGATGACAGTGCCCAGCTTGCAGTCATTTGCAAACTTGGTCAGCCATAGCCCACTGGGTTTGGCCTGCTCCTCAGAAAAGTATATCCCAAATAACAGAAGCCCCAACACCGAACCTGCCATTCCATAAGGGTCTACTGTTTGAGGTGGCTTCTCCTATTTTGACTAGATGGGTTCTTTCTGTGAGCCAGTTAGCTACCCATCTGGTAACATACGGATTGATACCTAGAGAGTTTATTTATTATGCTCGAGTGGGGAATACTGTTGAAGGCTTTGGTCAAGTCAAGGTAGGTGGTGTGCACTGTCTTCCCCTTGTCCATGGCTTTGGTGACTGTCTCAAAAAAGTAGATCAAAATTTAACATACATTATCTCTCCTTGACGAAGCCAAATTGTGTGGGATCAAGTGTTTGGAGGTTGGGATTTTTGTTTGCTTGTTCTGTCGTGTAAAGTTGGACACAATATTAGGGGCAAACTTGGGACTATGACACATTCTAGATACTCCATGCACTAATTTACCTCTGTCATTCCATTGTTTGACAATCTGGGTAGGAGCACGACCAAGCACAAATTCACAACTAAAAGGAGCATTCAAAATCTCATTTTTTTTTTATCCTCAGAAAAACTCTGGTTATGTAACCAAGCATACCTTCTCAATGCAACAGAAGTGGCTATATTTCTAGAAACAGTGCCCATAACTTCCAAGACACTTCTCAAAGCATGTTTCGAAATCTGAATAACATTAGAAACTATCTCATTCACATAACACTTCTGTTCAGCAGACAAAGATACAACAAAGTCATCTAAATTGTAAGCATATTGCAAAATACACTTCCACATAAAGCTCTGGTAATTTAAAATTCTAAAGACTTAACTACTAGACTGAGCCAACTACTTTCCCTGAGGATCTAACAACTTGCCAATTTTATCTAGTGGTGTAGGGTTAGAAGAAGCCAAGGGTCTCTTGTTAGAGATGACAGCTAGGGAAACTGCAGCTGGGACAGCTCACAATGAACCAAAGAAGGCTGTGAGATCAGAGTACACCTTCTATTTCCTCAAAGCTCTTTTAGGACAGGTGCATTGGCCACAAGGGTTTAACATGCAGTTTTACAGACATCTTCTAAGGCCGGTAACAGGAGGAACAGCAAAAACATTTGGAAACTCATCCTTAGTAAGATCATAAAATGTGCCAATTTATGGCTAGCTCTGGATTGCTTCCAGTCAAATACATATCTAAACCTAGCTAGTATCTGTGGAAAGGAGAACTTTATGTTTTCAAACCTGTTCACCTTCCACAGAATCAGATTGGTTGGGATTCAGAGTGTTCACTACTGTCTGCATCAGAGTTCTCATCAAATTCTGCAGTGTTTGATTAATCTCCACAGATGGTAGCTCTATAATCAATCTGAATAGGGACATAGTCTCTTGAGATTAGCTGACTGTAAAACACTCTTATTTTCTGTTTCTTCTAACTATGAATTACACTATGAATTACACTAATTTACAAAACACATGGGGACAGAGTAGTATGTCTGGCAAGGGTTCTCTTACCCCAGACATATCCTGCAGCTAAAAGGTTTGGTTCTCCCGTACCTGAATCGGGCACTGGAACAGAACCAGAGGATGTGTCTGACCCTTGTACCACAGAGGGCCGTGGGGTTAAGTGGTCTGTGGGCCAGCTTAAGACAACAACAGATTCACAAACTGCAAGCTAAGGCATGTTTTGGTTGAGTTTTTTTTAGGTGCAACTGGATTTGATTGGGGGGGGGGGGGGGGCAGCCGCATTAAGATCCATCAAGTCAGGGGAAAAACACCAGCCTGAATAATGCACTGACACTAAGGGCTGACTAAGGGCAACAATAGCAGAAAATACAAACCATATCTTCATGCAGCAAATAGGGTTAGACTGCATAAAATATAGCAGAAAGTTTAAATTGTGCTAAGCCTTGTTCTAGTCTGGACAGAGTGGTAAACAGCAGCACAAACAGTCACAGTACCAAGCAAAATTCACTTGCTCAAATTGTGACAAAAATCGAATGTATATATACATATATATATATATATATATATATATATATATCTATATCTATATCTATGTATATATATATATATATATATATATATATATATATATATATATATATATATATATATATATATATATATATATATATATATATACATATATATATACATATACATATATACCCTTACAGCAAATATAAACCTTTTAAAATAGCATAAATAAACATCTACTTAGAGACTTCCTTGTCAGAAATAAAAAAAAAAATCCTTACAGAAAATGCAAATAAAGCAATCTGTGGTAAAAAAAAAAGTTATGTACTTACCATAACGTTCCATGTGAGTTGTTCATCTCGCCTTCATTCTTACAGATGGGTTCGGAGCCGATCCTCGGCTCCGAGTCGGCCTACTACAAAGCTCGAGGTCTTTAGATAGCTCAAGGCCAAGTCCCTATCCCATGATGCACCTAGAGTTACCTCAGATCTTGTTTGCTGAGTATAATAATACCATATGTCATTCTATCACTCCATAACAGAAAGCTATAGAAGGGTTGCGCAACCAGGAAGAATCCATCATCTCAGTCTTCGAAAAACCCTGGAGGGGGTAGGAGGGTGGGAAGTAAGAATAAAGGCGAAATGAACAACTCACATGGAACGTTATGGTAAGTACATAACTTCTTTATGTGAAGTTGTTCTATCTCGCCATTCATTCTTACAGATGGGTAGTGTCCCAAGCACCATCTATCTTGGGTGGCTCATGAGAGTATGTTTTTCAGGATCGTAGACGCAAAGGAGGCCCTGTCAACTTTGTAATGAGTGATAAAGGTATGAGGTCTTGACCAAGTGGCTGCTGCACAAATGTTATCTGTAGGAAGTCTGGCAGAAAAGGCAGAGGATGTAGACACTGCTCTGGTGGAGTGAGCCTTAATTTTATGTTGTAAGGGCATATTAGCAGCTGAATAAGCAAATGTGATACAATCAGATAACCACTTAGACAGAGTTGTTTTAGCCACTGGCAAACCTTTTCTGGAGTCTGAAAAAGAAACGAAAAGCTGTTCAGAATTTCTAAAATCTTTTGTTCTATCCAAGTAAAATCTGAGCTGTCTATGAACATCAAGTTTGTGCATCATATATTCTAAATTGTTGGAGTGATTGGGGAAGAAAACTGGCAAATCAATAATTTGATTAAGATTAGTTTCAGTGCAAACATTCGGCAAAAAGGAGGTGTTAGTTCGAAGTGAGACTCTTTCAGCATTGAAAATCAAATAAGGAGGATTAATGGACAAGGCTTGAAGCTCTGACACTCTGCGGGCAGAAGTGATAGCTACTATAAAGATAGTCTTCCAGGACAAAATTTTGAGGTCACATGAGGAGACTGGTTCGAATGGAGGGAGAATAATGTGAGAAAGCATAAAATTTAGATTCCATGGTGTATAGGGAGATTTCACATGTGGTCTGAGATGAAAGGTCCCTTTGAGAAAGGCTTTGGATAGTGACATAATGTTCAACCCTTCAAATCCAAGGTGAAAATTAGAAATGGCAGCAAGTTGAACACGAACTGTTGCTGCTGCAGCTCCTTTGTTGAAAATCATGGTCAAGAACTCTAGTATAGAGGCCATAGGGGCTAGGTAGGGATCAATGTTGTTTTGAGTGGCCCATATAAAAAAATGTTTCCATTTGCTAAGGTATAGCTTCCTCGTAGAGGATTTATGAGAGGATATGAGAATTTGTTTTGTCTCATTAGAAAGGTTATGGAACTGGGCTATGATAGGAATTGGAGCAGCCAAGCTGTCAGTTTCAGGAACTGAAGAGAGGGATGAAGTTCCCCCGATGAATGCGTCAGAAGATTTGGAACTGGGTCCAGAATCCAAGGGTCCTTCAAAAGATGAAGTCGAAGGAAGGGGAACCAAATCTGATGAGGCCAATGAAGGGCTATTAGAATGATGGTCCTTCCCAGGGCTAGTACTTTCTGTAGTACCTTGGGTATCAACGGGATTGTTGGGAATGCATAGAGGAGACCCAGAGGCCAATCGTATACAAGTGCGTCCCTTGGGGCTTCTCCCGAAGGGGGAATCAGGGCAAAGTAGCTTCTGCATTTCGTGTTCATGTGGCTGGCGAACAACAGAATTGCTCTGCACAGCTTGTCTGAGATCACGTTGGATTTCCCTGGGATGTGCGTTGCTAACAGAAAGCACTGGGTGGATATAGCCCACTGCCATAGTCTTAGGACCTCGCGACAAACAGGGTAGGACCTGGTTCCTCCTTGTTTGTTCAAGTACCAGACCACTGACATGTTGTCTGTCTGAATCACAACTGTACCCAGAGGAAGAGAGTCCTGGAAGTACTGCAATGCTAAAAGTACTGCTTTCATCTCTAGGACATTCCAAAGAAAAATAGCAGCAACCACCACTAAGAAAATGACGTTTTAATCAGCAAAACAATAAAAACAAGGCATAAAATGAGAGTAAAACTCTGGCAAAAAATTGTGATGAGCGAGTTTTTTTTTCTTTTTTCTTTGGATTGATTTTGTTGAGCAGTATTACCTTCAATGAGGTTCTCTTTGCTTGCTGTGGTATTTCTAGGGCATTGATATGCAGATGTGTCTCTTGATTGGTCCATGTGCCTTGGGCTGTTCTTCCCTGAAAATGCCCCCCCCCCTCCCACCCTATCAGGGAAGCGTCCATGGTCACTGTGGCCGCTGGTGGGGGTAGGACAAAAGGACGACCTATCGTGACATGATAGAGAGGTCAACCACCACTGAAGATCCTTTTTGCATGAGTTCGTGATCATTATAAGGTGAGACATTGGGAGTTCTTGGTAAGACCATTGAGTGAACAACAGCCATTGCAGAATCTCCATGTGCATGTGACCAAGCGGTATGGCCAATATTGCAGCTGATACCATGCCTAACGATTTTAATACTTCTGATGCTGAAGCCTTGTTTCTGGATATCAGATTGCAGACCTGCTAATGGAGTAGTAAGACTCTTTCTACTGGAAGTCTCAACATGGTGGTGTCCAATTCTGCTCCGATAAAAACGGTATGTTGCGATGGCGACAAGGCAGATTTTTCTGAGTTTAATGTAATGCCCAGCTGACTGCAGAGTGAAAGAGTGGTGTCCCTGGCTTGAATGAGTTGATGCCTGGTGGTGGCGGTGAGGAGCCAATCATCTAGGTATGGAAACACCTGGAATCCTAAACATCTCAGGTGAGCCGTGACCACTGCCATGCATTTGGTGAACACTCTGGGGGCTGTAGTGAGACCAAAGGGCAGTGCTCGAAACTGGTAATGATTGGCTCTCAGCTGGAAGCGCAGATGATCCCTGGATGGTCTGTTCATTTTTATGTCGTAGTATGCATCCTGGAGATCTATAGAGCACATCCCATTGTCTTTCCCTAAAAGGGAAGTATCAACTGAAGCTTGACAATCCAAAACCTCTATTTCTTGACAGATTTGTTTAGTCTGCTGAGGTCCAATACAGGTCTCCAGTCCCGTCTTTTTTGGAACTAAAAAGAATCTTGAGTAAGTTCTGGATCCTATCTGGTCTGCTGGGACTGACTGGATGACTTTTTTTGTTAGCAACGATTGGACCTCTGTTGTTGACTGTTCCCTGTAACTGGGTGGAACGTCCAGGATTTTTCTTGTCAGTGGAGGGGGTGTGGCGAAAGGAATGAAATATCCTTTGGAAATTATACTTTGTACCCAGTTGTTTTTTGAGTCAGGCATCTGGATACAAAGATAAGCGACCCCCGACTACCTCCAGAGTAGGACAGTCAGGCCTCCTTTCAGGAGTGCTGGTAGGGCTTCCCAAAGAAGTGATTGCTGTTGCCCTGGTTTTTGCGGACCCCCTCTGCCGCGAGGGTGGCATTTTCCATTATTGCCCCCTCCTCTGCCCCTAAATGGGGGTTCACCATGTGTGTCCTGAAAAGCTCCTTGGGCTTTTTGGAACCACATCTTTCCTCCCCTTTGACCCTTGGGGTAGGGTCTGGTAGGGGTAGAAAAACGGACTCCGGTGGCAGACAGATTCTTTCCTTCTTGCTCACACCTGGTCAAAGTATCCTTAACTTTAAGCCTGAAAAAGGACGAGCCATCAAAAGGGGTATTTACAAAGGATGACTTGAAGGGCTCCTTGAAGGAACACAAGCGCATCCAGGAGTGTCTCCTAAGAGCAATTCCTGTACCCGCTGCCCTGCTCATTCCATCAGCTGCATACGAAATGAGGCACATGGGCAAGTTAACTATGGAGTTGAGGGTAGCAAGCTGGGAGGCAACTTTATCTGAAGCTCCTGCAGCTACTGTACCCTGAAGAGTATCTCCCACCTCTTTAAGGAGATCTCTTTGCAGTCTAGTAAAATGGGTTAGATAGTTGAGAGAATGCAGTGCAAAAGTCGCTGAACTGTAAGTGCGCTTCCCATATCTATCCATGATCCTAGAATCTCTGCTAGGAGGATGGATAGAAGAGGAAGTTTCTGAAATTTCCTGTTTGGTGGCTGCGGCCACCACCATGGCATCAACTGGCACACCCTTGGTCAGAAAAGATTTGTCCTGGGGAGCAGAGATAAATTTATTAGGCTTCCAGGGGACAGGCTCCATGGTGACCGGAGACCCCCACGCCCTTCGCGAGACCAGCTGCATAAGCTCATCGAAGGGCGGGGACACCCAAGAGGTGAAGGGCTGAGACCTGAAAGCCGTCAGGAGAACCGACTCATCTTCAGTAGGGTTGGTGGATTGGCAGTCGCCCCTCTGCCTAAGGATTTCTAATATCTTAGCAAATGAGATATCCTCATAAAGGGACCGTGGGGACCCTTCTGATTCATCCAAGTCGGTATCAGATGTCAGGGACTCCTGTGAGGAGTCTAGATGCTTCCTCTTACAAATTCTTTTCCTGGGACCTCATCAGTGGGGGCTTCTAGTGAGGTCTTGGAAGAGCAGGGGCCACCCAATGAAGCTTCCTGAGGCTCTGGGTCTCTACATTTAGCAAGGATCTGTGAAGCAGAAGCAGACACAGGCACTTTAGGGGAGGAGGAACATGGACCTGAAGTCGAAGATGTCTTAGGAGACATAACTCTCCTCATGGCTTCGAAGGCACCCCTGCTCCGATGTTGGGGGACCGATGGATCCGAGGAAACCATCAGTATCCCCGGTACTGGGACAGTGGGCTCTGAGCTAGAGGTAGGAGCCGAGCTCATCCGAGCCGAAGCCCCGAGAGGCAGAGTTGGAACAGACAAGTCGGTCCAACTATCTTCTCCAGACCCGACCAGAGAGTGTCGGCTGCTAGAGTCCTCAATCAGCGCCGAGGATGTCAAAGTAAACGGAGCCCAAGACACTGGAGCATGCGTCGGCTCCGAAGGCTCCATGATCAACAAGTCTGACTCCTCTGGCTGCAAAGGACCGATATGGCTCGGAGTAGGAACAGTACTAGCTGGTAAAAGGGTCTTCGGTTCCAAAGCTGCTTGGGTCGGAGCCGATAAGAATTTAGCAAAGGCCGGTGCCTGTAAAAGCTACTGCACCACACGATCCACATCCAAATTGGAAAGGATAATCGAAAACCGAGATAAGTAGACAGAAGGTGGTACAGACTGTAAGAGTGGAGATTTAGGCAATTCGGACACTGGTTCCAAAACCGGGGACCGGCTCCGAAAGGATAAGACAGTCGGCTCCAAGGTCTGTGGAGCCAACGTTGAAGACTTTTTAGATTTCTTAACCTCAGATGTAGAAGTCTTGGAAGACTTTGAGGACTTACTGGATCCATCTTGGTCACTCAAAGCATCTTGGAATGAAGGTTTAAGTAAACCTCTGTCGATTAATTTTCTCTTTCTCTCCAGGAGAACCCTAGAAGAGAAAGAATGACAGGTGGAGCAGCTTTCCTGGAAATGCAATGCTCCCAAACAATAAACAAAATTTATGTGACTGTCAGTGACAGACATTTTCTGCCCACATTTATTACATTTTTTAAACCCTGACTTAAGGTGTTTGTCTTTATCATCAGCCATTTCAAAATGCACAATGTCAATAGGGTGCTGTAAAAAATAGACACACCCAACAACAATTAAACAACAACAAGCCTTCCTAAAACTATATGCTAAATATTAATCAGCAAGCACACACACAAAACTATTTGTTTAAATGGTAAAGAGTAAATATAAATGCACACAACTATAGTATAACTACTAATGCACACACTTTTATCTAAATTCTAAGGTAAAGTAATTCAAAGTTGTGACAGAAAAGTCACTTTTTAACTCTAAAGCTATCAGCACACAACTAATTTAAGCACTAATAAAGACTAAACGAGGCCAAGAGAGCTAAATACTCAATAAAGAGCACACCAAGGGAAGGGAACTACACAAAATCTGTAAGAGCTTATCTAAATATCTAAGATACAAAACAGAAATTATTTATCAAATATTTTCAGTAAAGAAAGGTTTTACTGGCCCGAGCTAGCGAGAACCTCCGATCTATTGCAGCGGCAAACTAGATCTGAGGTAACTCTAGGTGCATCATGGGATAGGGACTTGGCCTCGAGCTATCTGAAGACCTCGAGCTTTGTATTAGGCCAACTCAGAGCTGAGGATTGGCTCTGAACCCATCTGTAAGAATGAATGGCAAGATGGAACAACTTCACATTCATGATTTAATGATAAAACAAGCTATAGCAGTTTTAAATCAATAGTAAAACTCATGTATATGAAAAAAAGGTAAAAAATGCAATATTTTCTGTCAGAACTTCCAAATAAAGAAGATGAGCAACAGAAACAAACAAGAGGCCTAGTGTTCAACTGACACCACAGAATTTTCAGCTTCCCAATAAATTCATAGAACACTTTAGAAAAGCCCCTTAACTGCTTCAAAGCACTACTAAGCATATAAACAACACAGTAGTAAGCTAGAATTCCAAGAGAAACTAATAGCAGTAGTGAATAGCAAGAATATTAAAATAAAAGGTTAACATATGCATAATGTTTGACTTTTGTTTGAACTGATAATTTAATGTATTCCATACTGTATAGATCATCGCTTCTATATCATATTATCGTACAATGTAAATAGCGAATGCTATTTCATTGTACTGATAATATCGAAACAACAAAATATCGAACAAACGGAACAGCAAGTTTTTTCCCAGGGAAACAAATTGCTGCTCCATAAAAAAAAAAAAAACATAAACTTAAACACAAATTTAAATGAGGGGCTTCAACCCCCACACTTCCCCATGTGGAGAGGGTTGTGCCCCCCACACCCCCCCCTACTTAAATATACCAACTCCGAGATCGCACCATAGTGGAGGAAATGGCAAAGTCGCGAAGATGGCCCACCGGATTTTTCCCTGGGAAAAAATTCGATGTTCCGTGACTTCGCTATTTTACCATTCCGACAGTATCAGATCGACTAAATAGCATTCACTATTTAGTCCATTCTATAGCGTCATATAGACCCAGATCATCTCCTTGTGTGTATGCAATGAAAGCTTTCATAACATGAAACGAATGTTCCATGTAATTTCCTGTTATTCTATGCATGTGCTGTCTGGAGCTTACCTCCCCAGGCCTCCGTTGAAAATGGACCTGTGTCCAGTCGGACTTTCCTGGTTAAAAAAATATATATATATATATATATATATATATATATATATATATATATATATATATATATATATATATTTTACATAAAACATAAAGAAATAAAAAATATATGGTACGTTTCCGTTAACGGGGCAGCAGGAAAAATCTGCGGTTCGTGTCCAGTCAGTGCCGGTTATTTTGTTTGGGTTTTAAGCCTGTCATCATCCTCAGACTATTACTGATTTGCTCACATCTTACTAATGCTTTTTTTATTGATCTGTCCTGGTTTTCATCCTTGCTTTCTTCTCAGAGTACTACTGATTTCTCCTTGCAACACAGGCCTGACACTTTTATTGCTGTATTCTGCTTTTCAGTTTGGCTTTGTTGTCGGAGTGTTGCTGACTTCCTCCCAAGTCTGTGGTGATTACACAGGCAGTTGTACAAATACACCGTGTTACTTCCTAAATAGGGTCTGCATCCCACACGGTTTATTGGGAGAAAATACGGAAGTCCTCCTCTTTCAGAACATCTGCAGGTAGCTGAGTGTCATTGTGTTAACACTTTCAAAGTTTTCAGGCATATGTGTCAACGTGCAGACAGTCACAGTGGCGGCAAAAGACTTTGATAAATAGGAAGATGTGGTGAAAATGGAAACTGCAAATGGGCACAAACCATTAAGGGTGCATAAGGCAAAATGTGTGCTTGATGTCAACTGAGTCCAGCTGTTTTTTTTTTTCTGGTTTGATTTTTAAGGGTCAGTCTGCTGCCATTTTCCACGGTGTGAGGCGTATCTATGAAAGTAAACACACAGACAATGTTGACAAACCCCTTTGGAAAAAGGAAGCATGTGTTGAAAATGTGAAGTGAGAATGGTGAGAAAGCCCTTCAGAACTAGGCACGTGTTCCAAATGTAAAGATGTAATTACGGCTGCTGTCCCGTTAACAGAAAAGTACCAAATATATAAATAAAGAGGTAGGGAAGTTCCCAAAGGGATCTTGTCTGAGTTTCTGTGAGCTGGAAGCTGTAATCAACAAATGCAGGCTGCTGAGGAGATTCAACTGTGTGAGTACTCTAGCTGGCAATAAAAGACTGAATAACTGACTCTCTGAGACAGGGGTTACCTTTCCCCTGACTGGAGGGGCTTAGCCAATCCCCTCTCACAGAGAGACAGAAGAAGGGATTCTGAGCTCTGGAAAGCTACCAGTGTGATTTGTGAGGCAGTATGAATGATGGGCATCTTTGGTGTATTTATAACATCAACTACAAAAGGTCAGCAACACAAATGTCAAATGGGCACTACATATACAAAATTAAAATCCTCTTTGCTGAGCAAAGTGTGATGACAAAACGGATGTCAGTATCTGTAAGTTTTAACCACTTCTGCCGGACTCGGTCACGTGTGTGTGTGTGTGTGTGTGTGTGTGTGTGTGTGTGTGTGTGTGTGCACGCCCGTGTGTATCTATCTATCTATATAAAAAAAACTCCAGCTTTACTTTGTAGCATAGCGCTTACTCCGAGGTGATCTCTGCCTAACATATAAAGCTATGTCAAATACAGAGCTGTTGGACATGCTATACCTAAAGAAATCCCAATCCCTCCAAGCTACACGCTCTAGGGAACTAAACCTTGTCACCACAATAAGCAGGACACGCTGGAGGGATAGATTCCTGTCCCAGAGACTTCCTATACTCTGGAACAGGCTGCCCATCTAAGTCAAGCAAAGTTTCTTCATTAGCACTCTTCAAGAAAAATCTTGATGAGTGGATGGGAAATAGGAAATACACCCCGGGGATCACTTCTGTGTCTCGCTGGACAGTGGCACAGGAAAATAACTTTCTTGGGTGGAGTAAGCTATGGTACCTTGCTGGCTAGGCTTATGTAGGCCCTTGGGCCGATAGCCTAGTACCTACCTATGAACATATATACTGGAAAGTGGAATTGTGTGATTGTGCAAGAGTGCACTATAACTGGGTTTGGGATTTTGCCCATTCCCAGCTTCAGTGTGTTCTTGGAGTTAGCATATATTAGTAGAGGGTGTAGGGTGGAGCAGATTCCCACATGGGGTTCAGTGGGGCTTATCCCATAGCAAAAACAAGTACATTCAATGTTATGTTCCTCATTGGTATGGCAATTCGACTTTCTGTCCTTTAGAGCTTCTGGGTTCACTGTCCTGAAGATTTGATGTTCAGACATATATAGGTTTACCATTAAAATTGTGAGTGAAGGTTCGGCGACTACTGGATGTTGGATTATAGTTGATTGAATCCCGTGTTGCCGAACCTTCATGTGTGTGAGTCCTGGTTCAGTGAATGCACTGTGTATTCGCACATATGTGGTCGATTGTATAACTAGAGATCTCTGTACAGTGCGAATCTGGAAATTTACCCTTTTTCGCACTGTAGTGTGATCTCAGAGTTGGAATATATAATTTCCAGGTGGCGTGGGAGAGGGGAGTGCAGGGGGGCTTATTCCCCCTGAAAAAACATGTAGTTCAGTGTTGTGCAGTACGTTCATACTGCTGACAGCTAGAATAAGAAGTTATGTTCTTACCATAACGTTCCATGTTAGTTGTCTTCTTCTCGCCTTCTTTCTTGCTGGATGGGTTCGGAGCCGATCCTCTGCTCCGTCTCGGCCTATACTATAGCTCGAGAGCTATTTTTACCGGCTCGAGGCAGCCCTATATCCCACAATACCATGCGCTAACTCCCCAGATCTCGTTGGCAGCTAACACATAGTATAAATTAAGAAGTTATGTACCTACCATAACGTTCCATGTTAGTTGTCTTCTTCTCGCCTTCTTTCTTGCTGGATGGGTTCGGAGTCGATCCTCGGCTCCGACTCGGTCAATACTAAAGCTCGAGAGCTAATTCCACCGGCTCGAGGCTCCCCTATATCCCACAATGCTAGGCGGTAACTACTCAGATCTCGTTTGATAGCTAGACCAAGCAATTCTAGTCTCCATAGCATGGAGAAGGGTAACCCACCTCTATACAAACCAGAGTGTAAGGTATCCCAGACCTAACAAAAGGGGAAACAGAGGTGGTAGAACGTGTGGGAATGAAACTCTTCCAGAGGAAGATCACAAAATGAATTCCTATCGGTCTGTCCAGGCTTGGGGGAAGGAGGGTGGGACGCAAGAAAGAAGGCGAGAAGAAGACAACTAACATGGAATGT
The DNA here is from genome assembly GCF_019279795.1 of Protopterus annectens. Classification (NCBI taxonomy): domain Eukaryota; kingdom Metazoa; phylum Chordata; order Ceratodontiformes; family Protopteridae; genus Protopterus; species Protopterus annectens. The sequence continues at coordinate 361,785,726 of NC_056738.1, forward strand.
TATGGTAGGTACATAACTTCTTAATGTTAAGTTGTCTATCTCGCCTTCATTCTTGCTGGATGGGACCGCGTCCCTAGCACCTTATCCCGGGTGGCCTATCGGAACAGACTCTTGAGAACAGTGGAACCAAAGTTGGCACGGTTTCTGGAGACCATGTCCAATTTGTAATGTGAAATGAAGGTATGAGGAGAAGCCCAAGTGGCTGCTGCACAAATGGAATCTATTGGCAGCCTGTCCTGAAAGGCTACGGATGTAGCTAATGCCCTAGTTGAATGAGCTCTAGGTCTTGAAGGTAGTTTTTGTTGTCTGATCTCATAGATGAAGGTGATTGTAGAGGTGAGCCATCTAGAAAGGGAAACTTTAGTAACTGGAAGGCCCAATTTCCCTTCCGCATATGATAGAAAAAGCTGATCAGATTTCCTGAATTGTTTAGTCCTGTCTAAATAATATCTAAGTTGGTGGTGAACATCCAGAAAATGTAGCTTTTGTTCCGACCTGTTGGAATAGTTAGGGAAAAAGACGGGGAGATCAATCGTTTGGTTTAGGTTTGTTTGAGAGGAAACCTTTGGTAAAAAGGATGGATTAGTACGGAGGGATACCCTATCTTTGTGAAACACTAAGTAAGGAGGGCGACTGCACAGAGCATGGAGTTCAGATACCCTTCTCGCTGAAGTTATGGCTACTAGAAAAAGTGTCTTCCATGAAAGCAACTTCAGAGAACATGAAGCCGCTGGTTCGAAAGGGGGAAGGATTAAGGATGCTAGAACCAAGTTCAAGTCCCATTGAGGCGGGGGATCTTTGATTGGAGGTTTGAGAAGAAAAACGCCTTAAAAGGCTTTGCAGAGCTTGTGAGCCATGATGCTAGACTCGAGACACCTACATGATAATTAGATATAGCAGCCAACTGAACTCTAATGGTAGATGAAGAAGAGCCTAAATGAAAGAGTTCTGCTAGAAAGTCTAGAATAGACTGGATAGGTGCAGTGAAGGGATCTATATTTTTTGATGTTGCCCAAAAGGAGAAGCGTTTCCATTTGCTATTGTAAATCTTCCGGGTAGAAGATTTATGAGAGGCTATCAAGATATCTCGGACCGAGCGAGTTATTAAGGGAAGCCTGGCTAAGGTCGGAATTGGAGAAACCACGCTGTGAGGTTGAGAGAATGAAGAGATTGGTGCAGCTGGCCCGATTGGTGGGTCAACAGATCTGGTACTGGGTCCAGATGCCAAGGCTGCTCCAAAAGGTAACGATGAAGGAACGGAACCAATATCTGTCGAGGCCAGTAAGGGGCAATGAGGATCATTGTCACTCTCAAGGCGATGGCTTTCTGAATTAGTTGAGTTATCAGTGGAAAAGGGGGAAAGGCATACAGAAGTCCCCGGGGCCAATCGTGGACTAGAGCATCTCTGGTGGGATGGTCTGGTAACGGGAAGAGAGTGAAGAAGTCGTGACACTTGCTGCTTTGGGGAGTAGCAAAAAGATCGCAGCAAGGCTGGCCCCATCATTGGAACACTTCTTCCAGTACTGATTTCTTCAGAGACCACTCGTGGGGCATGAGAATTGCCCTGCTCAACTTGTCTGCAATCACGTTGGACTTCCCGGGAATGTGCGTTGCTACTAGAAAACGCTGAGAAGAGATCGCCCATTGCCAAAGTCTGAGTGCCTCTCGACATAAGGGGTATGATCTGGTTCCGCCTTGTTTGTTGATGTACCACACTACGGACACGTTGTCCATCTGAATTGCAATAGTCCCTGTGGGAAGAGAGTCGTGAAGGGCTTGCAACGCTAAAAGCACTGCTCTCATCTCTAAGACATTTATGTGCAAGTGGCACTCGAAAGGTTGCCACGTGCCCTGGACTGTACTGCCCTGATAATGCCCCCCCACCCGATCAGGGAGGCGTCTGTTGTCAACGTGGCGACTTGGGGGGGAGGTGAGTGAAGGGTCTTCCTTGGAGAACCTGAGGTGATGTGATCCACCAAGACAGTTGATTCTTGCATGATTGAGTTATCAATATGGTGTGGGACATCGGGAGCTGTTGGAAGGACCATTGAGTAAACAGCATCCATTGGAGAATCCTCATGTGGAAGCGAGCTAAGGGGAGAAGGGGGATAGCTGCTGCCATGAGTCCTAATACCTTCAAAACTAGTCTGGCTTTGACTTTGTTGCATTGTAAGAGAAGGTAAACTTGTTTGCGGATGTCTGACACTCTCTGCTCTGTAAGTCTGTCTGAAAGATTGAGTGTGTCTAATGTGGCGCCTATAAAGGTAATAGATTGACAAGGCGACAAGGCAGATTTTTCGAAATTTATTGAAATGCCTAGAGCTTGGCAAGTTTGGATAGTGAAGTCTCTGGATAGAAGTAGTTGATGTCTGGTGGTGGCAGTAAGGAGCCAGTCGTCTAAATATGGAAACACCTGGAATCCTTGACGTCTCAAGTGAGCCGTGACCACTGCCATGCATTTGGTAAACACTCGGGGGGCTGTAGTGAGACCAAAGGGCAGGGCTCTGAACTGGTAGTGACTGGCTCCCAGCCTGAAGCGGAGAAATCTCCTGGAGCGTCTGTTCATCTTGATATGGTAGTACACGTCCTGAAGATCTATCGAGCACATCCAATTGTCCTGACCCAAGAAGGGTAGAATGGACTGTAGCGTGACCATCCGGAATTTTGTTTTTCTGACATACTTGTTTAAGTTGCTGAGATCCAGTATGGGTCTCCAGTCCCCTGTTTTTTGGTACCAAAAAGAATTTGGAGTAGATTCTGGATCCTTGTTGGTCTGCTGGGACTGATTGGATAGCTCTTTTTGATAGCAGCTTTGAAATTTCTAGTGCTGCTTGTTCCCTTAGACTGGGTGGAACGTCTGGAAGGGATCCTTTGGGTTGGGATGGAATGTGAATAAAGGGAATTTTGTAACCCTCGGATATGATCGACTGTACCCATTTGTCTTGTGTAAGGGAAAGCCAGGCTTTTGGGTACAGGGATAATCTTCCCCCGACTGCCTCCGAAGGTGGACAGCCGGGCAGCTCCTCAGGGATGCTGAAAGGGTTTATCAGAGAAAGTTTCTCTGCTACCCTGGTTTTGCGGACCTCCTCTGCCTCTAGGGCGGCGTCTATTGTTATTCCCCCCTCTGCCTCTAGAGGGGAATCGACCTTGTGCGTCAGTTGAGACTCCCTGGGTTTGTCTGCTGAACCACATTTTTCCTCCCCTCTGACCTTTGGGATAAGGCCTAGAAGGGGTAGAAAAACGGACTTCCACGGCAGAGAGAGTCTTACCTTCCACCTCGCACCTAGTCAATGTATCCTTCACCTGAGGACCAAACAAGGATGACCCATCAAAGGGGGAATTGGTGAAGGACGCCTTGAAAGGGTCCGCAAAGTTGCGCAGCCACATCCAGGCGTGACGTCGTAAGGCAACGCCTGTGCCTGCGGCTCTACTCGCCCCATCCGCAGCATATGAGATAAGCCGCATGGAGGAGTTAACAATGGAGTTCAGGGTTACCAACTGGGAGTTCATCCTTTCTTGGAACCCCTCAGCTGTTGGATCCTTTACCTCTTCACTCATATCCTTGAGTAAATCTCTCTGGAGACGAGTGAAGTGACATAAGTAGTTCAGCGACCGCATTGAAAAGGTCGCTGATGAGAACATCTGCTTACCGTACCTGTCCATGGTCCTAGATTCCTTATTAGGAGGATGGACAGGTACCGAAGGATCGGCTAACTCCTTCTTAGTGGCCGCAGCCACCACCATGGCATCGACGGGGACACCTTTAGATAAAAAATCTTTATCTCTAGGGGCAGTAATAAACTTAGACGGTCTCCTCGGGGTGGGTTCCACTGAATCAGGTGCCGTCCAGGCCTTCCTTGCCACCACTTCCATAAGGGGGTCAAAGGGAGGGGACATCCAGGAGGTAGAAGGGCGAGAGCCGAACGCCTCAAGGTACACTGACTCATCCACTGAAGGGTTAAGGGCTGGCCAGATCCCCCTCTGTTTCAGGATCTCAAGGATGTCAGCAAAGGAGACATCCTCAGAGGGGGATCGAGGGGAACCTTCAGATTCCTCTAAGTCAGTGTCAGAGGTGATAGACTCAGGGGAGTCAATGTGCTTCCTCTTGCACTGCCTCTTCCTAGGGGGTTCTCCTACCGGGTCAGGAGAGGCCTCGGAAGAGGAGGAAATTCCCAATGGGGAAACTTGAGGAGTTGGCTCTCTGCGGTCTGAAGCAAGGGGGTGGGTAGAAATCACCGCAGGCACTGATGATGGAGGGGCTGACGGAGCTGACTGTGGGGCAGACACTGGTTCTAGCACGCTCCGCATGACCTTGTCCGACCCCACTCCGAAGAGACCAGGACCCCCGGCACCGACAGGGACGGCTCTGAGGCCGATGTCGGAGCCAAACTCACCAGCGCTGAAGCACCGAGAGGGAGAGCGGGGTCGGACAAGGGTCCGATGCCACTCGCCCCCTCGGAGCCGACGAGGGAAGCTCGGCGCCGAGATCCCTCCAAAGAGGAGATCGGAGCAGACGATGGAGCCGAAAGGGAAGGTATCGGATCCGACGCGCCAACAGTCATGGCTCCGATGAGCCCTGGCTCCGAGCTCAAGGGACTCGGAGGAGGAATACATTGAGGGACAGAAATAGCCGCTGACTGATGAGTCGGGCTATGAAGCATTTGGGCCAGCGCCTCGGACTTGAGAAGTCTACTCACTACCCTTTGCAAATCGTGGTCAGATAGCCTGGAAGACCGTGAGGAATGCAATCTATGGCTCCGCTCCGAAAGAAGAGGGGATCCTGGTGCCGACTGAATGGAGCCGATGGAGGGAGACCTAGATCTCTTTCTCAAAGGTTGCTCCGATAAGAGTATCGGAGCCAACTGAGTCTTATCAGCCTCGGCTCCGGCCGGAGCCGAGGTAATAGTATAAGGCTTGGAAACATCGGCTCCAGCCGGAGCCGATGTCGAAGCAGTTTTGATGCTTCCAGAGGACGGCTCTGAAGCCGGAGCTGACTGTCTGGAAGTCTTAGAAGGCTTCCCCAACACAGACTGGGTCAGGGGGCCTTCAGGCTTTAATAAGCCACGCAAAATCAATTTATTTTTGAGTTCCTGTAGGACTCTAGGGCTGAAACCATGGCACACAGCACATGAGTCCTGCAGGTGCAAAGGTCCCAGGCAATACACACAAGAAGTGTGACCGTCTGTCAGAGACATTTTCTGACAGCACCAGTCACACTTCTTGAAGCCTGAGACCTTGGAGTCCTTAGACATAGTAAAGGCCTAAGTAATAAAAACACTCACACACACACACACACACACACACACATACACACACACACACACACACACACACACACACACACACACACACACACACACACACAGGCCTTTAAAAAATATATATTAAATTCCAGTCACACTGAAGGACTAGGAGAAGGAGGGGAAGGGGCCTAAGGCCTAAAGTTAAAGGGGAATAAAAATATGGGCAAAAGAGGTGAATCGATTCAAGGAAAAAGATAATTAAAACTAAAGGTTATACTTAAGAAAGTAATAGGGGTCTAAAGATTGTGAAAATAGAATAATTTTTCACTAACCTGCCAGAGCCGGTAGAAAAGCACCTTGTCAGCTAAGCGGCAAACGAGATCTGAGTAGTTACCGCCTAGCATTGTGGGATATAGGGGAGCCTCGAGCTGGTGGAATTAGCTGTCGAGCTTTAGTATTGGCCGAGTCGGAGCCGAGGATCGGCTCCGAACCCATCCAGCAAGAATGAAGGCGAGATAAACAACTTAACATTTATTATTATCCTTATTTCCAAGTACGGGCTCCCTGCTGGTAACACTAAAGATACAGGGAAACCTTAAAGTATTGTATCACGTGAAATAGAAGGACTCAGAGACCTTCAAGTCTGTCCAGGCTAGGGGGCAGGAGGGAGGGACGCAAGAAAGAAGGCGAGAAGAAGACAACTAACATGGAACGTTATGGTAAGAACATAACTTCTTAATGTTAAGTTGTCATTCTCGCCTTCATTCTTGCTGGATGGGACAGCGTCCCTAGCACCTTGGTCCTGGGTGGCTCAACGGAACAGACTCCTGAGTACGGTGGAACCAAAGTCAGCTCTATTTCTGGAGGCTATATCAAGTTTGTAATGGGCAATAAAGGTATGTTGAGAAGCCCATGTAGCTGCTGCACATTTGGCATCTAATGGTAACCTTGCTTGAAAGGCTGTTGATGTTGATAGTGCCCTAGTTGAATGAGCCTTAGGCCTAGACGGGAGTTGCCTGTGTCTCAACTCGTAGACAAAGGTAATAATGGATGTCAACCATCTGGAAAGAGTAACCTTTGATACTGGAAGCCCTTTCTTCCCTTCAGCATAAGAGAGAAAGAGCTGATCTGACTTTCTGAGTTGTTTTGTCCTGTCTAGATAATACCGTAGTTGGCGATGAACATCCAATGAATGTAATTTCTGTTCAGCCCTGTTTGAGTAGTCTGGGAAGAAGACAGGCAAGTCAATACAGTGGTTTAGATTTGCTTCAGAGGAAACTTTCGGTAGGAAGGAGAGAGAGTTACCCTGTCTTTATGAAAGACCAAATAAGGGGGACGGACAGACAAGGCCTGGAGTTCCGATACCCTTCTGGCAGATGTTATGGCTACTAAAACCAGAGTTTTCCAAGAAAGAAGCTTGAGGGAGCAAGAGGCTGCGGGTTCAAAGGGAGGCAGAATCAATTACATTAGAACCAAATTTAAATCCCATTGTGGAGGCGGATCCTTAACGGGAGGTCTAAGCAAGAAGATGCCCTTTACAGAGTTTGTGGGACATAATATTTGCTTCTGAGAGCCCCACATGAAAATTAGCAATGGCCGCTAATTGTACTCTGATAGTGGCTGACGATGACCCTGAACGAAAAAGCTCCGCCAGAAAGTCTAGAATCTTATGAATTGGTGCATGGAAAGGATCTAAGGATCTAGCTTGTGCCCAGAGCGAAAAACACTTACATTTACTCGCATAAGTCTTCCTAGTATTGGACTTATGGGAAGCAAGAATGATATCACGGACAGGAAGAGAAATAAGGGGAAGCCTGGCTATGGCTGGAAGTGGAGCAACCAAGCTGTGAGGTTGAGGGAATGAAGAGACTGATGCAGCTTGCCTGTTAGATGGGTCAACAGATCCGGAAGAGGTTCCAGATGCCAAGGCTGTTCCAGTAGATAACTGTGCAGGAACGGAAACCATACTTGTCGAGGCCAATACGGAGCAATGAGGATCATTTTGGATCTCAATGCGGCTGCTTTCTGAATTAATTGCGGAATCAACGGTAAGGGGGGAAAGGCATATAGAAGACCGCGGGGCCAATCGTGAACAAGAGCGTCTCTGGGGGGATGGCCTGGTAGAGGGAAGAGTGTGAAGAAGTCGAGGCACTTGCTGTTTTGAGGGGTTGAGAAAAGATCGCAGCAAGGCTGGCCCCACTTCTGAAATATTCTGTCTGCTACCGCTTGATTTAGAGACCACTCGTGAGGCATGAGGATTGTTCTGCTCAATCTGTCCGCTATGACGTTGGACCTCCCGGGGATGTGCATTGCTATCAGAAACCGTTGAGAGGAAATCGCCCATTGCCAAAGTCTGAGTGCTTCTCGACATAGGGGGTAGGACTTTGTTCCGCCCTGCTTGTTTATGTACCACACCACAGACATATTGTCCGTTTGAATTGCTATAGTCCCTGTGGGAAGAGAGTCACTGAAGGGCTTGCAACGTTAAAAGCACCGCTCTCATCTCCAGGACATTTATGTGCAGGTGGCATTCTAATTGTTGCCATGTGCCCTGGACAGTCCTGCCCTGATAGTGCCCCCCCCACCCGATCAGGGAGGCATCCGTTGTCACCGTGGCAACTGGGGGGGGGGGCAAAGGGTCTGCCCTGAAGGAGCTGAGGGGAAACCATCCACCAGCAGAGGTGTTTCTTGCATGATGAGGTTATCAAGATGTTGTGAGTCATTGGGAGCTGTTGAAAGGACCACTGAGAAAACAGCATCCACTGAAGGATTCTCATGTGGAAGCGGGCTAATGGGAGGAGAAGGATCGCCGCTGCCATGAGGTCTAACGTTTTCAGCACTAACTTGACTTGAACTCTGTTGGACTGAAACAAAAACTGAACATTCCGCCGTATGTCTGTCACTCTCTGAGGTGGTAATGTTGCAGACATTTCTGTGATGTTTAACACGGTGCCTATAAAGTTTATACATTGACAAGGCGACAAGGAGGATTTTGCAAAATTTATAGAAATACCTAGATTGTTGCAAAGTTGAATAGTGTAATCCCTGGCCATTATAAGATGCTGCTTGGTGGTAGCGGAAATGAGCCAGTCGTCTAAATATGGAAACACCTGGAATCCTTTTTGTCTCGGGTGAGCCATGACCACTGCCAAGCATTTGGTGAACACCCGGGGGGCTGTGGTGAGACCAAAGGGCAGGGTTCTGAATTGATAATGACTGGCTCCCAGCCTGAAGCGGAGAAACCTCCTGGAGTGCCTGTGTATCTTTATATGATAGTACGCGTCCTGGAGGTCTAACGAGCACATCCAGTTGTCTCTGCCCAAAAAGGGTAGAATGGACTTGAGTGTTACCATCTGAAATTTTGTCTTTTGTACAGAGTTGTTCAATCTGCTGAGGTCCAAAATGGGTCTCCAGTCGCCTGTCTTTTTTAGTACCAAAAAGAATCTGGAGTAGATTCCGGATCCTAGCTGATCTGCTGGGACTGCCTGGATGACTCTTTTTTTCTAACAGCTTTTTTATTTCTAGCTGTGCCTGACCCCTTTGTCCGGGTGGTACGTCTGGTAGGGGTCTTGGCGGTTGGACCGGAGGGGAAATGAAGGGAATTTTGTAACCCTCGGATATGATCGACTGTACCCATTTGTCTTGGTAGAGGGATTGCCAGGCTTCCGGGTACAGAGATAATCTTCCCCCGACTGCCTCCGAAGGCGGACAGTCGGGCAGCTTCTCAGGGATGCTGAAAGGGTTGGTCAGGGAAGGATTCCCTGGAACCCTGGTTCTGTGGACCCCCTCTGTCCCTGAGGCGGCGTCTGTTATTGTTCCCCCCTCTGCCTCTGGGGGGAAATTCACCATGTGCGGCAGGCGTGACTCCCTGTGGTTTGCGGAACCACATCTTTCCACCCTTCTGGCCCTTAGGATAAGGTCTAGAAGGTGTGGAAAAGTGGACTCCCACGGCAGAGAGAGTCTTACCATCTTGCTCGCATCTGGTGAGGGTATTCTTCACCTGAGGTCCAAACAATTCTGAACCATCAAAGGGGGTGTTGGTGAAGGATGCCTTGAAGGGATCGGCAAAGTTACAGAGTCGCATCCAAGCATGACGTCTCAACGCAACACCTGTGCCTGCGGCCCTAATTGCTCCATCGGCTGCGTAGGAGATAAGCCTCATGGAGGAGTTGACAATGGAATTCAGGGTAGCCAGCTGGGAGCTCATCTTGTCCTGATAACCCGCAGCAGAAGGATCCTGTATGGTTTCACCCAGCTCTTTGAGCAAATCTCTCTGAAGGCGGGTGAAATGACATAAATAGTTCAGTGACCGCATGGCGAAGGTCGCTGAAGCAAATGTCCGCTTACCATACCTGTCCATGGTCCTGGACTCTTTGTTAGGAGGATGGACAGGTACAGAAGGATCAGCTAATTCCTTTTTAGTGGCTGCTGCTACCACCATAGCATCTACTGAAACACCTTTGGTCAGAAAGGATTTGTCCTCCGGAGCAGAAATAAATTTAGAGGGCCTCCTAGGGGTAGGTTCCATTGAGTCAGGAGCTGCCCACACCTTTCTGGCCACTACTTCCATTAGTGGGTCGAAAGGGGGAGACACCCAGGAGGTGGAAGGGCAAGATCCAAAAGCTTCAAGGTAAACCGACTCGTCCTCGGAGGGTTTGAGAGTGGACCAATTTCCCCTCTGTTTCAGGATCTCTAGGATGTCTGAAAAAGAGACATCCTCAGAGGGGGATCTCGGGGAACCCTCTGACTCATCCAAGTCGGTGCCTGACGTGACAGACTCGGGGGAGTCTATGTGCTTCCTCTTGCACTTTTTTTTTCCTAGGGGGTTCCCCTGAAGCTTCAGGGGAGGCCTCGGAAGAGGAGGAGACACCCAAAGTGGGTACCCTATGCTTTGGATCTCTGCTGTCAGATGCAGGAGGATGGCCAGAGACCGTAACAGGCACTGTAGAGGGAGGAGCTGCAGAACTTAACCTTGGAGTGGACACTGGGTCCAGCACGCTCCTCATCACTTCGAAGGCTCCCCTATCAGGCACCAAAGGCAGTCCCGGCTCCGAAGAGACCTGAACCGCTCCCGGCACCGACAGAGAAGGCTCCGAGAATGATGTTGGGGCCGAACTAACGAGAGCCGAAGCTCCGAGAGGGAGAGCGGGGTCGGACAAGGGTCCGATGCAACTCGCCCCCTCGGAGCCGACAATGGAGTCCCGGCGCCCGGACCTCTCCACGGACGGGACCAATGAAGAAGTCGGAGCCAACGACGCCGGAGCCGAAGGTGGAAGTATCGGCTCCGACGTGGGCAAGGTTACCGTTCCGACAAACTCCGGCTCCGAACTCGAATGGTGAGTCGGGGGAGGAATTGATGGCGGTACCGAGGGAGCCACAGTCTGGTGAGACGGGCTTTGGAGCATTTGGGCTAGTGCCTGAGATTTTATGAGTCTACTGACCACCCTCTCAATATCGTGGTCGGAAAGCTTGGATGACCTGGATGAATGAGTCCTATGACTCCGCTCCGATAGGAGTGGTGATCTCGGAGCCGATCGGACAGATTCTAGCGAGGGGGATCTAGAGCGCTTGCGCGCTGGAGTTGGCTCCGATGCAGGTTTCGGAGCGGATACGACCTTGCTCGCTTCGGATCCGAGTGGAATCGATGTCGGAGCCATCTCAGTTACACCAGTCCTCGACGCAGAAGCTAGAGCCGTGGGTTTGGCGGTTTTAGAAGACTTCCCCAAGCCAGACTTGGACGGGGAGTCATCGGGCTTCAATAAGCCCCTCAAGAAGAGCTTATTACGACGCTCCTGCAGGACTCTTGAACTAAATCTGTGACAGACGGAACAAGAGTCCTGCAGGTGTAAAGGCCCCAAGCAGTGGACGCAAGAAGTGTGACCGTCTGTCAGAGAAATTTTCTGACAGCACGAGTCACACTTCTTGAATCCCGAGACCTTAGCATCTTTGGACATAGTCCTAAATACAGAAAACACAGTCAGCCCACACACTCACCCAACTTATACCCAGAAGGGAGTTAAGGGGACTGACTAAAACACCCACACACACACACTCTAAGGGGTGGGGGAAACTAAGCTAAAGCCCGTAGGCCCAATTATAAAAATTAACTAAAAGGAGGGAAGAAGGGCTACAAAAGGGCTGTAATAAATAAAACTATCGATAGGGACCTAAGGTAGGAAAACTATCTGGAAAACTATCTGAAAAATACCTCTATTGAAAAAAAATCTCTTTACTGACCTGAGCCAGTAAAAAAAGCAACCTCGCAGCGAAGCGGCAAACGAGATCTGGGGAGTTAGCGCATTGTATTGTGGGATATAGGGCTGCCTCGAGCCGGTAAAAATAGCTCTTGAGTTATAGTATAGGCCAAGTCAGAGCCGAGGATCGGCTCCGAACCCATCCAGCAAGAATGAAGGCGAGAATGACAACTTAACATCTTCCGTTACTGTTTTGGAAGATATGTCGAATAATGCCAAATTCGAATAATTGGCATGATGTTCAACATACTGACCTCATCAGTGTTCTGTGGTCGGTGTTGTGGGTCGACAACCTGAACATTTTTTTTTGTCCATCGGAATTTTGATAGTGGACGATATATATATATATATATATATATATATATATATATATATATATCTATATATATATAAATATAAATATATATATATATATATATATATATATATATATATATATTAGATATAGGTAATATATATATATATATATATATATATATATATATATCTATATATATATATATATATATAGATATATATATATATATACAGATATATAGTTAGACCGATATATGTGTATCTGTATAGCTTTATCTTTCTATATAGACAGATACAAACATATATCTGTAATATGTAGACAGATATATTTATGTACATAGCCCTAGACAGAAATTTAGAAAGCAGAGACTAAATAAATGAAAGTTATGTACTTACCATAATGCTAGATTTGGGTTGTCATCTCAGCACCTTTTTTCCAAATTCTTGGATTCAGGGGTGAGGTTCCTTCCCTAATCATAATTCCCTCTTGTACCCTGCAGCTCCATTTGTCTCTAACATTCTTTCTAAGAGACACAAAGGAAAAAAAATATTATATCATACCAATAGTAATAAAGGTAAGAAGTCAGCTCAGAGGCTGAAAGTATAACAAGGCCCTGGACAGGTCCAATCACTCAGTCAAGAACCATTAATGACAATTTTAGGAATGGGTAAGGAGTAAAGGCGGCTGAGCAGAAAGAAAACATAGATCTAGCATTAGGGTAAGTACATAACTTTCATATCCAATGTTGTCTTTTTTCATACAACTCAATGTATGGGACAGATTTTCCAGCTACTAGAACTCCAGGGTGGTCTCATGAAAGAATATTCTTAAGAATGGTGGAGCTGAAAGATGCACAGGACCTAGAGCCCATATCCAGCTTAAAGTGAGATACTATGGTATGAACAGTAGACCAAGTAACTGCAGAACAAATCTTACTTATAGGAACTATCAAAAAAGGCAGTGGTAGCTGCCACTGCTCCAGCTTAGTGAGCTTTGGTTTTATGTGGAAGGGCTAATCCTTTTGCTTTATATACAAAGGTGATGCAACTGGACAGTGTGAATTCAGAGACACTTTGTCCCAACTTAGCCTTTGAGAATGAAATACGCTTGACCTGTTTTCCTGAATTCTTTGGTACGATGTAGATAAAATCTCAGTTGATGGTGTATATATATCAAATATAAGATTTATTCACTTTTGTTAGAAAAAATTGTAAGGAAAACGGATACATTAATTTTCTGATTAAGAGGATTTCCTGAGGCCATTTTTGGTAGAAAACTGGGGTTAGTCCAAAGGGAATTATGAAAGATTAAATAGTGAAGTCTGCATGACAAGGCTTGAATTTCCAAAATTCTCCTGGCAGAAGTGACAGCCACTAGGAAGATAGTTTTCCTAGAGAAAAAAAACTTCAAATCTGCTGATGCTTTTAACTTGAAGGGTGGTCTGGTTACAGCTTGAAGCATCAAGGTAATATCCTAAGAAGGAACTGGATCTTTGATGGGAGTCTAAGCAGAAATGTTCCCTATAAGAAAGTCATAGATTGTTTTAAGGATACAGTAGGATTGTGCCCCCCCCCCCCCACACACACACACATGAAATTTGGATATGGCTGCTAGCTGGACCTTAATGGTTGAGAAACTAGCACCTTCCTGGAACAGACCTCCTAGGAAGTGCAAAATAGTAGGAAGAGGTCCTGAAAAGGTTCTAAGTCCCTAGAAGAGGCCCAAAGCAGCAAATCCTTTCCATTTATTTCTGTAAACCTTTCTTGTGTTAGTTTTTTCAAATGATAATAAGCTTTGGATTACTAAAGAGGAAAGCCTGGCATTCCTGGCCATCACTGGAATTGGAGGAACCATGTGGTTAACTTCAGAGATGTCAGGTCTCAGTGAGGCTGGCTGGACAGGTGAGACAGATAATCTGGAAGAAGAACCAGCACCAGTGGCAGGTGTTTCAGATAGGCCAAAGGAAGGGAAATCAAACCTGAAAGGGCCAGAAGAGGTCAATGAGAATTACTATTCCCTCACTCTTGATGGCTTTCTGTATACACTTGGTTATAAGGGGAAAGGGTGGAAAGGCTACAAGACACCTGGGGATCAACTGTGGACCACAGCATCCCTCAGTGACTGACCCTCTGGGGCAATCAGGGCAAAGTACCTGATGCACCTGGTGTTCAGGTGGGAAGTGAAAAGGTCTCAGCATGACAGGTCCAAGTGAATGAAAATCACTGATGCCACTGCTTGGTTGAGGGACCACTTGTGGGTAGAACAACAGACTCGTTCAGTTTGTATGCCAAGACAATGGAACTTCCTGGGATGTGCACTGCCACTAGAAAGACTTGAGAAGACATTGCCTACTGCCACACACTCATGGCTTCCAAGCATAATGGGTATGTACAAGCTCTCTCGACTTGTTGCTGTTCCAGACTACTGCCATGTTGTCCATCTGAAGAGAGTCCTGGAAGGTCTGCAATGCTAGGAGTACTGCTGTCATCTCCAAGACATTGATGTGAAGACCGGCCCTTGTCAAGGACCATGTACCTTGGATTGTCTTCCCTTTGTAATGTTCCACTGACCCCAGATGGAAGGTGTATGTGGTCACAGTGGCCACTGGGGTGGATAGGTGAACAGTTGACCACAAGAAACAAGAGGAGGGTGAACTACCACAGAATGTAACACCTTCATACTGATATGAGACAAACTGGGAAGTAAAGAGGCTGATGTAACATTGATTACTGAAGCAAGAGGATCCACTGCTGCACTTTCATGTAATATCTTGCTTGTGGAACCGGAGTCATTGATGCAGCCATTGACCTCTTTAGTCGAAGGATTAGCCTTGCTGGAGGATTGCAGGAAAACAGAACTTCAGAAGCTTGAAGATGGGCATATAGGACTACTGATTATGGGAGTTTGGCTATGTGGGATAGAGTGTCCAGGTGGCACCCTATGAATTCTGGTGCTTGGTTGGTATCAGCTGACATTTCCTCCAATTTATTGTAATCTTGAAGTGGTGAAAGAACTGGAGCAAGAAGTCCCTGCATTGGATCAGCCAATCTCTGGTGGGAGTAATAAGGAGTCAGTCGTCCACATAGGGAGCACACTGAACACATGCAGTCTTAGGTCAGCTGCCACCATGCACTTGGTGAACGGGTTCTATGCCCGAAAGCTTTAAATCGTGAAACACCAGAAGGGTGAAATTCAAAATCCCGAAGTTCGGAGCTTCTGGTGTTGCGGTGTGTGAATGGATAGGTGTAAATTTAGGTAAGTATGCATGAGTGTGTAGGTTACGGGCTTTAATTAAGTAGTGTGTGTTTTGGCTGTAATGTGTGTGTGCAAGGGGCTGTGAAATGTGTGGGTGTGAGTTACCTTTGTGTGTGTGATTGTGCAGTCTTGGAGTTAGTATATATATAAGTTGGGGGGGTGGGGGTGCAAGGGGGCTTGCCCCCTTGCTTGTCTGTAGTGTAGGATTGTATGTTTGATTATTGGGGACACTGTGTGTGTATGTGTACGTGTGGTGTATTTGTAGTGTAGGTTCGCGATTTTAAGTTTCGCGGTTATGGGGTTTCGGGATTTAAAGCTTTCAGGCATAGAATTTCGAAAAACTGAAATTCGGGATTTCAGTTTTTCAAGATTCTCAAGTGAATCCTTGGTGAACACCCTGGGGACTGTGATGAGACCAAAGTACTGTCCTCTGAATTGGAAGTGACTGGTCCTCAGCTGAAAGTGGAGAAACTTTCTGGACTGCCTCACTAGCTTTATATGGTAGTAAGTATCTTAAAAGTCTCTTGAGTGTATCCACTCATCCCTTCCTTGGAAGAGGTAAAATGGACTGTACCCTGACCATCAAGAACTCTGTCTCTTTTTCAAACTGATTTAGGTGTCTGAAGTCCAGAACGGGGCTGAGGTCCCTGGTCTTTTCGAACCAAAAAGAATCTCAGATAGATTCTAGATACTCTCTGATCTAGTGGGAACTCCTGTGTGACTCACTTTTCTAGCAGCTTTGACACATCTGTTGCTGCTACATTTCTCTGACTGAGTGGAACATCAGGGACTCTTTGTTGGTTGGGGGAAAGCAAAGGAAATAACATACACCCTGATGATTATCTAATGCACCCAAGAATCTTCAAAGATGACTAGTCAAGTTAGGGGGGATGCAGCGATAAGCTCCTCAAACTGCCTACAGAGTGTGACAGTTGACAACCATTCTGGAGCACTAGAAGGGTTTGTCAGTGAAAGGACCTCAACACCCTTGATTCTGTGGACTGCCTCTGCCCTTTGGGTGGCATCGATTAAAGTTACCCCAATCTAGGGGAGGCTCTATAACCAGAAGGGTCCTGGGCAAAATTCTGGCATTTGCAAAACGAAATTTTATTTCCACCTTTCTAGCCCAGGAAAAAGTCCTATGTGGGACAGAAAACAACATTTTGGCAGGCAGAGTTTTGCCCTCCTGCTCACTTTTCCTGAGCATCTCTTTTACCTTAGAATCAAAGATTGTTGACCATGTAAATGGTGCATTGATTAAAGATGTCTTAAAACTTTCTGCAGAATTGCAGAGATGCATCCAGGAGTGCTAATGTATAGCACTACTGGTGCCCGTTCTTCCAGTGCCATTCACCACATTGAAAAGTAGGTGGAAGAACACCTTAGACATAAATTGTAGAGCAGACAGTTGAGACTTCACAGTTTTCTGGATATCAGCAGGCAAATTACTACTGAGTAGGACTTGGAAAGTTCTCAAGTCAAATCCCTCTGATAACAAGTTTTTATATATATATATATATATATATATATATATATATATATATATATATATATATATATATGAGGCAGTTCAGTGCACAAACAGCAAATGTTGCTGAAGCATACATCCTCTTTCCAAATCTGTCCAATGCCCTGGAATCCTCTTAGAGGGATGGACAGAGGTGTTGTCCTCGGAATGCTCCTATGTTTACCACTACCAACAAAAGACTGACTGGAGGACCCTTGCTTCAATGTGACCTGTTCCTGGGGGACATGAGGATTGTATCCGTTTTTTTCTGGTATCATCTCCACGACATTGGGCTCCTTCCAAGCCCACTGCAAGATCAAATCAATGAGCTCATCAGCAATTAGTACCACCCAGACAATGGACAAGTCATCCCCAAAAGCATCAAGGAATACAGACTCCTCTTGGGAGGATTTGGATAACCAGCCTTACCCATTTCATCAATTCAACGATCTCTCCAAAGAAGATGTCTTCCAAGGGGAACTTAGAGGACATTTCTCCTTCACATGCCTCCTTTTGAAGAATGTTTCCTGTGACTTTCCTGGGAGGGGTGGGTGCTCTGGAGAAATCTTGGAATTGGAATAGGAACTTGCCAGGTGAGGACCCTCAAGGATAACTGAGGCTGGCTGACCTTGGCAGATAGGATGTTCAACCAAAACTGCAGAATCCAGAGGGAGTTGGAAAGTGCATGTGAGGAACCTCTTCTCTAGACCTGGAGAGGGCACTTTCAAAAGCTTCAAACACCAAAGTTGAGATCAGTACCAAAGACAATCTTCCAGGACCCAAAGACCCTACGGAAGTGAGATCCTTGGCCCCAATTCAACTTGCCTCCAAAGATGGCATTGCAGCCAAGCTGACTAAAGCCAAAATGCCAAGAGGCAGAGATGGCTCTGAAAACCTTGGCATAAAACTTAATGTCTGTACCCAGGCCCTGATCCCTTGGCTCTGAGACCCTTCATGATCCAATGGTGTTGGAGTCAAAAGGGTAAGGGAAGATTTTAGTGGTAAACTGGCTCCAATGTTCCCTTATGAGTACCACTTGGAACAGTGGAAACTGGGTTTGAAGTTTGGACTGGGGAAGGAGTAGCCAGAACAAGAACTGACTGGGTCATGCCCGGGACCCGCTGGGGGAGGGAGACCCTATCTGAATCTGAGTCAGACGAAACTTCCTCATCATCCTATCAACATTGGCATCAGAAAGGCTACTCAGTGACCAAAAGGACCTGTATGAAGATGCCACTGAAGGTGGCCTGGGAGACCAATGTCTATCCTGGAGGATGGTTGAGTGAAGTCTAATATTTGCCACCACCGGGAGAAGCAGCATGCCGGAGAAGTTGTTTGGACCTGACCTTGCAACTGACCTGGTGATGGATCCAAGAGTTTTGGATTCTTCAGGCCTGCTGAGACCGGGAAGTCAGATCCAAAGACTGCTTTCTTGGGTGATTTTTCTTTCTCTTCTTTGCCTTTTCTTTCTCCTTGCTCTTCTCTCTCTCTTTTTCTTTGATAGACTTTTACTTGTCTACTTTCTTGCAGGAAGGAGAGGCTGAAGTAGAACTTAGAGGAGCCAATTCTCCCTTTACAACAAGTTTGTGTCTTTGATCTACCAGAGCTGTGGCCTCAAATGAAGCACAGGACTCACAGTCAATATTTAAATGGTCTACCCCAAATAGTAAACACACATATCATGTCGGTCTTGCCTGGAAATCTTGTGCACAGAGGCAATATATTTTTTTTAAAACCACAGGCCTTGTTGGACATCTTGAAAGGAACAAAGGCCAGACAGCACATGTGCAAAAAGGACAAGGTCTGGCACAACACTATCCTAACCAAAACTAGAACAGCAAAAGTACACAACTTTAGAAAAACACTACAATACAGGGATGTCAGGAAGCATATGATATGTACACTATAGCATACAAGCCATACCTGCCTTTCAGTTGTGGGGATGGCAAAAAGCAGTAAACTAGGGAAAAAATCCACTTTTGCTTGTTAAAATACATTTTTCCTTCCATTCTGTTCCTATTTTCCTCCCCCACCACCCTACTGTACTGAATGTTCCACTGGCTCACTTGTAGCAGCATTTTATTTTACTAAAAAAAGTATGGCTTTCTTTTTACACCACTTTGGGGGAAGGGGAGGCAGTGTAACACAGTGATAATGAGTCATGACATAAGACCTATTCTTAAGGTGGGGTTAGTAACAAGGCCAGGCAAACAACCCAGAGTGCCTGCAAGCAAAAGGTTCTGTTATTGGCTACAGGTGTATTGGTGAGCTGCTTAATGCCCATAAATACAACTGCAGCCAGTATTCAGTCCCTTTGCTTTTCTTTTAGGTTTGGCATTCAAAATCAGATCCTCGATTAGGACTTGGAAAGCATCCATTTATCCATCCATAGCCCCTTTATCCCAATTTTGCACATGGGTTAGGTTTGGAGAGCATGTTTTTTTTCCTTCCATTTTACTGTGGCCATGGTGTAGAGGTCAATTATTTAACTATACAATTACAACTGCAGCCAGTATTTCAGTCTTTTTGCTTTTCTACTTGGTTTGGTGTTCAGAATCCTCAGAATTAGATCCTCGATTTGGACTTGGAGAGTGTGTTTTGCTTGGGCCATGTCACTGACGATTATTTAACTGCCTGCTGTGACTGCTGCAGACTTGCACAAAAAAGACTTAGAAGGCCAATTGCTAGCTACTAGCAAGTACATTATTATTATTATTGCCTTAGTTTGGTTTTTGTAGCTGTGTCTGTGTTATGGATTGCCTGAAAAAATGGGCTTTGACTTGTATAGTGGTGTTTTTCCTTTTGAAAGTTTCTGTAGATTCAGAATTAAAAGGAGATTTGCTGTCTGCATGGACATCCTTTATTTTATGGAGTCAGAGTAAATCAGAGGGTAGTGGTTGAGCAAGGTTGAACTGCAACTATCTAAACTACTTGGCTGGAAGTTTCTGTGTATGCTAAGTTCCTTCCAATCCTAACTAACTAAATAATATATTATAATTGTATCTTGTGAGGAATGTGAGCTTCCTAGTTGATACTTTTAGCAGGTTGCTAGTAAGTGTTCCAGATTTTGCCAACTGTTCCATGCTATTAGAGGCAGTGTTAAAGTTGTCAGTAAGCTGTTAATAAGTGTTCCACATTTTGTCCATTTGTTCCACATTATGAGAGGTACTGAACAGTACCATATGCTGGAGATGGAAGGTCGAGAGCAATGTTTGCAGGATTTATAAAGAATTCACAGCTGAGTTAGTGACAAAAGAATGTATATGCCCTAGAAGGGAGAATGCTTTCGGGTTACACTTTAATGAGTACTGGGACTGACCAGTAAAGTTGCTGTTGTAGTCTGTGATCTTACAAGGGGAAAACAATGTTTAGAAAAGGTGTGCGCTGCATTATAGGACAAAGCTGACAGCAACACAGGACAAGGAGTACTACATAGGGATCCAAGTACTGACATGTTTACAAGGCCTTTACCAGTGGGGTGGATATGTAGGACTAATAGACCTAGTGATGTATGATCAGTAAACAAGGGTGAGTGCAATGTGAAAGGAAGGAGTGGATCGTGGGAAAAAAAGAAGTTATGTACTTACCATAATGTTCCATGTGAGTTCATCTTGCCTTCATTCTTTACTGATGGGTTCGGAACCGATCCCTCGGCTCCTAGTCTGCCAATTGCAAAGCTCGAGGCCAAGTCCATATCCCATGATGCACCTGGAGTTACCTCAGATCTTGTTTGCTGCGTATAAAAATACCATATGTCATTCTTTCACTCCCAAGAAAGGGTATAGAAGGATTGAGTAACCAGGATGGATCCAGCATCTTGGTCATCTAACAGCCCAGGAGGGGGTTGGAGGGAGGGACGTAAGAATGATGGTGAGATGAACAACTCACACGGAATGTTATGGTAAGTACATAACTTCTTTATGTGAAGTTGTTCTATCTCGCCGTTCATTCTTTACTGATGGGTAGCGCCCCAAGCACAATCTCGGGTGGCTCACGGGAGTATATTTCTCAGGACCATGGATCTAAAGGAGGCCCTGTCCCTGGAGGCCTTGTCAACTTTGTTGTTGT
Organism: Protopterus annectens; assembly: GCF_019279795.1. Taxonomy (NCBI): domain Eukaryota; kingdom Metazoa; phylum Chordata; order Ceratodontiformes; family Protopteridae; genus Protopterus; species Protopterus annectens. The sequence goes on from NC_056738.1 coordinate 361,806,351, forward strand.
TGTGTCTTTCGGCTTTTCCCGGTTAGGGATCACCACAGCGGAACTCCGGTCCACTAATGACTGGCAGTAGATTTTTACGTGCCGAGTTGCCGGCCCTGACGCACAACCTTCAACGAAGGTACGCCCCATTCACGCATGTCTCCACACAGAAGACGCTCTAGCTGAGAATTGAACAGGACAACATCTTACTATGAGGCGACAACGCTACCGCAGCACCACCACCGCAGTTGTAATGAGTGATAAAGGTAGGAGATTTTGAACAAGTAGCTGCTGCACAAATGTTATCAATGGGAAGTCTGGCAGAAAAGCAGATGATGTAGAAACTGCTCTGGTTGAGTGAGCTTTAATCTTATGCTGCAAAGGCATACTGGCAGCTGAATAAGCAAAGGTGATACAATCAGATAACCATTTAGACAGAGTTGTTTTAGCCACTTGTCTACCCTTCCTGGAATTTGAGAATGAAACAAAAAACTGGTCTGATTTTCTGAAATCTTTTGTTCTATCCAAATAAAATCTGAGCTGTCTGTGAACATCAAGTTTGTGCAGCATGTACTCTAAATTGTTTGAATGACTGGGGAAGAAAACTGGCAAATCAATACTTTGGTTGACATTGGTTTCAGTGCAAACTTTGGGCAAGAATGAGGGGTTTGTTCTAAGTGAGACTGTCAGTATGGAATAAGGAGGTGTGATGGATAAAGCTTGAAGCTCTGACACTCTGCGGGCAGAAGTAATAGCTACTAAAAAGATGGTTTTCCATGACAAAAATTTGAGGTCACAAGAGGAAGCTGGTTCAAATGGCGGAAGAATTATGCGGGAAAGCATAAAATTTAGATTCCATGGAGAATAAGGAGATTTCACAGGTGGTCTAATATGAAAAGTCCCTTTGAGAAAGGCTTTGGATTACTTGTAAGACATGATATTCAATCCTTCAAATCCAAGAAAAAATTAGAGATGGCAGCCATTTGAACATGAACTGTTGCTGCTGCAGCTCCCTTGTTAAAAATCATAGTCAAGAACTCTAAAATGGAGGCCATAGGGGCTTGGTAAGGATCAATATTGTTTTTAGAGGCCCATATAGAACATTTTTTTCATTTGCTAAGATATAGCTTCCTAGTAGAAGAGTTATGAGAAGATAAGAGGATTTGTTTTGTCTCACTGGAGAGGTTATGGAACCTGGCTATTATGGGAATAGGAGCAGTCAAGCTGTTAGCTTCAGGGACTGCAGAGAGGGATGTAATTCCCCTGACGAGTGCGTCAGAAGGTCTGGAACTGAGTCAAGAATCCAAGGGTCTTCCAAAAGATGAAGTCAAAGGAAGGGGAACCAAATCTGACGAGGCCAATGAGGGGCTATGAGAATAATGGTCCTTACCAGGGTTTTTGCTTTCTGTAGAACCTTGGGTATCAATGGTGTCGGTGGAAATGCATAGAGGAGACCCGGAGGCCAATCGTGTACGAGTGCAGACCTTGGGGCTTCTCCCGGAGGGGAAATCAGGGCAAAGTAGCTTCTGCATTTCGTGTTCATGTGACTGGCAAAAAGGTCGCAGCAAGGCTGGCCTCACCTGCGGAATATCCTATCCGCTATTTCTTTCTTGAGGGACCACTCGTGGGGCAACAAGATTGTCCTGCTCAGCTTGTCTGCTATCACGTTAGATTTCCTCAGGATGTGCATTGCCATCAGAAAGCACTGGGTGGAAACAGCCCACTGCCATACTCTGAGAGCCACGCAACAAAGGGGGTAAGACCTGGTTCCTCCTTGTTTGTTCAAATACCAGACCACCGACATGTTGTCCGTCTGAATCGCAATCGTACCCAGAGGAAGAGAGTCCTGAAAGTACTGCAATGCCAAAAGTACTGCTCTCATCTCGAGGACATTGATATGCAGATGAGTCTCTTGATCAGTCCATGTGCCTTGGGCTGTCTTTCCCTGAAAATGCCCCCCCCCCACCCTATTAGGGAAGCGTCCATGGTCACTGTGGCCACTGGAGGGGGTAGCACAAATGGAAGTCCTATCGTGACATGAAGTGAGATCAACCACCATTGAAGATCCTTTCTGCAGGAATTTGTGATCATTATAGAGTGAGACATGGGAAGCTCTTGGTAAGACCATTGAGTGAACAACAGCCACTGAAGTATCTGCATGTGCATACGAGCTAGAGGTATGGCCAAAATTGCTGCTGCCATCATGCCTAATAATTTCAGAACTTCTGATGCTGGTGCTCTGTCTTTTGATATCCACGTTTTTTTATTTTTTACTTTTGATATCAGACCGCTGACATGTTGACGAAGAAGCAAGACTCTTTCTATTGGAAGCCTTAGTGTGGTGGTGGTGTCATCCAACTCTGCCCCGATAAAAACGATATGCTGCGATGGCGACAAGGCAGATTGTAATGCCCAGTTGATTGCAATGTGACAGAGTGGACTCCCTGGCCTGAATCAGTTGATGCTTGGTGGTGGGCGGTAAGGAGCCAATCGTCTAGGTATGGAAACACCTGGAATCCTAAACACCTCAGGTCAGCCGTGACCACTGCCATGCATTTGGTGGTGAAAACTCTGGGGGCTGTAGTGAGACCAAAGGGCAGGGCTCGAAACTGGTAATGATTGGCTCCCAGCCGGAAGTGCAGATGATCCCTGGATGGTCTGGCCATTTTTATATGGTAGTACACATCCTGGAGATCTGTCGAGCACATCCAATTGTCTTTCCCTAAGAAGGGAAGTATCGACTGAAGCGTAACCATCTGGAACTTCTCTTTCTTGACAGATCTGTTTAGTCTGCTGAGGTCCAAAATAGATCTCCAGTCTGCTGTCTTTTTCTGGAACTAAAAAGAATCTTGAGTAAGTTCCGGATCCTATCTTGTCTGCTGGGACTGGTTGGATGACTCTTTTTCTTAGCAATGTTTGGACCTCTACTGTTGCCTGTTCCCTGTAACTGGGTGGAACATCCGGGATTTTTGTTCTCAATGGAGGGGCTGTGGTGAAAGGAATGAAATATCCTCTGGAAATGATACTTTGTACCCAGTTGTCATTTGTTATTTTGAGCCAGGTGTCTAAATACAAAGATAAGCGACCCCCGACTGCCTCCAGAGTAGGACAGTCGGGCCTCCTTTCAGGAGCGCTGGTAGGGCTTCCCAAAGATGTGATCTCTATCGCCCTGGTTTTGCGGACCCCCTCTGCCGCGAAGGTGGCGTTTTCCATTATTCCCCCCTCCTCTGCCCCTGGAGGGGGGTTCACCATGTGTGTCCTGAAAGGCTCCTTGGGCTTTTCGGAACCACATCTTTCCTCCCCTTTGACCCTTGGGGTAGGGTCTGATAGGAGTGGAAAAACGGACTCAGACGGCAGACAGTCTTTCCTTCCTGTTCACACCTGGTCAAAGTTTTCTTAACTTTGGGCCTGAAAAGGGACGAGCCATCAAAAGGGGTGTTGACAAAGGATGACTTAAAGGGCTCCGCGAAGGAACACAAGTGCATACAGGAGTGTCTCCTAACAGCAACTCCTGTACCTGCTGCCCTACTCATTCCATCAGCTGCATATGAAATGAAGCGCATGGACGAGTTCACTATGGAACTGAGGGTAGCAAGCTGGAAGGCAACTTTATCTGAAGCTCCTGCAGCTACTGTACCCTGGAGAGTATCTCCAAGCTCTTTTAGGAGATCTCTTTGCAGTCTAGTAAAATGGGTGAGATAGTTCAGTGAACGCAGTGCAAAAGTCGCTGAACTGTACGTGCGCTTCCTGTATCTATCCATAATCCTAAAATCTCTGTTAGGAGGATGGTTAGAGGAAGAAGTTTCCGATATCTCCTTTTTGGTGGCTGCTGCCACCACCGTGGCATCAACTGGCACTCCCTTGGTAAGAAAGGACTTTTCCTGGGGGGCAGAAATAAATATTATTAGGCCTCCTGGGGACAGACTCCATGGTGTCCGGAAACTCCCACGCCCTTTGTGAGACCAGTTTCATAAGCTCATCGAAGGGCGGAGACACCCAAGAGGTGGAGGTTGAGACCCAAAAGCCTTCAGGAGAACCGACTCATCTTCAGTAGGGTTGGTGGACTGCCAGTCACCCCTCTGCCTAAGGATTTCTAATATCTCAGCAAATGAGATATCCTCAGAGGGAGACTGTGGGAACCCTTCTGATTCATCCAAGTCAGTATCGGATGTGAGAGACTCCTGTGCGGAGTCTAAATGCTTCCTCTTACAGATTTTCTTCTTGGGAACCTCATTAGTGGGAACTCCTGGTGAGGTCTCTGAAGAGCAGGAGCCACCCAACAGGGCTTCCCGTGGCTCTGGGTCTCTACGCTTAGAAAGGATCTGTGAAGCAGAAGCAGACACAGGCGCTTTTGGGGAGGAGGTAGTCGTAGATGTCTTAGGAGACATAACTCTCCTCATGGCTTCAAAGGCATCTCTACTCCAATGAAAAGGGACTCAGAGTGTAAAACAACTAGTAAACAAAAAGGCACTAAGGTAACATAACAGGTAACCTCACAAAACCTTTATTAATCCACAATTTGATGACTGAAGAAATAAAAAAACAGCAACTTGAACTGACTAAGCGCTTTCACCCTCATGGGCATCTTTAGAGTAAGTTAACTTCAGTAAAAACAACCTTTAAATACAGCTATTAATTAGTGCTTGATTAATCAATGATGAAAAAGCAGGAGGGTAGTTAAATTAAACAATTATCCCCTAAAGTTCCTGTTCACCAAATCTTAAATTCCTGCTCAACAATACCTTGTTTGCTAGAATCTCAAGTAAGTAATAGCTACCCAGAAAAAATAAATAAACCAAAATAAAACATCGTAAAAAGCAGTGTGTGCAGTAATAAACATTCCATATAAAACAAAAAACATATCTGTTAAAATATTTAAATTTACATAGTTTTATATTATATACAAGCTGCCTTGTATCTTAAAATACATGCTAGGGATAGTGCATTATTGATACCAGGAGCATTGCTGGCATCAAGTCTCAGTTGCCAAAGACATTCCCTTATTTCCAACATGGTTTTAAAGTCCCCCCCAAAATCCTTTGTATATAGCCTGTCAATAACAAAAAAAAATAAACTTTTTAAAGTTTGAACAATGATTCGTGTGTACATACAATGAATTAATGGTTTTCTTGTTTTTTATGTCCCTGTAATGTTCTAATATTCTTTGTCTCAACTTCCTGGTAGTCATACCTATATAGAACGCTGGGCAAGATAAACAAGTGGCAGCATAAATGACCATACTTGTGTTACAGTTGCAGTAACCAGGGCTCTTCAAAGTTCTCTTAAAATTACCTAGACAAACATAGGGACCGTCATTAATAAATTTACAGGCCTTACAATTGCCACATTTGGCCATAGTAGCTGGTCTTTGTCCAAAGGATCTAGGGGTCTTCTCTAGTAGGTCTTTTAAATTTGAACCTCTACTATTAATAAAAGTGGGACATTTACCAAGTATGTTGTGTAAGTCTGCAGGGATGAGGCTTTCCCAAGCACCGTAAATAACATCTTTAACTTCAGGTGCTAACCTATTGTGTTGTAATACCATACCTGTTGGCGTATTGTTTCTATCAGGCACATCTTTATAGTTGGTGACTTTGTCACATAACCTGTGTGTGTCATGCAAAATTGGAACAAAGTCAGTAGACCTTCTTCTAAATATTTCATGTTGAAGCGACAAAAGTATATCAATGGGATAACCTCTTTGGACAAATAAGTCCTTCAATATGTCCAGTTCAATTTTAAAGACATCATCCTCACTAATAATACGAGACAACCTGATCATTTGGCCCTTAACAACATTTCTCTTAACATAGGCAGGGTGACAACTACTATAATGTAGAAATGAATTGCTGTAAGTTTTCTTTCTGTATAATCTTGATTCTATTTTACCATTTTAGTATATAATTGTAAATCCAGATAATCAATACTCATCTTGCCAACCTTGTGTGTAAATTTTAAGAATGTTGTCGTGTTGTTCAAATATAAAATAAATTCTTCCAGTTCGTCAAGTGTGCCCTTCCAAAAAAGCAAAATATCATCCAAAAATCTAAAATAGATAGGCATCTTAGCCTTATAATCAGATGTCAACACAAACTGGTCTTCCCATTCTGCTAAAACAAGGTTGGCATAAATGGGTGCACATTTAGTACCCATAGCCACCCCTGTGGACTGCCTGTAATGCTCATCCTCAAAACCTACAAAATTGTTCTCCAGTACCATTTGCAACAGATCCACCAATAGGTCCTTCTTGGTCCGGTGCAAGTTGGTATGTTTGTCCAAGCTCTTCCTAAACCAGTCGAGCCCACAATCATGGGGGATCACTGAAAATAAATTGATAACATCAATAGTGACCAACAAAAAATCCCCCAGATCATCATGAGACAAAGTTCTGAGGCAGTCCAAACAGTGCCACGAATCTTTTAAGATATATGGCAACCTTTCCAGGATGTCCTTGGTCATATTGTCTATGTAGGAAGCTAGAGGTTCAGTGTTTGATCGTCTGGCTGCAACTATGGGTCTAAAAGGTGGGTTAACTACATTTTTATGAATTTTGGGTATGCCAAAAATGGTGGGCATGACCGGGTGTTCTACCGATAAATATTTATATTCCTCAGCATCTATTATACCTTCACATAGCAACTCATAAAGCATCCAGTCTATTTTGGTGTACGCCTTCTGGACATCAAATTTAGAAGCTAACTCATATGTGTTGGAGTCGTTTAGAATGTTCTGCATCTGCGTTAAATAATCAGTGTTGGTCATAATAACCACTCCTCCACCTTTGTCGGTTTCATAACCCTATAGTCCTTGTTAACAGAAAGTTCCTTTAAGCAAAATAATTCTGCAGATGTTATGTTGTTGTCACATGTTATCTGTCTATTGTCAAGAAGTCGCCTAATTTGTGTTGTATATAAACGTTCAAAAGCCAACAGAGCAGGATGGTGTGGGGGTATAAATGTGCTACTTCTTCTAATTGTAAATAATTGAGCTTCACTGTCAACCCTGTGTTTAGTACTAAAAAATATTTTTAAATTCAGTTTTCTTGTAAACAGCTTTTAATTAATAAGAATCTTACTGATGTCATATTTGAAATCAGGGACAAAAGAAAAACACCGACAGAGAAGGCTCCGAGAATGATGTTGGGGCCGAACTAACGAGAGCCGAAGCTCCGAGAGGGAGAGCGGGGTCGGACAAGGGTCCGATGCAACTCGCCCCCTCGGAGCCGACAATGGAGTCCCGGCGCCCGGACCTCTCCACGGACGGGACCAATGAAGAAGTCGGAGCCAACGACGCCGGAGCCGAAGGTGGAAGTATCGGCTCCGACGTGGGCAAGGTTACCGTTCCGACAAACTCCGGCTCCGAACTCGAATGGTGAGTCGGGGGAGGAATTGATGGCGGTACCGAGGGAGCCACAGTCTGGTGAGACGGGCTTTGGAGCATTTGGGCTAGTGCCTGAGATTTTATGAGTCTACTGACCACCCTCTCAATATCGTGGTCGGAAAGCTTGGATGACCTGGATGAATGAGTCCTATGACTCCGCTCCGATAGGAGTGGTGATCTCGGAGCCGATCGGACAGATTCTAGCGAGGGGATCTAGAGCGCTTGGCGCTGGAGTTGGCTCCGATGCAGGTTTCGGAGCGGATACGACCTTGCTCGCTTCGGATCCGAGTGGAATCGATGTCGGAGCCATCTCAGTTACACCAGTCCTCGACGCAGAAGCTAGAGCCGTGGGTTTGGCGGTTTTAGAAGACTTCCCCAAGCCAGACTTGGACGGGGAGTCATCGGGCTTCAATAAGCCCCTCAAGAAGAGCTTATTACGACGCTCCTGCAGGACTCTTGAACTAAATCTGTGACAGACGGAACAAGAGTCCTGCAGGTGTAAAGGCCCCAAGCAGTGGACGCAAGAAGTGTGACCGTCTGTCAGAGAAATTTTCTGACAGCACGAGTCACACTTCTTGAATCCCGAGACCTTAGCATCTTTGGACATAGTCCTAAATACAGAAAACACAGTCAGCCCACACACTCACCCAACTTATACCCAGAAGGGAGTTAAGGGGACTGACTAAAACACCCACACACACACACTCTAAGGGGTGGGGGAAACTAAGCTAAAGCCCGTAGGCCCAATTATAAAAATTAACTAAAAGGAGGGAAGAAGGGCTACAAAAGGGCTGTAATAAATAAAACTATCGATAGGGACCTAAGGTAGGAAAACTATCTGGAAAACTATCTGAAAAATACCTCTATTGAAAAAAAATCTCTTTACTGACCTGAGCCAGTAAAAAAAGCAACCTCGCAGCGAAGCGAGATCTGGGGAGTTAGCGCATTGTATTGTGGGATATAGGGCTGCCTCGAGCCGGTAAAAATAGCTCTTGAGTTATAGTATAGGCCAAGTCAGAGCCGAGGATCGGCTCCGAACCCATCCAGCAAGAATGAAGGCGAGAATGACAACTTAACATCTTCCGTTACTGTTTTGGAAGATATGTCGAATAATGCCAAATTCGAATAATTCGAATAATTGGCATGATGTTCAACATACTGACCTCATCAGTGTTCTGTGGTCGGTGTTGTGGGTCGACAACCTGAACATTTTTTTTTGTCCATCGGAATTTTGATAGTGGACGATATATATATATATATATTAGATATAGGTAATATATATATATATATATATATATATATATATATATATCTATATATATATATATATATATATAGATATATATATATATACAGATATATAGTTAGACCGATATATGTGTATCTGTATAGCTTTATCTTTCTATATAGACAGATACAAACATATATCTGTAATATGTAGACAGATATATTTATGTACATAGCCCTAGACAGAAATTTAGAAAGCAGAGACTAAATAAATGAAAGTTATGTACTTACCATAATGCTAGATTTGGGTTGTCATCTCAGCACCTTTTTTCCAAATTCTTGGATTCAGGGGTGAGGTTCCTTCCCTAATCATAATTCCCTCTTGTACCCTGCAGCTCCATTTGTCTCTAACATTCTTTCTAAGAGACACAAAGGAAAAAAAATATTATATCATACCAATAGTAATAAAGGTAAGAAGTCAGCTCAGAGGCTGAAAGTATAACAAGGCCCTGGACAGGTCCAATCACTCAGTCAAGAACCATTAATGACAATTTTAGGAATGGGTAAGGAGTAAAGGCGGCTGAGCAGAAAGAAAACATAGATCTAGCATTAGGGTAAGTACATAACTTTCATATCCAATGTTGTCTTTTTCATACAACTCAATGTATGGGACAGATTTTCCAGCTACTAGAACTCCAGGGTGGTCTCATGAAAGAATATTCTTAAGAATGGTGGAGCTGAAAGATGCACAGGACCTAGAGCCCATATCCAGCTTAAAGTGAGATACTATGGTATGAACAGTAGACCAAGTAACTGCAGAACAAATCTTACTTATAGGAACTATCAAAAAAGGCAGTGGTAGCTGCCACTGCTCCAACTTAGTGAGCTTTGGTTTTATGTGGAAGGGCTAATCCTTTTGCTTTATATACAAAGGTGATGCAACTGGACAGTGTGAATTCAGAGACACTTTGTCCCAACTTAGCCTTTGAGAATGAAATACGCTTGACCTGTTTTCCTGAATTCTTTGGTACGATGTAGATAAAATCTCAGTTGATGGTGTATATATATCAAATATAAGATTTATTCACTTTTGTTAGAAAAAATTGTAAGGAAAACGGATACATTAATTTTCTGATTAAGAGGATTTCCTGAGGCCATTTTTGGTAGAAAACTGGGGTTAGTCCAAAGGGAATTATGAAAGATTAAATAGTGAAGTCTGCATGACAAGGCTTGAATTTCCAAAATTCTCCTGGCAGAAGTGACAGCCACTAGGAAGATAGTTTTCCTAGAGAAAAAACTTCAAATCTGCTGATGCTTTTAACTTGAAGGGTGGTCTGGTTACAGCTTGAAGCATCAAGGTAATATCCTAAGAAGGAACTGGATCTTTGATGGGAGTCTAAGCAGAAATGTTCCTATAAGAAAGTCATAGATTGTTTTAAGGATACAGTAGGATTGTGCCCCCCCCCCCCACACACACACACATGAAATTTGGATATGGCTGCTAGCTGGACCTTAATGGTTGAGAAACTAGCACCTTCCTGGAACAGACCTCCTAGGAAGTGCAAAATAGTAGGAAGAGGTCCTGAAAAGGTTCTAAGTCCCTAGAAGAGGCCCAAAGCAGCAAATCCTTTCCATTTATTTCTGTAAACCTTTCTTGTGTTAGTTTTCAAATGATAATAAGCTTTGGATTACTAAAGAGGAAAGCCTGGCATTCCTGGCCATCACTGGCATTGGAGGAACCATGTGGTTAACTTCAGAGATGTCAGGTCTCAGTGAGGCTGGCTGGACAGGTGAGACAGATAATCTGGAAGAAGAACCAGCACCAGTGGCAGGTGTTTCAGATAGGCCAAAGGAAGGGAAATCAAACCTGAAAGGGCCAGAAGAGGTCAATGAGAATTACTATTCCCTCACTCTTGATGGCTTTCTGTATACACTTGGTTATAAGGGGAAAGGGTGGAAAGGCTACAAGACACCTGGGGATCAACTGTGGACCATAGCATCCCTCAGTGACTGACCCTCTGGGGGAATCAGGGCAAAGTAGCTGATGCACCTGGTGTTCAGGTGGGAAGTGAAAAGGTCTCAGCATGACAGGTCCAAGTGAATGAAAATCACTGATGCCACTGCTTGGTTGAGGGACCACTTGTGGGTAGAACAACAGACTCGTTCAGTTTGTATGCCAAGACAATGGAACTTCCTGGGATGTGCACTGCCACTAGAAAGACTTGAGAAGACATTGCCTACTGCCACACACTCATGGCTTCCAAGCATAATGGGTATGTACAAGCTCTCTCGACTTGTTGCTGTTCCAGACTACTGCCATGTTGTCCATCTGAAGAGAGTCCTGGAAGGTCTGCAATGCTAGGAGTACTGCTGTCATCTCCAAGACATTGATGTGAAGACCGGCCCTTGTCAAGGACCATGTACCTTGGATTGTCTTCCCTTTGTAATGTTCCACTGACCCCAGATGGAAGGTGTATGTGGTCACAGTGGCCACTGGGGTGGATAGGTGAACAGTTGACCACAAGAAACAAGAGGAGGGTGAACTACCACAGAATGTAACACCTTCATACTGATATGAGACAAACTGGGAAGTAAAGAGGCTGATGTAACATTGATTACTGAAGCAAGAGGATCCACTGCTGCACTTTCATGTAATATCTTGCTTGTGGAACCGGAGTCATTGATGCAGCCATTGACCTCTTTAGTCGAAGGATTAGCCTTGCTGGAGGATTGCAGGAAAACAGAACTTCAGAAGCTTGAAGATGGGCATATAGGACTACTGATTATGGGAGTTTGGCTATGTGGGATAGAGTGTCCAGGTGGCACCCTATGAATTCTGGTGCTTGGTTGGTATCAGCTGACATTTCCTCCAATTTATTGTAATCTTGAAGTGGTGAAAGAACTGGAGCAAGAAGTCCCTGCATTGGATCAGCCAATCTCTGGTGGGAGTAATAAGGAGTCAGTCGTCCACATAGGGGAGCACACTGAACACATGCAGTCTTAGGTCAGCTGCCACCATGCACTTGGTGAACGGGTTCTATGCCCGAAAGCTTTAAATCGTGAAACACCAGAAGGGTGAAATTCAAAATCCCGAAGTTCGGAGCTTCTGGTGTTGCGGTGTGTGAATGGATAGGTGTAAATTTAGGTAAGTATGCATGAGTGTGTAGGTTACGGGCTTTAATTAAGTAGTGTGTGTTTTGGCTGTAATGTGTGTGTGCAAGGGGCTGTGAAATGTGTGGGTGTGAGTTACCTTTGTGTGTGTGATTGTGCAGTCTTGGAGTTAGTATATATATAAGTTGGGGGTGGGGTGCAAGGGGCTTGCCCTTGCTTGTCTGTAGTGTAGGATTGTATGTTTGATTATTGGGGACACTGTGTGTGTATGTGTACGTGTGGTGTATTTGTAGTGTAGGTTCGCGATTTTAAGTTTCGCGGTTATGGGGTTTCGGGATTTAAAGCTTTCAGGCATAGAATTTCGAAAAACTGAAATTCGGGATTTCAGTTTTTCAAGATTCTCAAGTGAATCCTTGGTGAACACCCTGGGGACTGTGATGAGACCAAAGTACTGTCCTCTGAATTGGAAGTGACTGGTCCTCAGCTGAAAGTGGAGAAACTTTCTGGACTGCCTCACTAGCTTTATATGGTAGTAAGTATCTTAAAAGTCTCTTGAGTGTATCCACTCATCCCTTCCTTGGAAGAGGTAAAATGGACTGTACCCTGACCATCAAGAACTCTGTCTCTTTTTCAAACTGATTTAGGTGTCTGAAGTCCAGAACGGGGCTGAGGTCCCTGGTCTTTTTCGGAACCAAAAAGAATCTCAGATAGATTCTAGATACTCTCTGATCTAGTGGGAACTCCTGTGTGACTCACTTTTCTAGCAGCTTTGACACATCTGTTGCTGCTACATTTCTCTGACTGAGTGGAACATCAGGGACTCTTTGTTGGTTGGGGGAAAGCAAAGGAAATAACATACACCCTGATGATTATCTAATGCACCCAAGAATCTTCAAAGATGACTAGTCAAGTTAGGGGGGATGCAGCGATAAGCTCCTCAAACTGCCTACAGAGTGTGACAGTTGACAACCATTCTGGAGCACTAGAAGGGTTTGTCAGTGAAAGGACCTCAACACCCTTGATTCTGTGGACTGCCTCTGCCCTTTGGGTGGCATCGATTAAAGTTACCCCCCCCCCCCAATCTAGGGGAGGCTCTATAACCAGAAGGGTCCTGGGCAAAATTCTGGCATTTGCAAAACGAAATTTTATTTCCACCTTTCTAGCCCAGGAAAAAGTCCTATGTGGGACAGAAAAACAACATTTTGGCAGGCAGAGTTTTGCCCTCCTGCTCACTTTTCCTGAGCATCTCTTTTACCTTAGAATCAAAGATTGTTGACCATGTAAATGGTGCATTGATTAAAGATGTCTTAAAACTTTCTGCAGAATTGCAGAGATGCATCCAGGAGTGCTAATGAATAGCACTACTGGTGCCCGTTGCTCTTCCAGTGCCATTCACCACATTGAAAAGTAGGTGGAAGAACACCTTAGACATAAATTGTAGAGCAGACAGTTGAGACTTCACAGTTTTCTGGATATCAGCAGGCAAATTACTACTGAGTAGGACTTGGAAAGTTCTCAAGTCAAATCCCTCTGATAACAAGTTTTTATATATATATATATATATATATATATATATATATATATATATATATATATATATATATGAGGCAGTTCAGTGCACAAACAGCAAATGTTGCTGAAGCATACATCCTCTTTCCAAATCTGTCCAATGCCCTGGAATCCTCTTAGAGGGATGGACAGAGGTGTTGTCCTCGGAATGCTCCTATGTTTACCACTACCAACAAAAGACTGACTGGAGGACCCTTGCTTCAATGTGACCTGTTCCTGGGGGACATGAGGATTGTATCCGTTTTTTTCTGGTATCATCTCCACGACATTGGGCTCCTTCCAAGCCCACTGCAAGATCAAATCAATGAGCTCATCAGCAATTAGTACCACCCAGACAATGGACAAGTCATCCCCAAAAGCATCAAGGAATACAGACTCCTCTTGGGAGGGGGATTTGGATAACCAGCCTTACCCATTTCATCAATTCAACGATCTCTCCAAAGAAGATGTCTTCCAAGGGGAACTTAGAGGACATTTCTCCTTCACATGCCTCCTTTTGAAGAATGTTTCCTGTGACTTTCCTGGGAGGGGTGGGTGCTCTGGAGAAATCTTGGAATTGGAATAGGAACTTGCCAGGTGAGGACCCTCAAGGATAACTGAGGCTGGCTGACCTTGGCAGATAGGATGTTCAACCAAAACTGCAGAATCCAGAGGGAGTTGGAAAGTGCATGTGAGGAACCTCTTCTCTAGACCTGGAGAGGGCACTTTCAAAAGCTTCAAACACCAAAGTTGAGATCAGTACCAAAGACAATCTTCCAGGACCCAAAGACCCTACGGAAGTGAGATCCTTGGCCCCAATTCAACTTGCCTCCAAAGATGGCATTGCAGCCAAGCTGACTAAAGCCAAAATGCCAAGAGGCAGAGATGGCTCTGAAAACCTTGGCATAAAACTTAATGTCTGTACCCAGGCCCTGATCCCTTGGCTCTGAGACCCTTCATGATCCAATGGTGTTGGAGTCAAAAGGGTAAGGGAAGATTTTAGTGGTAAACTGGCTCCAATGTTCCCTTATGAGTACCACTTGGAACAGTGGAAACTGGGTTTGAAGTTTGGACTGGGGAAGGAGTAGCCAGAACAAGAACTGACTGGGTCATGCCCGGGGACCCGGTGGGGGAGGGAGACCCTATCTGAATCTGAGTCAGACGAAACTTCCTCATCATCCTATCAACATTGGCATCAGAAAGGCTACTCAGTGACCAAAAGGACCTGTATGAAGATGCCACTGAAGGTGGCCTGGGAGACCAATGTCTATCCTGGAGGATGGTTGAGTGAAGTCTAATATTTGCCACCACCGGGGAGAAGCAGCATGCCGGAGAAGTTGTTTGGACCTGACCTTGCAACTGACCTGGTGATGGATCCAAGAGTTTTGGATTCTTCAGGCCTGCTGAGACCGGGAAGTCAGATCCAAAGACTGCTTTCTTGGGTGATTTTTCTTTCTCTTCTTTGCCTTTTCTTTCTCCTTGCTCTTCTCTCTCTCTTTTTCTTTGATAGACTTTTACTTGTCTACTTTCTTGCAGGAAGGAGAGGCTGAAGTAGAACTTAGAGGAGCCAATTCTCCCTTTACAACAAGTTTGTGTCTTTGATCTACCAGAGCTGTGGCCTCAAATGAAGCACAGGACTCACAGTCAATATTTAAATGGTCTACCCCAAATAGTAAACACACATATCATGTCGGTCTTGCCTGGAAATCTTGTGCACAGAGGCAATATATTTTTTTTAAAACCACAGGCCTTGTTGGACATCTTGAAAGGAACAAAGGCCAGACAGCACATGTGCAAAAAGGACAAGGTCTGGCACAACACTATCCTAACCAAAACTAGAACAGCAAAAGTACACAACTTTAGAAAAACACTACAATACAGGGATGTCAGGAAGCATATGATATGTACACTATAGCATACAAGCCATACCTGCCTTTCAGTTGTGGGGATGGCAAAAAGCAGTAAACTAGGGAAAAAATCCACTTTTGCTTGTTAAAATACATTTTTTCCTTCCATTCTGTTCCTATTTTCCTCCCCCACCACCCTACTGTACTGAATGTTCCACTGGCTCACTTGTAGCAGCATTTTATTTTACTAAAAAAAGTATGGCTTTCTTTTTACACCACTTTGGGGGAAGGGGAGGCAGTGTAACACAGTGATAATGAGTCATGACATAAGACCTATTCTTAAGGTGGGGTTAGTAACAAGGCCAGGCAAACAACCCAGAGTGCCTGCAAGCAAAAGGTTCTGTTATTGGCTACAGGTGTATTGGTGAGCTGCTTAATGCCCATAAATACAACTGCAGCCAGTATTCAGTCCCTTTGCTTTTCTTTTAGGTTTGGCATTCAAAATCAGATCCTCGATTAGGACTTGGAAAGCATCCATTTATCCATCCATAGCCCCTTTATCCCAATTTTGCACATGGGTTAGGTTTGGAGAGCATGTTTTTTTTCCTTCCATTTTACTGTGGCCATGGTGTAGAGGTCAATTATTTAACTATACAATTACAACTGCAGCCAGTATTTCAGTCTTTTTGCTTTTCTACTTGGTTTGGTGTTCAGAATCCTCAGAATTAGATCCTCGATTTGGACTTGGAGAGTGTGTTTTGCTTGGGCCATGTCACTGACGATTATTTAACTGCCTGCTGTGACTGCTGCAGACTTGCACAAAAAAGACTTAGAAGGCCAATTGCTAGCTACTAGCAAGTACATTATTATTATTATTGCCTTAGTTTGGTTTTTGTAGCTGTGTCTGTGTTATGGATTGCCTGAAAAAATGGGCTTTGACTTGTATAGTGGTGTTTTTCCTTTTGAAAGTTTCTGTAGATTCAGAATTAAAAAGGAGATTTGCTGTCTGCATGGACATCCTTTATTTTATGGAGTCAGAGTAAATCAGAGGGTAGTGGTTGAGCAAGGTTGAACTGCAACTATCTAAACTACTTGGCTGGAAGTTTCTGTGTATGCTAAGTTCCTTCCAATCCTAACTAACTAAATAATATATTATAATTGTATCTTGTGAGGAATGTGAGCTTCCTAGTTGATACTTTTAGCAGGTTGCTAGTAAGTGTTCCAGATTTTGCCAACTGTTCCATGCTATTAGAGGCAGTGTTAAAGTTGTCAGTAAGCTGTTAATAAGTGTTCCACATTTTGTCCATTTGTTCCACATTATGAGAGGTACTGAACAGTACCATATGCTGGAGATGGAAGGTCGAGAGCAATGTTTGCAGGATTTATAAAGAATTCACAGCTGAGTTAGTGACAAAGAATGTATATGCCCTAGAAGGGAGAATGCTTTCGGGTTACACTTTAATGAGTACTGGGACTGACCAGTAAAGTTGCTGTTGTAGTCTGTGATCTTACAAGGGGAAAACAATGTTTAGAAAAGGTGTGCGCTGCATTATAGGACAAAGCTGACAGCAACACAGGACAAGGAGTACTACATAGGGATCCAAGTACTGACATGTTTACAAGGCCTTTACCAGTGGGGTGGATATGTAGGACTAATAGACCTAGTGATGTATGATCAGTAAACAAGGGTGAGTGCAATGTGAAAGGAAGGAGTGGATCGTGGGAAAAAAAGAAGTTATGTACTTACCATAATGTTCCATGTGAGTTCATCTTGCCTTCATTCTTTACTGATGGGTTCGGAACCGATCCCTCGGCTCCTAGTCTGCCAATTGCAAAGCTCGAGGCCAAGTCCATATCCCATGATGCACCTGGAGTTACCTCAGATCTTGTTTGCTGCGTATAAAAATACCATATGTCATTCTTTTCACCCCCAAGAAAGGGTATAGAAGGATTGAGTAACCAGGATGGATCCAGCATCTTGGTCATCTAACAGCCCAGGAGGGGGTTGGAGGGAGGGACGTAAGAATGATGGTGAGATGAACAACTCACACGGAATGTTATGGTAAGTACATAACTTCTTTATGTGAAGTTGTTCTATCTCGCCGTTCATTCTTTACTGATGGGTAGCGCCCCAAGCACAATCTCGGGTGGCTCACGGGAGTATATTTCTCAGGACCATGGATCTAAAGGAGGCCCTGTCCCTGGAGGCCTTGTCAACTTTGTTGTTGTTGTGTCTTTCGGCTTTTCCCGGTTAGGGATCACCACAGCGGAACTCCGGTCCACTAATGACTGGCAGTAGATTTTTACGTGCCGAGTTGCCGGCCCTGACGCACAACCTTCAACGAAGGTACGCCCCATTCACGCATGTCTCCACACAGAAGACGCTCTAGCTGAGAATTGAACAGGACAACATCTTACTATGAGGCGACAACGCTACCGCAGCACCACCACCGCAGTTGTAATGAGTGATAAAGGTAGGAGATTTTGAACAAGTAGCTGCTGCACAAATGTTATCAATGGGAAGTCTGGCAGAAAAAGCAGATGATGTAGAAACTGCTCTGGTTGAGTGAGCTTTAATCTTATGCTGCAAAGGCATACTGGCAGCTGAATAAGCAAAGGTGATACAATCAGATAACCATTTAGACAGAGTTGTTTTAGCCACTTGTCTACCCTTCCTGGAATTTGAGAATGAAACAAAAAACTGGTCTGATTTTCTGAAATCTTTTGTTCTATCCAAATAAAATCTGAGCTGTCTGTGAACATCAAGTTTGTGCAGCATGTACTCTAAATTGTTTGAATGACTGGGGAAGAAAACTGGCAAATCAATACTTTGGTTGACATTGGTTTCAGTGCAAACTTTGGGCAAGAATGAGGGGTTTGTTCTAAGTGAGACTGTCAGTATGGAATAAGGAGGTGTGATGGATAAAGCTTGAAGCTCTGACACTCTGCGGGCAGAAGTAATAGCTACTAAAAAGATGGTTTTCCATGACAAAAATTTGAGGTCACAAGAGGAAGCTGGTTCAAATGGCGGAAGAATTATGCGGGAAAGCATAAAATTTAGATTCCATGGAGAATAAGGAGATTTCACAGGTGGTCTAATATGAAAAGTCCCTTTGAGAAAGGCTTTGGATTACTTGTAAGACATGATATTCAATCCTTCAAATCCAAGAAAAAATTAGAGATGGCAGCCATTTGAACATGAACTGTTGCTGCTGCAGCTCCCTTGTTAAAAATCATAGTCAAGAACTCTAAAATGGAGGCCATAGGGGCTTGGTAAGGATCAATATTGTTTTTAGAGGCCCATATAGAACATTTTTTTCATTTGCTAAGATATAGCTTCCTAGTAGAAGAGTTATGAGAAGATAAGAGGATTTGTTTTGTCTCACTGGAGAGGTTATGGAACCTGGCTATTATGGGAATAGGAGCAGTCAAGCTGTTAGCTTCAGGGACTGCAGAGAGGGATGTAATTCCCCTGACGAGTGCGTCAGAAGGTCTGGAACTGAGTCAAGAATCCAAGGGTCTTCCAAAAGATGAAGTCAAAGGAAGGGGAACCAAATCTGACGAGGCCAATGAGGGGCTATGAGAATAATGGTCCTTACCAGGGTTTTTGCTTTCTGTAGAACCTTGGGTATCAATGGTGTCGGTGGAAATGCATAGAGGAGACCCGGAGGCCAATCGTGTACGAGTGCAGACCTTGGGGCTTCTCCCGGAGAAATCAGGGCAAAGTAGCTTCTGCATTTCGTGTTCATGTGACTGGCAAAAAGGTCGCAGCAAGGCTGGCCTCACCTGCGGAATATCCTATCCGCTATTTCTTTCTTGAGGACCACTCGTGGGGCAACAAGATTGTCCTGCTCAGCTTGTCTGCTATCACGTTAGATTTCCTCAGGATGTGCATTGCCATCAGAAAGCACTGGGTGGAAACAGCCCACTGCCATACTCTGAGAGCCACGCAACAAAGGGGGTAAGACCTGGTTCCTCCTTGTTTGTTCAAATACCAGACCACCGACATGTTGTCCGTCTGAATCGCAATCGTACCCAGAGGAAGAGAGTCCTGAAAGTACTGCAATGCCAAAAGTACTGCTCTCATCTCGAGGACATTGATATGCAGATGAGTCTCTTGATCAGTCCATGTGCCTTGGGCTGTCTTTCCCTGAAAATGCCCCCCCCCCACCCTATTAGGGAAGCGTCCATGGTCACTGTGGCCACTGGAGGGGGTAGCACAAATGGAAGTCCTATCGTGACATGAAGTGAGATCAACCACCATTGAAGATCCTTTCTGCAGGAATTTGTGATCATTATAGAGTGAGACATGGGAAGCTCTTGGTAAGACCATTGAGTGAACAACAGCCACTGAAGTATCTGCATGTGCATACGAGCTAGAGGTATGGCCAAAATTGCTGCTGCCATCATGCCTAATAATTTCAGAACTTCTGATGCTGGTGCTCTGTCTTTTGATATCCACGTTTTTTTATTTTTTACTTTTGATATCAGACCGCTGACATGTTGACGAAGAAGCAAGACTCTTTCTATTGGAAGCCTTAGTGTGGTGGTGGTGTCATCCAACTCTGCCCCGATAAAAACGATATGCTGCGATGGCGACAAGGCAGATTGTAATGCCCAGTTGATTGCAATGTGACAGAGTGGACTCCCTGGCCTGAATCAGTTGATGCTTGGTGGTGGGCGGTAAGGAGCCAATCGTCTAGGTATGGAAACACCTGGAATCCTAAACACCTCAGGTCAGCCGTGACCACTGCCATGCATTTGGTGGTGAAAACTCTGGGGGCTGTAGTGAGACCAAAGGGCAGGGCTCGAAACTGGTAATGATTGGCTCCCAGCCGGAAGTGCAGATGATCCCTGGATGGTCTGGCCATTTTTATATGGTAGTACACATCCTGGAGATCTGTCGAGCACATCCAATTGTCTTTCCCTAAGAAGGGAAGTATCGACTGAAGCGTAACCATCTGGAACTTCTCTTTCTTGACAGATCTGTTTAGTCTGCTGAGGTCCAAAATAGATCTCCAGTCTGCTGTCTTTTTCTGGAACTAAAAAGAATCTTGAGTAAGTTCCGGATCCTATCTTGTCTGCTGGGACTGGTTGGATGACTCTTTTTCTTAGCAATGTTTGGACCTCTACTGTTGCCTGTTCCCTGTAACTGGGTGGAACATCCGGGATTTTTGTTCTCAATGGAGGGGCTGTGGTGAAAGGAATGAAATATCCTCTGGAAATGATACTTTGTACCCAGTTGTCATTTGTTATTTTGAGCCAGGTGTCTAAATACAAAGATAAGCGACCCCCGACTGCCTCCAGAGTAGGACAGTCGGGCCTCCTTTCAGGAGCGCTGGTAGGGCTTCCCAAAGATGTGATCTCTATCGCCCTGGTTTTGCGGACCCCCTCTGCCGCGAAGGTGGCGTTTTCCATTATTCCCCCCTCCTCTGCCCCTGGAGGGGGGTTCACCATGTGTGTCCTGAAAGGCTCCTTGGGCTTTTCGGAACCACATCTTTCCTCCCTTTGACCCTTGGGGTAGGGTCTGATAGGAGTGGAAAAACGGACTCAGACGGCAGACAGTCTTTCCTTCCTGTTCACACCTGGTCAAAGTTTTCTTAACTTTGGGCCTGAAAAGGGACGAGCCATCAAAAGGGGTGTTGACAAAGGATGACTTAAAGGGCTCCGCGAAGGAACACAAGTGCATACAGGAGTGTCTCCTAACAGCAACTCCTGTACCTGCTGCCCTACTCATTCCATCAGCTGCATATGAAATGAAGCGCATGGACGAGTTCACTATGGAACTGAGGGTAGCAAGCTGGAAGGCAACTTTATCTGAAGCTCCTGCAGCTACTGTACCCTGGAGAGTATCTCCAAGCTCTTTTAGGAGATCTCTTTGCAGTCTAGTAAAATGGGTGAGATAGTTCAGTGAACGCAGTGCAAAAGTCGCTGAACTGTACGTGCGCTTCCTGTATCTATCCATAATCCTAAAATCTCTGTTAGGAGGATGGTTAGAGGAAGAAGTTTCCGATATCTCCTTTTTGGTGGCTGCTGCCACCACCGTGGCATCAACTGGCACTCCCTTGGTAAGAAAGGACTTTTCCTGGGGGGCAGAAATAAATATTATTAGGCCTCCTGGGGACAGACTCCATGGTGTCCGGAAACTCCCACGCCCTTTGTGAGACCAGTTTCATAAGCTCATCGAAGGGCGGAGACACCCAAGAGGTGGAGGGTTGAGACCCAAAAGCCTTCAGGAGAACCGACTCATCTTCAGTAGGGTTGGTGGACTGCCAGTCACCCCTCTGCCTAAGGATTTCTAATATCTCAGCAAATGAGATATCCTCAGAGGGAGACTGTGGGAACCCTTCTGATTCATCCAAGTCAGTATCGGATGTGAGAGACTCCTGTGCGGAGTCTAAATGCTTCCTCTTACAGATTTTCTTCTTGGGAACCTCATTAGTGGGAACTCCTGGTGAGGTCTCTGAAGAGCAGGAGCCACCCAACAGGGCTTCCCGAGGCTCTGGGTCTCTACGCTTAGAAAGGATCTGTGAAGCAGAAGCAGACACAGGCGCTTTTGGGGAGGAGGTAGTCGTAGATGTCTTAGGAGACATAACTCTCCTCATGGCTTCAAAGGCATCTCTACTCCAATGAAAAGGGACTCAGAGTGTAAAACAACTAGTAAACAAAAAGGCACTAAGGTAACATAACAGGTAACCTCACAAAACCTTTATTAATCCACAATTTGATGACTGAAGAAATAAAAAAACAGCAACTTGAACTGACTAAGCGCTTTCACCCTCATGGGCATCTTTAGAGTAAGTTAACTTCAGTAAAACAACCTTTAAATACAGCTATTAATTAGTGCTTGATTAATCAATGATGAAAAACAGGAGGGTAGTTAAATTAAACAATTATCCCCTAAAGTTCCTGTTCACCAAATCTTAAATTCCTGCTCAACAATACCTTGTTTGCTAGAATCTCAAGTAAGTAATAGCTACCCAGAAAAAATAAATAAACCAAAATAAAACATCGTAAAAAGCAGTGTGTGCAGTAATAAACATTCCATATAAAACAAAAAACATATCTGTTAAAATATTTAAATTTACATAGTTTTATATTATATACAAGCTGCCTTGTATCTTAAAATACATGCTAGGGATAGTGCATTATTGATACCAGGAGCATTGCTGGCATCAAGTCTCAGTTGCCAAAGACATTCCCTTATTTCCAACATGGTTTTAAAGTCCCCCCCAAAATCCTTTGTATATAGCCTGTCAACAACACAAAAAAATAAACTTCTTAACGTTTGCACAATGATTCGTGTGTACATACAATGAACTAATGGTTTTGTTGTTTCTTATGTCCCTGTAATGTTCTAATATTCTTTGTCTCAACTTCCTGGTAGTCATACCTATATAGAACGCTGGGCAAGATAAACAAGTGGCAGCATAAATGACCATACTTGTGTTACAGTTGCAGTAACCAGGGCTCTTCAAAGTTCTCTTAAAATTACCTAGACAAACATAGGGACCGTCATTAATAAATTTACAGGCCTTACAATTGCCACATTTGGCCATAGTAGCTGGTCTTTGTCCAAAGGATCTAGGGGTCTTCTCTAGTAGGTCTTTTAAATTTGAACCTCTACTATTAATAAAAGTGGGACATTTACCAAGTATGTTGTGTAAGTCTGCAGGGATGAGGCTTTCCCAAGCACCGTAAATAACATCTTTAACTTCAGGTGCTAACCTATTGTGTTGTAATACCATACCTGTTGGCGTATTGTTTCTATCAGGCACATCTTTATAGTTGGTGACTTTGTCACATAACCTGTGTGTGTCATGCAAAATTGGAACAAAGTCAGTAGACCTTCTTCTAAATATTTCATGTTGAAGCGACAAAAGTATATCAATGGGATAACCTCTTTGGACAAATAAGTCCTTCAATATGTCCAGTTCAATTTTAAAGACATCATCCTCACTAATAATACGAGACAACCTGATCATTTGGCCCTTAACAACATTTCTCTTAACATAGGCAGGGTGACAACTACTATAATGTAGAAATGAATTGCTGTAAGTTTTCTTTCTGTATAATCTTGATTCTATTTTACC
The DNA here is from genome assembly GCF_019279795.1 of Protopterus annectens. Classification (NCBI taxonomy): domain Eukaryota; kingdom Metazoa; phylum Chordata; order Ceratodontiformes; family Protopteridae; genus Protopterus; species Protopterus annectens. The sequence goes on from NC_056738.1 coordinate 361,829,536, forward strand.
ATTTTTAGTATATAATTGTAAATCCAGATAATCAATACTCATCTTGCCAACCTTGTGTGTAAATTTTAAGAATGTTGTCGTGTTGTTCAAATATAAAATAAATTCTTCCAGTTCGTCAAGTGTGCCCTTCCAAAAAAGCAAAATATCATCCAAAAATCTAAAATAGATAGGCATCTTAGCCTTATAATCAGATGTCAACACAAACTGGTCTTCCCATTCTGCTAAAACAAGGTTGGCATAAATGGGTGCACATTTAGTACCCATAGCCACCCCTGTGGACTGCCTGTAATGCTCATCCTCAAAACCTACAAAATTGTTCTCCAGTACCATTTGCAACAGATCCACCAATAGGTCCTTCTTGGTCCGGTGCAAGTTGGTATGTTTGTCCAAGCTCTTCCTAAACCAGTCGAGCCCACAATCATGGGGGATCACTGAAAATAAATTGATAACATCAATAGTGACCAACAAAAAATCCCCCAGATCATCATGAGACAAAGTTCTGAGGCAGTCCAAACAGTGCCACGAATCTTTTAAGATATATGGCAACCTTTCCAGGATGTCCTTGGTCATATTGTCTATGTAGGAAGCTAGAGGTTCAGTGTTTGATCGTCTGGCTGCAACTATGGGTCTAAAAGGTGGATTAACTAAATTTTATGAATTTTGGGTATGCCAAAAATGGTGGGCATGACCGGGTGTTCTACCGATAAATATTTATATTCCTCAGCATCTATTATACCTTCACATAGCAACTCATAAAGCATCCAGTCTATTTTGGTGTACGCCTTCTGGACATCAAATTTAGAAGCTAACTCATATGTGTTGGAGTCGTTTAGAATGTTCTGCATCTGCGTTAAATAATCAGTGTTGGTCATAATAACCACTCCTCCACCTTTGTCCGGTTTCATAACCCTATAGTCCTTGTTAACAGAAAGTTCCTTTAAGCAAAATAATTCTGCAGATGTTATGTTGTTGTCACATGTTATCTGTCTATTGTCAAGAAGTCGCCTAATTTGTGTTGTATATAAACGTTCAAAAGCCAACAGAGCAGGATGGTGTGGGGGTATAAATGTGCTACTTCTTCTAATTGTAAATAATTGAGCTTCACTGTCAACCCTGTGTTTAGTACTAAAAAATATTTTTAAATTCAGTTTTCTTGTAAACAGCTTTTAATTAATAAGAATCTTACTGATGTCATATTTGAAATCAGGGACAAAAGAAAAACCTTTTTTCAATAAGCTAAGATGACTGTCTAAAATCTTCAAACTAGAAAAATTGTAAACAAAAAAGGAGTTGTCACCTAAAATAGTAGGACCCTCCTTAGTGATGTTAGCCAAAGGAGAATTTAACATACTGGTGGGAGAATGCTGACATAAATCAGTAGATGAATCAAAACAAGATACAGGAGAATCAGTAGGTAAGAAAATACTGGGAGTGTTATCAGTGCTGTCGTTCATCTGTTGCGCCAGTTGTTGGTGTTGTGGAAGGTGGGGTTCAAGTTCGAGTTGTTCCTCCTCTGTAGCCCATCCCTCCAATTGTTCCCTGTTTATCGTCCTGGTACCTGAGGTGGTCTCTGAACCTCCTGATCTCGTGGGTTGTCTCGGTTCCTCAATCTGTCTGACCGTCTTAACGGAGGTTGGTTTTCTAAAAAAACCTCTTCTTCCTCCTCTATCCCAAAATGTATCTCATTGGTTACCCCCTCCTCCTCAGTTAACATTGTGTGATTTTTCATCATTGATTAATCAAGCACTAATTAATAGCTGTATTTAAAGGTTGTTTTTACTGAAGTTAACTGACTCTGAAGATGCCCATGACTGGTCCAATGAAAAGGGACTGACGGATCCAAGGAAACCGTTGATCCCCCCGGCACCAGGACAGTGGGCTCCGAACCAGAGGTAGGAGCCAAGCTCATCCGAGCCGAAGCCCCGAGAGGCAAAGTAGGAACCGACAAGTCAGTCCAACTATCCTCCCCGGACCCGACCGGAGAGTGTCGGCTCCTAAACTCCTCGATCGGCGCCGAGGACGTCTGAGTAAACAGGACCAAAGACACTGGAACAGGCTTCGGCTCCGAAGGCTCAACGATCAAGTCCGACTCCTCCTGCTGCAAAGGACCAGTATGGCTAGGAGGAGGAAAAGTAGTAGATGGTAAAACAGTCTTCAGTTCCTTAACCGTTTAGGTCAGAGCCGATAAAAATTTAGCACACACTAGTGCCTGTAATACCTTCTGCACCACACGAGCTACATCCAAATCAGAAAGGCTTACTGAGGGCCGAGCTGAGTGGATGGATGGAGGTACAGGTTACAGGAGTGGCGATTTAGGCACTCCGGATACTGGTTCCAGGACTGGGGACTGGCTCAGAAAAGACAAGACGCTCAGTTCCGAGGGCTGTGGAAGCCAACGTCGACTTTTTTAAAAATTTTTTTACTTCCGAAGAAGTTGAAGGCTTGGAAGACTTTGAAGATTTACCAGACCTGTCCTGGTCACTCAAAGCTTCCTGAAAAGATGGTTTGACTAGTCCTCTGTCAATTAGCTTTCTCTTTCTCTCCTGAAGGACTCTAGAAGAGAAGGAATGACAACTGGAGCAACTTTCCTGAAGGTGTATGGCTCCCAAACAGTATACGAAGTTAACATGGCTATCTGTAATGGACATTTTCTGTCCACATTTTGGACATTTTTTGAAACCTGACTTAGGATGTTTATCCCTATCCTGGTTAGCCATACTGAACAGCACAGTAACAAGTGAAAAACTACTACACTACACTAAAGACACACCCAAAAACTATTTAAATAAGCCCTGAGAAAAACTATGGGCTAAATATCCTGTGACAAAGTGTCACTTTAAACACACAAACACACACACACACACTTTATATATCTAAGCACTTCTAAATATCAAAAGGTTATGACAAAAATGTCAGTTATCAAAGGCACACAAGAACTATCTAACTACACTAATTATAAAGGCCTTTAGAAAAAAACGAAGGCCAAAAGCTATATGTAAATATGAAAAGGCACACCAAGGAATACACACTAAGATTTACATGCTATAGAAGCTAAAGCTAAGAAGTGGAATTAACAAAGTTATTAGAAAAAGTGGTACTTACGTATTATCACAACCAGATATTTCACGGCAATAACGTCCGCTTCCCGATCATGACATATGCTTGTTAATGTTTTGCAGAAGTTATCTACTGTGTTTTCTTTCACACTGCAGGCTGGCTTCAGGAGTGTGATCCAAGAAATGTAAAAAAAAAAAAAAAACTACTGGACTTGTTTCTGTATGCACTTTACTGCCAGCATGTTGCTTTTTGCAAGTCCGCCCGCTGAACGTTCCTTCTTTTTTGTGGCAGCAAATGCTGTCAAGTAACGGTAATAATTTGGGCTGTATTCTTCCTTAACTGCTGTTGTCAGATGAAAGACAGAAGATCTTCGGGTATAACTGGGATGAATTCCACGTCAGTGTTTTCATTTAGATTGCATGTGTATTTTAATGAAATCGTAGTTCTCAAACCCTTGTAGCATCCTAGTTCTGCACAAATAAATGTGAATGTATACCGTCTGTGCTGATGTCATTTTACACACACACCTCTGTGTGCTAAGGGAAACATTTTCAGAACACCTACTTCCCTTTTTGTATATGACACTGTCAGGATTATGATCAATGACTTTCAAGAGAAGCCAGAAGCCTTTGTACTACCATCGTTCTTTTCAAAATTAACTTGTGCGACGTGACTGTTAAGCTTCTCAGTGTACTATATGGCATGCTTATGTTCCATTGCAATGCAGTGGCAGTAAGCCAAGATATAAAGAAGAATACCTAAGCAGTGATAGTCTTTTTTTCTGACATTTAATTGATAACAGTCCAGAAAAGAAGATGTAGTGGTAAAGAAAACACACAAAACAACGTTTTCACAACGTTTACGAAGATATTTCAGGATCGGACAGCAGCTGCTATTGCCTTGAAAAATCTGGTTGCGATAATACGTAAGTACCGAAAAAGTTTTTATAATAAAGTTTTACTGGCCCGAGCTATGCTGAGACTCCGATCTATTGCAGCGGCAAACTAGATCTGGGGTAACTCCAGGTGCATCATGGGATAGGTACTTGGCCTCGAGCTGAGTAAAGACCTCGAGCTTTGTAGTAGGCCGACTTGGAGCCAAAGATCGGCTCCGAACCCATCTGTAAGAATGAATGGCGAGATAGAACAACTTCAAATTTTAGTTTTTTAGAGCTTGGGAGTAGTTGTGTATTTAGTCATGTTTCAAGAAGGACTGTTATGTAAAGTCTTCTAGAGAGATTTTGCAGAGCAGATTAGGGCTATTGGGTCATCAGCTTATTGAACTAGGAAGCATATTTTCTAGCACTGTAGAGTTCATTAATGAATATGCTGGAAGAATAGGGCCTAGTACAGATCCTTGTTGGATATCAATAGAAGGTGGAAAAACAATTTTCCCCATTTTACTGCCTGTGCTTTGTTTGAGAGATAGTTATGGAACCACTGCAGTGAAGAGTTGGTAAGCCCAAAAGAAAGACGAGAGTTTATGCAACGTTTTCTGGTGAGGAAACAGTATCAAAAACCTTTTCTGTACACATGTAATACCTCATGTTCTGGTATCTAGGAATTGTGTCACTTGATTCAAGGTCCAAAATGCAGAAGAGATGTCAATGCAGTTTAATGCTATGAGACAAATTCAGCATAATCATGCTGTTTAAGTCACTGTTTGGATACCCATTTTGTGGTTGACTGCAGATTGTCTGTAACACTGTTTATCTCTGCATGAGTTTGAACTGCAGATGAAGGTTGACAAATTGTCATGCACTGAAATAAGGTGATGGCAAGAAATTAACCTCTGTGGGTCAGTCTTACAGTATTCCAGCCATTGTTTCATCAATGTAATTTCTTTTGTATTACATTATTTTTAATATGCTACAAGAATGTGCATTTGACAGAGTCTGTCTTGCAGGGATGGAGTAAACAATGAAATGAAAACAGATATCAAGTACACAGCAGAGGAAGACAAAGCATGCTGAGCAGGTTAACGCAGTACATCTACCAGCAAGTTTAGCTGCTTTCTTGATTTGGTAAGTTTAACTCCTTCATCTTGCATAAAGTAACTTTATTCAGCATTTAATAATTTTCTAGGGAACACTACTTGCATACCAACATCATACTTTGTATGTAGTAGCCCACAAGAGGTGCATCTTTTGAATGGATTGAGGGCTGCTTGCTGCAAATGGTTTAGGCTGTTATTGCCAAATGGCACCAAAACCAGAGCAGCTAACAGCCAGTCCAGCCAGCTTCCCCTCTTGACTGGATTGAGGGCTGCTTACTGTGAAAGGTTTAGAGTGCTTTTGATAAATTCACTAAAGCCAGAGCAGCAAACAGCTCCCAGCACCAGTTTGGTTTGACTGTCTACTACAGTTTTGTGTGTGTGGTGTTTGGTATGAAGGACCTCTGTGGGACCAGCTACCTTGACGTGGTACACAAGCTTGGTGCTGTGAATGGTTCAGGCTGGCTTCCCATTTTGACAGGATTGTGGGCTGCTTGCTATGAATAGTTAAGGCTGCTATTGCCAAATGGCACCAAAACTGGAGTAGCAACTCAACCCAGCTGGCATCTCCTTACTGTCCACTGTGGTTGTGTATGTGTGTGATGTTTTGTGTGAATGGAGCCTCTGTGGGACTAGCCATCTAGTGGGAGAGGGGCTTGCTGCAGTGAATGGCTCAGACTGGCTTCCCTTGTTAACTGGATTGTGGGCTGTTTGCTGTGAATGGTCTACGCTGCTATTAAAGCACCAATACCAGAGCAGCCAACAGCCCAGTCCAGCCAACTTCCCCCTTGACTGGATTGAGGTCTGCTTACTGCAAATGTTTTAGGGTGGTTTTGCTAAAAGCACCAAAGTCAGAGCAGCAAACAGCTCCCAGCACCAGTTTGGTTTGACTGTCTACTACAGTTGTATGTGTGTGTGTGTGTGTGTGTGTGTGTGGTGTTTGGTATGAAAGGACCTCTGTGGGACTGACTACCTTAATGTGATACAGGAGCTTGATGCTGTGAATAGTTCAGGCTGGCTTCCCATTTTGACTGGATTGTTGGCTGCTTGCTATGAATGGCTCAGGCTGCTATTGCCAAGTTGCACCAAAACCAGAGCAGACACAACCCAACCCAGCCAGGACTGGATATGTCAAATGGCTCATATCCCAATATTTGTATCAGATGTACCAGATGAAATAAGCCACTTTTTGCAATATCCTGCAATGAGAAGATACTGTGTTTTGACAGAATAACATGTATTCATTGTATTTATGTACTCTGGGTGCCAATGTAGTGCAGGTATAAACTCTCTTACCATACTTCTCCAGTAACCTCCCTTCTCTGGTAGAAAACTGACTATTTGGAGCTACTCGGGATACACTAGTATTATCCTAAATTGTAGGTACAGCTATGCTAGCAAGGTCAGACTTATGACTGAAATAAAGATCACAGTTTTCCTTATCAAATATGTATAAATATCTGCTAATCTGCTAGCTGGTGGCTTAGTCAGGATGTTGCAAATTGTTACTCTGTATATCCTGAATTGTTTTGAATAAATGAGGAATCATAATCAGAGATTCTGGTGATGTACTTTTTTAACACCTATGAAAGTTTTATAACCTTCCCTAGAATCTTGACAAAAGTCATTAAAATTAATGTCTTGAGTAGGAGAAGCAGAAGACAGAGATGCAGGATCTTTAATGTCTAAAATGGCATACTTAGGGAGAAGAGCTGGGCTGTAAAACAACATTCACCCTCTTCTGAAGAAATGGGGAAGGAATTATACCTCTTACTCTCTTTTCTTAGTCAAGGCCTTTGTAGGTATGAGCATAGTGTGGTGTGCCCAAGATTTGGCCCTACCTTACCTTTGTCCCCAAAAGAAACTAATGCAGTTTCAAAGCTCTCTGAGGAGCTCAGAATAAACCTGTCTACATTTTTATAACCAAATGCAGACACACTGGAAACAGAGAAATCTGCTACTGCAAACAAGGAGGATAGAGCCTTTGGTATAGAAAAAAATGTATGTCGGTCTCTTCCTCTATAAAGACCTTCAGCTTATACTGTTCAACCTCCAGTATTATTTTCAGAAAGACTGAAGTCAATACAAAAAAGGTACGTTTCATCTTATATCTAGCAGGCAGTAATATAAACTGAGGATCTATAAGCAAACAAGCATTTCATTTCATGTGTATTTCAATGGATACTTGTGAGAAAGAAGTGCCAGCCTCAAGAGTAGATGGTGAAGTCTCAGAATAAGATGGGGATAATACAGTCCTCTCAAACTTTTCTCTGACTTGGTAAACTTAAAGCATGTTAATTTTTCTCTGCAGATTTTGCACACATTTCTGTTAACTTCCATTGAAACAAACATGAAGTCAACTACTTCATTATTCCAAAGGTCTTATTTCATTGACTTATTCAAATGTCTATACATATCATGTAATGCTATAAAACAGCTGTCACAGGTGGATTTCGTCAACTGCAACAGAACACTTTTATTTATGATGGAACAAGAACAATTAAAAATAGAGAGAACATTTTCAACTTCTGCTAGCTGGCTACATGAATCACAAAGTGTTAGGTGTCAATTACTGCACTGAAAACTCTAAATCCAACTTCGCCTATTTTTGAAACATTTTTTGCTGTTTGAATAAACTTATTTGCTTTTCTGGCATACAGCCCTTTGATGTTTTTGTATGTTTAAGTTATACCATGAGACAGCCTATGTTTTTCCACATAGCTAGCTTTAATAGTTTGGTGACTGATGCTTAACACCAAAGAAAATATTCAAGAGAAAAAATAATATAAAGAATTGTTCTATTTTATAACTCTGATTTATTTACAAATAAGACTATTAACATTTTACAGATAGTATAATAAAACAATTCTGTAAACAGTAATAACAGATTTCTTAGATAGTACAACTCATTTTGTTTCATAAGAACGTATACGACACACATTATATAATTTCAAATATGGAAGTGTGCAATTACAGCAAAATTATTGTATCAGAAAAAAATCTGCAATAATAGCTATGTACAGATAAGGATTTAGGTCTATTGCATAACTCTCCACCAACACTTAATTTCTGTAATTAGAATAGCAGGTAATATTAAGTTGACTTTTGTCCACCAAAAAACAGCTGAAATGGAATGTAGCTAGAAAAGAATAAAAATTCAGATTGAAAGTTAGTTAAAAATACATATACATGCTCCTGAGAACTAAATCAATTTATAAAAAATCTATTTTTTTAATTACAACTTTCAGCATTTTTAGTTTAACTATAACAAAATAAACAGTTATCACTGCAATTTTATATTTTCAGCTATTAATAAATGCAGCTTTGTATGATCAGAACAAACTATGACTACAATTCACACCACACAACACAATTAATCAACAACTTAATGCAATATAAATGCTTCAAAGAAATTTCAACAAGCCATGAGGTGTAATGTCTAACTGGTAGGGAGCAGCATTGCACGACTGATTTTTTTTTGCTATGCTTAAGCCTCATTTACAAATTTAACTATCATCAGTGCATGTGCCAAAGATGGAGAATCCCTTATTCTAAAATAGAAGTGCTTGAATCAGAAACATTTGAGTCCTGTGTTTTGAAAATTGTACAGTTTTTATTATTTGCAAAAGAAAAAATGTACAAAAAACAGAAGTTATGTACTTACCATAATGATGGATCTATGTTGTCCATTTTCATTCTTCCTCAACTGATAGGTCTCAGATCTGACTCGGTCGCTTCAACAGATTCACGGATCCAACTCTTGAACTCTTCCCTTACCCATAATGTCCCACCAACTAACTTACCTCAGATGGAGTTTGCTGTCCCCATAAACAATAGTTTATTCTATACAGAATAAATAGGAAGTAAACAGCAGAGGTAAAACTGCAGCTTAAACAAAGGACGAAGAATTCCCAAGAAAAATCCTTTAGGTGTCTTCCAGGAAGAAAGGGAAGGGTGTTATGTGTGTGGGAAGTTGAGGAAGAATGAAAATGGACAACACAGATCCATCTTTATGGTGAGTACGTAACTTTTGTATCTGATATTGTCATTTGCATTCATTCCTCAGCTGATGGGAGAAAGAGTCCCCAGTTAGATGAACCATGGGTGGTCCTCGTGGAAGGATATTTCAGAGTACTGCAGAGCCAAAGACAGCTCTGTTCCTAGAAAATAAGTCCACCTTGTAATGAGCAATGGACCAAGTGGCAGCTGCACAGATGTCATCTATCAAAGTTCTTGACCGAAAGGCTGAAGAAGTCACCATAGACTTTACTGAATGTGCTCTTGGTGGCTTAGGGAAAGACACACCTTTCTGTTTATAAACAAAGGATATACAATCAGTCAATCATTTGGCTAAAGTTACTTTGGAAACTGCCATACCAATCTGGTATGAAAAAAGGAGACAAACATTTGGTCAGATTTTCTGAAAAAAGAAGTTGTGTACTCACCATAAAGTTCCATTTGTTTTGCCCATTTTCATTCTTCCTCAACAAGTGGGTTCGGATTTGACCCTCAGATCCGACTCAGCTGCTTTTTACAGCTCGTAAATACTGGAAACTCTCAAGCTCCTCCCTTACTCATAACACTGTAGTCCCCTATGATACTTCAGATCTTGTTTGCTGGTAAAAATAGAAACAATTATAAAATGAGAAACCAATACCTGGAGCTCAAAGTCAGGAACATTGGTCCCTTAGTATCTCCTCATTCTTTCAGAAATCACAAACTAAATGGCATGGGGGGGTGGAGGGAGGGAAGATGAGGAAGAATGAAAATGGACAACACAGATGGAATGTTATGGTGAGTACATAACTTCTTTATCTGATGTTGTCAATTTTCATTTGTTCCTCAATAAGTGGGACACAGTCCCCAGCTACCTGAATCACAGGAGGACTCTACAGAAGGATTTTCCTAAGCACCATTGAGCCAAAGGCTGCTCTTCCCCTCGAGAGTAGATCCAATTTGTAATGATTAAAAAAAGTATGAGGATTAGCCCAAGATGCAGGTACACAAATATCGTCCATGAAAGACGTGGACAAAAATACAGATGAAGTTGCCATGGACCTAGTTGAATGGGCGCTTAAAGGTGTCAAGAAAGACAAATATAATTTGTTGTAGACAAAGGAAATGCAATATGTTAACATTACTGTGGTATCCGGTTTGCCCAATTTTGATTCCGCAAAAGAAACAAATAATTGATCTGTTTTTCACAAATTTTTTGCTCTATGTAAATAGAAACATAAAAATAAGTTATGTACTCACCATAACATTCCATCTGAGTAGTTCTACTTCATTTGTCTTCAACCTGTGGGGTACCGGATCCGTATCGGATCTGAGCCGGCAACCTCACTAGCATCTGCTCTGAGCTCTAAGCTCTTCCCCTTACCCATAATACACCTCCACTACCTTCCAACCCCCAGATCGAGTTTGCTGATCCATATCCTGATAACCCGACCTGAAAAATACTTATGACTTATAACTGCAGCCCGCAGGCTGTTCACATGACAAATTCCGGGGGAAGGAGGGAGGGATGGTTGAAGACAAATGAAGTAGAACTACTCAGATGGAATTTTATGGTGAGTACATAACTTCTTTATCTGAAGTAGTTTACTTCATGTGGTCTTCAACCTGTGGGACAGAGTCCCCAGCTACTAAAATCCTGGGGGGCCCTCATGGAAGGATATTCCAGAGCACCGCGGAACCAAATAATATTCTCCTTCTTGAAGTCAAATCCAATTTGTAATGAGAAATAAATGAATGAGATGAGGACTAAATAGATGCAGAACAAATATCATCCAAAGAGACTCTAGACCAGAAGGCTGCAGAAGTAGCCATGGACCTAGTGGAATGAGCTTTCACCTGACCCGGAGGAGACATGCCTTTGTCCTTATAGACCTGAAGGATGCATGAAGAAATCCACCTAGCAATAGTGACCTTGTAGACAGGTTTTCCGAAAAAGGGTTTATAGAAGGATAAAGGGTTTATAGAAGGATACAAACAGTTGAGAGGATCTACGGAAATTTTTTGTCCTGTGTAAATAAAATTGCAACTGTCTATGAACATCCAGCAAGTGGAGTTTGTATTCCATTTTGTTAGCAAAATTAGGAAAGAAAACTGGTAAATTGATGGTTTGATTGATATTAACTGGTGATGTCACCTTGGGAAGAAAGGATGGATTGGTCCGCAAGGAAACCCTATCTTTGTGGAAAATCAAATAAGGAACTTTGATGGACAAGGCCTGCAGTTCTGAAACCCTTTTAGCAGAGGTAATAGCCACCAGAAATGCTGTTTTCCAAGATAAGAATTTTAGATCTGTGGTTGCAGCGGGTTCAAAAGTCGGAGCGACCAGAGCTTGAAGAACCATAGTAAGGTCCCATGGGGAACACGATCCTTGACAGGGGGCCGTAACAGAAAAGTCCCATTGATAAAGGCTTTACACAGTCTGGAGGAGGCTAGAGAGGCAGAATTCTCACCCAGATGAAAATGAGAAATGGCAGCCAACTGAACCTTGACAGTAGAAGAACTAGCTCCTTGTTGAAAAATATCAGCTAGACAATCACGAATGGCAGAAATAGGAGCCGTGAAGGGGGTCTAAACTCTTTTGAGAGGCCCAAAAGGAAAAACATTTCCATTTACTGCGATAAACCTTCCTGGTTGAAGACTTATGAGCAGCCACCAGAAAAGACCTAACTGAAGAGGATAATCCAGGAGTCCTAGCAATCATGCAAACTGGAGCAGCCAAGTTGTGAGCTTCAAATTGTCCAGGTTCAGATGAGGAACCCTCGATGTGTGTGAAATCAGATCTTGAATGGAATCCAAGATCTAGGGCGGAGCCAGAAGGTGAGACCAAAGGAAGGAAACCATACCTGGTGAGGCCAAAACGGGGTAATGAGGCTCACGTTGCTCCTCAGTTGACAAGCTTTCTGTAGAAACCTCAGAATAAGAGGTACTGGAGGGTAAGCATACAGAAGACCGGGAGGCAGAGCATGGACTAGAGCATCTCTGGGGGACTCACCCAGCAAGGGGTTCAGAGTGAAAAACTCGCTGCACTTCGCGTTGGAAGGAGATGCGAAGAGATTGCAGCAAGGCTGACCCCACTCCGGGAAGATCTGCTCCGCTACTGAAAGATTCAAAGACCACTCGTAAGGCATCAGAATAGTCCGACTTAACCTGTCCGCTAGAATGTTGGACCATCCTGGAATGTGCCTTGCGATAAGAAAACGACCGGTGGAGATCACCCATTCCTACACTCTCATGGCCTCGCGACAAAGGGGGTAAGACCTGGTCCCTCCCTGTTTGTTGATATACCAGACCACTGACATGTTGTCTGACTGAATTGCAATGGTTCCCAGAGGAAGAAAGGCATGAAGGGCCTGCAACGCTAAAAGGACCATCCTCATCTCTAGAGCGTTTATGTGCAAGCTGGTCTCTACAGAGGACCACAGGCCTTGGACTGTCCTGCCTGAACAATGCCCCTTCCCGAGTTGGGAGGCATCCATGGTCACTGTGGTTTGGACAGGGACTGGAACAAAGGGCCGTCCCTGCAAAATGTCCGGAGAACATACCCACCATAGAAGGGAAGATCGACAGACTCGACTGAGTTGTATTGCATATGACAATGGAAGTTCCAACAGGGACCACTGTACAGCTAGTGTCCACTGTAGAATTCTCATATGTAACCGGGCACACAGGAGAAGCGTTATGGTCACCGCCATTGAATCTAAGGCCCTCAACACTGATTCCACCAATGGAAGATGAGAATGGTAGATCAGAGAGACGTGCATCCTTAGGTTTTGTACTCTCTCCAATATCAGGAAGATTTTGCACTGTAATGTATCTATCCTTGTCCCAATGTAATCTATCACCTGGACAGGATTTAAAGTGATTTGGATGTGTTGATTGTGATCCCCAAATGCAGGGCAAAGTTTAAGAAATAATCCCTGGTTTGAGAGAGTAGATGCCTGGTGGGAGCAGTGAGGAGCCAATCGTCCAGGTACGGCTAGACCTGAATCCCCTGAAGCCTCAGGTGAGCCGCTACCACCACCATCATTTTGGTGAATACCCTGGGAGGTGTGGTGAGACTAAAGGATACGACTCAAAATTGGTAATGATTGACTCCTAGCCGGAAGCGGAGGAACCTCCTGGAGCTTCTGTGAATCTTTATGTGATAGTAAGCATCCTGGAGGTCTAACGAGCACATCCAGTCACTCTCTTGCAGGTACGGCATGATGGACTGTAGTGTGACCATCCGGAATTTTTCTTTTGCAACTGACAGATTTAGGGTAGATAGGTCCAGAATGGGCCTTAAGTCCCCTGTTTTCTTTGGCACCAAAAATAACCTGGAGTAGAAGCCCTATCCGGACTGATCTGCGGGGATGGTTTCAATGACTCGTTTTCCTAGCAGCTTGGAAATTTCCTGTGCTGCTGCCTCCCTTTGCATGGGTGGTATGTCCGGGAGGTGTTTGGGAAATTTGGGAGGACCCACAAAGGGGATACAGTACCCTCCTGACATGATCTGAAGCACCCAGTGGTCTGATGTTATGGACTCCCATGCCGCCAGGTGAAAGGAGAATCGTCCCCAGACTGCCTCTAGAGTACAGCAGTCGGGCCACCCCTCAGGGTTGCTGTCCGGGCCCGTCTGAGAAAGGTTCTCGAGACCCAAAATTCCATGGACCCCCTCTGCCTCTGGGCCGGCATCCATTCTGTCCCCCTTTGCCTCTGGGGGAAGAAGAAGACTCCTGACTGTCCCGGGAATAGTGTGACTTCTGGAACCACATCTTCTTTTGCCCTCTCTGATTCCGGAAAAAGGACTTTTGAGGGTTCGAGAAGTGGATTCCGATGGCAGGCATTGTCTTCCCATCCTTCTTACTCTGGACTAAAGTCTCTTTGACGATCTTACCAAAGAATGTAGAGCCGTCATAAGGGGCATTGGCAAAGGACACCTTGAAAGGTTTTGAAAATTGACACAGTCTGAGCCAGGTGTTGTGGCTCATGGACACGGCAGACCCAGCCGCCCTAGCCGCCCTAGCCGCTCCTTCAGTAGCATGTGAAAGGAGTCGCATGGACGTGTTGGGAACTGCTTTCAAAGTGGCCATCCTCGCAGAGAAAGAGTCAATGTCCTCCTGCGACATGGACTTAGGGGGAGACTCCGCCAGCTCCTTGACCAGGTCGCATTGGAGTCTTGTGATGTGGGCCAGGTAGTTCAGTGCCCTAATAGAAAAGGTAGCTGAAGCATAAACCCGCTTCCCTAAGCTATCCACTCTTGGTCAGGAGGATGAACCGAGGAACTCTCTTGGGCTAGTTCCTTCTTTGTGGCTGCCCCTCTGCTAAAATGATGGGATTTGTAGAAAGAGACGAGGGGGTTGGGGCGGAGTCCGAGGGGATAATCAGGGGTCTCGATCCAGCGGAGAGAACCCTTTCTACCATGTCGAAAGCCGTGGGAGAACGAACTTCCTGGGGAACTAATAAGGAAGCCGGTCTCCCTGGGTCCGACGAGAGAATCGGAGCCGGGCCCGAAGTGGACGGAGCTCCGAGGGAGGGAAGTTGGCCCGACAAAGCCGGAGCCGATGAAAAATGTTCTGCTCTCTCGGATCCGACACCCAAGTTCCGGCTCCGAAAACACCTTAGATCCGAGCTGGTCGGATCTGACACGCTCCAGGCAACTGTCGGCGGCGAGGAAGCAGGTATTGTTGGCGCCAACCCCCTGACTAAAGCCATCCTCGGATCCGAGTACTCTGAACCCAGTGGACAGAGCGGAGAAGGAGAAATCAGTGTATAAAGCGGTAGCAAGCACCCTCCTCCTGAGGGAGAGGAGGCTGGCAAGACCCCCATCTGGATCTGAGTACGAATGAACCTCCTCATCATTTTATCTATGTCGACTTCCGAAAAGGACAGCAAAGACCTCGACAAGGCCACGGACTCCGACCTTGCGGGTTGGCGAACCGAGGCCCTAGATGTAGACTGTGTCTCCTCCGGCTCCGGGGAAATCTTGAAGATTGGAGCCGAGGGGAGTCATGGATCCTATGTCTCTCATCAGGTGAAGGGAGGTCCAGGGACCTCTTACATTTCCCTGGCCTGGATTTTGGCTCTCTCCTTCACTCTGCCCCTTTTTCCGCTCCACTTCCACTAGCTTTAAAACAGGAGGTTGAGTGCCAGCCTGGGAGGGAGGAGAAGCAAGGACAAGAGAGGAAGGAGAGGTGGCCACAGCAGCCATTGTGACTGAAGCTGCGGACGAGGCAAAAGCCTCAGAAGTGGGAAGGCCTTTCAGGGCCTACTTATCCTTCCTGTCCTTGACTGCGCACGGGTTAAAACCCACGCATACAGAGCAGTCTGTACTTAGATGTGCAATGCTCAAGTACATTACACAAAGAGTGTGGCCACCTGCTGGGGACAACTTATGGCCACACTCAGTGCACCTTTTAAACACAGGCTTATCAGCCATTCAGACAAACAGGGAAAACAATAAAGAAAAAAGATATTAGTTTTCCCACTGAAAACCGCTCACCACACTCATACACAGAACACACTGAGTTGGGAGGGGAAGCAAGTACATTAACCAACTAAACTAAACTAAGCTAATAAACAGTAAAGTTTAATTACACGATGCACCAAGTGAGGGGAGGAGAAGGGCAACCTATACTAACCACTATCCTAAAAGTTAGAGAGAAAAAAGGCTTTCTAAAAGCTTTAAAAACCCACTTACTACTCGGAGCTCTGGAGATCACAATGCTTCAGCTAGCTGCGGCAAACGAGATCTGGGGGTTGGAAGGTAGTGGAGGTGTATTATGGGTAAGGGGAGGAGCTTGGAGCAGATGCTAGTGAGGTTGCCGGCTTGGATCCGATACGGAGCAGGTATCCCACAGGTTGAAAACCAAATGAAGTATCTACTTCAGATCTGTCTGCGAACACCCAACAAAAAAGAAGTTATGTACTCACCATTACATTCTATGTGAGTTGTTTATCTCGCCTTTATTCTCACTGATGGGTTCGGAGCCGATCCTCGGCTCCAACACGGCCGTTAGCAAAGCTCAAGGTTTGCTAGTAGCTCGAGACCAAGCCCCTTATCCCATGATGCACTGCTGGAATTACCTCAGATCTTGTTTGCTGCATGTATGTACATATACCCCTGTAAGGGGTGCACTCCCCAAGAAGGAAGAAGTATTGAACAACCAGGATGATACTAGCCTCTAGGTCAACTGTCAGCCAGGAGGGGGATGGAGGGAGGGACGTGAGAATAAAGGCGAGATAAACAACTCACATGGAACGTTATGGTGAGAACATAACTTCTTTATGTGAAGTTGTTAAATCTCGCCATTTATTCTCACTGATGGGTAGCGTCCCTAGCACCTGCAATCCTGAGTGGCTCACGGGAGTACATTTTTCAGGACCGTAGAACCAAAAGAAGACCTGTCCTTGGAAGCCTTATCCACTTTGTAATGAGTGATAAAAGTATGAGGCTTCGACCAAGTGGCTGCAGCACAAATGTTATCAAGGGGTAATTTGGCTTGAAAAGCAGAAGACGTAGAAATGGCTCTGGTTGAATGAGCCTTTACTTTGTGTGGCAAGGGTATGTTAGCAGTTGCATAAACAAATGAGATATAATTCGATAACCATTTTGAAAGGGTTGTTTTAGCCACTGGTCTACCTTTTCTGGCCTCCGAGAAGGATACAAAAAGTTGATCTGATTTCCTAATATCCTTAGTTCTATCAAGATAAAATCTGAGCTGTCTGTGCACGTCAAGTTTGTGTAGCATGTATTCTAATTTGTTGGAATGGTTGGGAAAAAAGACTCGCAACTCAATGACCTGATTGATATTAGACTCAAAACAGACTTTAGGCAAAAAGGAGGGGTTTGTTCTGAGAGATACTCTATCAGCATGGAAAATCATATAAGGAGGTCTGATAGATAATGCTTGAAGTTCTGACACTCTGCGGCAGAAGTAATGGCCACTAGAAAAATAGTTTTCCAGGACACAAATTTGAGATCACAAGATGATGCTGGTTCGAAGGGGGGAAGAATTATTTAAGACAGCATAAAATTCAAATTCCAGGGAGAATAAGGGGTTTTGACAGGAGGCCTCATGTGAAAAACACCTTTGAGAAAAACCTTAGATAACATATGGGCCATAATATTTAACCCATCCAATCCAAAGTGGAAATTAGATATGGCGGCTAACTGAACCCGAACTGTGGCAGCTGCTGCTCCTTCCTTAAAAATCATTGTCAAAAACTCTAAAATGGACGACAAAGGAGCTCGGAAAGGGTCAATTTTTTGTATACTGACCCAAATGGAGAACCTTTTCCACTAACTGCGATATAGTTTTCTGGTGGATGGCTTATGAGAAGACAATAGAATTTGTCTTGTGTCATCTGACAGTGAATGAAGCCTGGCTATTTGGGGAAGTGGATCATCCAAGCAGTCAGCTTTAGAGACTTCAGTGAAGGATGGAGGTCCCCTGACGGGTGTATCAGGAGATCTGGAACTGGGTCCAGGATCCATGGATCCTCCAGCAGATGTTGGTGAAGAAAAGGGAACCAAATCTGTGGAGACCAATGGAGGGTATAAGGATAACAGTCCTTCCCAGCGACTTTTCTTTCTGTAAAAACCTGGGTATCAATGGAATTGGAGGGAATGCATATAGGAGACCCGGAGGCCAATCGTGTACGACTGTGTCTCTCGGGGATGTCCCGGAGGTGGTATTAGGGCAAAGTAGCTTCTGCATTTGGTATTCATGTGACTGGCAAAGAGGTCGCAGCAAGGCTGTCCCTATTTGCGGAAAATCATGTCAGCAACGTGTTGGTTGAGAGACCACTCCTGAGGCAACAGGATTCCCTGCTCAGCTTGTCCGCTAACACTGTGGATTTTCCCGGGATGTGCATTGCTAACTGCTGGGATGACACAGCCCATTGCCATACTCTGAGGGCTTCTCGACAAAGGGGGTAAGACTTGGTCCCGCTCTGTTGGTTCAAGTACCAAACCACTGACATGTTGTCTGTCTGAATCGCAATTGTCCCTAGAGGAAGAGAGTCCTGAAAGTACTGCAACACCAGAAGTACTGCTCTCAACTCAAGAACACTGATATGCAGATGTGATTCTTGATCTGTCCATGTGCCTTGGGCAGTCTTTCCCTGAAAATGCCCCCCACCCTATCAGGGAAGCGTCCGTGGTCACAGTGGCTACTGGGGTGGGGGGGCACAAAGGGTCGTCCTATTGTGACATGAAGAGACATCAACCACCACTGAAGATCCCTCTTGCAAGAGTTTGTATGAGAATCATATAGTTCATTGGCAATTTCTGGTAAGACCATTGAGCCAACAGGAGCCATTGAAGAATTTGCATATGCATCCTTGCGAGTGGAATGGCTAGAATTGCTGCCGCCATCAAACCTAGTACCTTCAAGACCTCTGCAGCTGTAACTCTGTTCTTCAACACCAATAAATTGACGTGTTGGCGAAGAAGTGAGACCCTTTCGACTGTTAGACGTAGAGTGGTGGTTGAGGTATCTAACTCTGCTCCTATAAAGACGGTATGCTGCGATGGCGACAAGGCAGACTTTTTGAAGTTGACTGTAATGCCTAAGTGGTGGCAGAGTGTCAGAGTAGATTGTGTTGCCTGAATCAATTGATACCTGGTGGTGGCGGTAAGGAGCCAATCGTTTAGATACGGAAACACCTGGAATCCTAGACGCCTCAGGTGAGCCATGACCACTGCCATGCATTTGGTGAACACTCTGGGGGCTGTAGTGAGACCAAAGGGCAGGGCTCGAAACTGGTAGTGATTGGCTCCCAGCCAGAAACGCAGGTGATCTCTGGAGTGTCTGTCCATCTTTATGTGGTAGTACGCATCCTTGAGATCAATGGAGCACATCCAATCGCCTTTCCCTAGAAAGGGAAGAATGGCCTGAAGCATGACCATTCGGAACTTCTCTTTTTTTGCAAATTGGTTGTGTCTGTTGAGGTCCAAGATAGGTCTCCAGTCCCCTGTTTTCTTTGGAACCAAAAAGAATCTTGAGTAAATTCCGAATCCTGTTTGGTCTGCTGGGACTGGCTGGATGACTCTTTTTTTTCTAGCAACTTGCGGACCTCTATAGTTGCTTATTCCCCGAGACTGGGTGGAACATCCTGGATTCTGTTGACAGGAGTGGGAGGGGAAGAGAAAGGTATGAAATACCCTCTGGAAATGATGCTTTGTATCCAGGTATCGGATTTATGCTTAGCCAGGCTTCTGGGTACAAAGATAAGTGACCCCTGACTGCCTCCAGAGCCGGGTCTCCTTTCAGGAGTGCTGGTAGGGATGACCAGAGAACTGGCCTCTGTCACCCTGCTGCTGCGGACCCCCCCTGCTGTGCGGGCGGCGTCTTCCATTATAACCCCCTCCTCTGCCTCTAGATGGGGTTTTGCCACGTGTCCTGAAAGGCTCCCTGTGCTTTTTGGAACCACATCTTTCCTCCCTTAGGGGCCTTGGGATAGGGCTGAGTAGTGGTAGAAAAAGGGACTCCGACGGCAGATAGAGTCTTGCCTTCCTGCTCACATCTGGTTAGTTTTTCCTTTACCTTGGGCCCAAACAGGGATGAACCATCAAATGGGGTGTTGATAAAGGAAGACTTGAAAGGCTCCGCAAAGGAACAGAGACGCATCCAGGCTTGTCTACGCAGAGCAATGCCTGAACTACAAGCTCTACTCGAACCATCAGCTGCGTAAGATATGAGATGCATGGACAAGTTCACAAGAGAGTTTAGGGTAGCGAGCTGGGTGTTGACTTTGTCGGCAACCCCTGCAGCTACCGTACCCTGGAGAGTATCTCTTAGCTCTTTCAGGAGATCTCTTTGTAGTCTTGTAAAATGGGTTAAATAGTTCAGAGATCGAAGGGAAAAAGTCGCTGAACTAAACATGCGTTTCCCATATCTATCCATGATCCTAGAATCTCTGTTAGGAGGATGGATAGATGAGGACGTCTCAGACGTTTCCTTTTTGTTGGCTGCTGCCACCACCATGGCATCAACAGGCACTCCCTTAATCAAAAAAGCTTTGTCCACTGGGGCAGAGATGAACTTATTTGGCTTCCGAGGGACAGGTTCCATGGCCTCCGGAGACTCCCACGCCTTACGAGAGATCAGCTATTTGAGCTCATCGTAAGGCGGAGACACCCAAGAGATGGAAGGTTGAGACCCGAAAGCCTTCAAGAGCACTGACTCGTCTTCAGTAGGGCTTTTGGACTGCCAACCACCCCTCTGATTAAGGATCTCTAATATCTCAGCAAAGGAGATATCCTCAGAGGGGGATCGAGGGGACCCTTCTAACTCATCCAAGTTAGTGTCAGATGTCAAAGACTCCTGTGGGGAGTCCAAGTGCCTCCTCTTGCACAGTCTCTTCCTGGGTACCTCCTCAGTGGGGAGTTCTGGGGAGGTCTTGGAAGAGCAGGGGGTGCCTTGTGGGGCTACTTGAGGCTCAGGATCTCTACGCTTGGGTTGACCGGTACAAGCAGGAGCGGACAAAGACACTTGAGGGCAGGAGGAAGCCAGACCTGATGCTGATGATGTCTTTGGAGACAGGACTCTCCTCATGGCATCGAACGCACCATGGCTCCAACGAGAAGGGGTAGACGGATCTGAAGGGACCGTCCGATCCTCCCGCACCAAGGCCATGGGCTCCGAGCCCGAGGCAGGAGCCGAGCTCATCCGAGCCGAAGCCCCAAGAGAAAGAGTTGGCACCAACAAATCGGTACGACTATCCACTCTGGACCCGACAGGAGAGTGTCGACTCCTAGAGTCCCCGGTCGGTGCCAAGGACGTCCGAGTAGATGGAACCGATAACACCGGAGCAGGTCTCGGCTCCACAGGCTCAACAACCATCAGGTCGGGCTCCTCTAGCACCAAAAGTTCAGTATGGCTTGGAGGAGGAGCAGTCAAGTCTGGGTTAATGGTCTTCGGTTCCAACGAAGGTGTCGGTGCCGACAACAATTTGGCAAGGTCTGGTGCCCATAAAAGCTTCTGCACCAACCGGTCCATATCCAGATCTCAGAGGCTGACAGAAGACTTTGAGGAGTGCACCGAGGGTGCTGACTGGAGCAGAGGAGATGAGGGAATCTCAGAAAGCGGCTCCAAAGCTGAGAGCTGGCTCCGAACAGAAGGGACACTCGGTTCCGAGGGCAGTGGAACCGATGACCCTACACCCTCCATTTTTTAGCCTTTTTCGATAACTTGGAGTCACCTGAAGATTTGGATGACTTAGAGAATTTACTAGCATCATCTTGGTCACCCAGTGCTTCCGAGAAGGGGTGCTGAAGTAAACCCCTATCCACCAATTTCCTGCTCCTCTCTAAAAGTACCCTGGAAGAGAAGGAGTGACAGATGCTACAAGAGTCTAGGAAGTGTAATTCCCCCAGACAATAAACACACTGAACGTGCCTGTCAGTGACTGACATTTTTTGTCCACAATCCGGACATTTTTTGAAGCCAGATTTAGGATGTGACTTCTCTTTCTCATCAGACATCTCTTTTTTAATCTAGACAAATTTAAACAATGGAAAAAAACACACTCAAGAAACTATCTAAATAACTACTGACTAAGACAGTTAAATATAAGACCAACTACTAGGCCAACTCTTATAGAAAAAAGCAAGCCAACACAGAGCACTTATCTAAATCTAAATCTAATTCTAAATCTATATAGAAATATATATATATATATATATATATATATATATATATATATATGGTTCCCCTTGACTTGATCAACACGCCAAAACACTGACGCTCAGAAGACCGACGAGACAGATGATCGACAAGGTGAAATCCCGATAGCCGAAACACCGACATGGGCAACGTGTGAGCACGACTCGGTAAGTGTGCGATAGTGAGGGATTTAGTGTTAGGGAGCGGACAGGTAAGTGTGAGATAGTGAGGGATTTAGGGTTAGGGTGCGGGAAAGATGAGTGTGCGGTAGTGTCGGACTTAGGGTGCGGGTAAAGTAAGTGTGTGATAGTGACGGAGTTTAGGTTTAAGGGCGGGTTAAGTGAGTTAGGGTGCGGGTAGGGTAAGTGTGCGATAGTGACGGACTTTAGGTTTAGTGGCGGGTTAAGTGAGTTACAGTTAAGGTGCGGGTAGGGTAAGTGTGCGATAGTGACGGACTGTAGGTTTAGTGGCGGGTTAAGTGAGTTAGGGTTAGGGTGCGGGTAGGGTAAGTGTGCGGTAGTGTCGGACCTTAGGGTTAGGGTTTGGGTTACGGTTAGTGCATGTATAGTTATGTGTAATGTGTAGTTTACGTTTTGTGTGTCGGTGTTATAGTGTTCGGTTTTGTGAGTTGTCGGTTTAGTGCGTTTTCGGTCTTTTGGTGTCGGTGTTTTGGGTGTCGGCTTTGTGGCGTGTCAGTGTTGTGATAGGGATCCATATATACATATATAAACTATCCTAACAAGAAAGTCAAGAAAAAGTTTTTAAAACTTGCAAATAGACAAATCTATCCAATAAAATTGGTCCGAGCTATCTGGAACATCGAGATCTGTGCCCCGGCAAACTAGATCTGAGGTAATTCCAGCAGTGCATCATGGGATAAGGGGCTTGGTCTCGAGCTACTGGCAAACCTCGAGCTTTGCTAACAGTCGTGTCGGAGGCGAGAATCGGCTCCGAATCCATCAGTGGAAATAAACAGCGAGATTTAACAACTTCACATTGTAGCATGCATTCTCCTTTGTGAAATCTGGAAAAAAATGGAAGATTAATTGCTTCATTGATGCTGGATTCTGACACCGCCTTAGGAAGAAAGGATGGGTTGGTTTGTAACGCTACCCTATCTTTAAGGAAAATTAAATAAGGAGGCTTAGAAATAGAGCTTGAAGTGTTTAGACTCTTCGAGCAGAGGTTATAGCTGCCAAAAAGACAGTTTTCCAGGTTAAAAATTTTAATTCACACATTACTGATGGTTCAAATGGAGATTGAGTTAAAGCATGCTGTATTAAGTTCAAATCCCATGGAGGAGTCGGATCTTTAAAAGGGAGTAAGAAAAGTTCTCCTTATAAAGGCCTTACAAAGTTTTGAAGAAGTTAATGAGGAATTATTTACTCCTATGTGAAAATTAGAAATGGTAGTTAATTGAACTTTAACAGTCAAGCAGCTTGCACTTTCTTTAAAGATTATAGCTAAAAATTCAAGAACATTAGGTACTGGTGCTGAAAAAGGGTCTGTGTCAAAAAAGCAAATCTTCTCCATTTGCTTCTTTAAATTTTTCTAGTGAACGCTTTGTGGAAAGTCAAAAGAATGTGACGTACAGGGGAGGAGAGCCTTGGTTGTCTGACTATTAATGGAAGTGCAGAAACCATGCAGTCAACTTTAGGCCTGTAATGTCCGGGTGAATCATGCCTGTCAAATGAAACAGAAAGTATGGAATTGGATCCAGAATCCAAGATGGGTGAACTATATTAGGCCAAAGAAAGGGGAATCAAATCTGAAGAGGCCAATAAGGTGCAATGAGGATGATTGTGATCTTCAATCGAGATGCTTTCTGGAGAAATTGGGGATTAGAGGAGTTGGGGGGGGTAAGTGTGAAGGAGACCAAGGTCCAGTTGTAGAGGACAGCATCCCTCAGTGCTTCCCCAGTGGGGGGGGGGAATCAGGGTAAAGAACTTGCTGCATTTGTTTTTGAGGGGGCACAAAGAGGTCACAGCAAGATTGGTCATACTGGCAGAATATTTTTACCGCCACTTTCATGTTGAGAGACCACTCATGAGGCAATAAAATTGACCTGCTCAACTTGTCTGCTATCACTTTGGATTTCCCTGGGATGTGTGTTGCTATCAGAAGTTGATTGGATGAGATCACCCATTGCCACACTTTCACAGCTTCTCAACACAAGGGGTAAGATATGGTTCCTCCTTGTTTGTTGATGTACCATACCGCTGACATACTGTCCGTCTGAATCGCAATAGTCCAGGAGGGGAGAGAGTCTTGAAAGGTCTGCAATGCTAGGACCACTACTCTCATTTCCAGAACACTGATATGTGTGTTGGCCTCTTTGAGGGACCAAGTGCCTTGAACTGTCTTTCCCAATAAGTGCCCCCACAACCAATTTGGAAGCATTCCTGGTCACCATGGCTTTGGGCTGGGGAAGAATGAAGGGACGGCCTTGTAACATCTGGTCTGAGTAAATCCAACACAAGAGGTACTTTCTGCACGCCTGAGTTGTTCTGATCTGGATGGACATAGGTTGATGTAGAACAGACCACTGAGTTGCTAGGGTCCACTGAAGAATTCTCATATGATGTCTTGCTAATGGAACCAGAACTATTACAGCAGACATTGACCCCAAGGCTTGTAGAATCAATTGAGCTGATAGAGAATTTTGAACTATCTTTTAGACTTGAAATCGAACAGCTTGTACCCTTGGCAAGGGAAGGAGGCTGTCACTAATAACAAATTGAACAAGGCTGGTTCTAGCTGAGATTTGTTATGATTGATTGTAATTCCTAGATGAGAGCAAAGTTGGAGTACAAAAGCTCTTGCTTTTATCAGAAGATGCCTGGTTGGAGCAGTTATGAGTCAATCATACAAGTACAGAAACACCTGGAATCCCAGAAGTCTCAAGTGAGCTGCTACTACTGCCATGCATTTGATAAACACCCTGGGGGCTGTGGTGAGGCCAAAGGGAAGAGCTCTGAATTGGCAATGACTGGCACCCAGCTGTAAGTGTAGGTGTCTTTTGGATCATCTGTTCATTTTTATGTGATAGTACGCATCCTGATGATCTATTGAGCACATCCAAATGGAATTAAGTGTGATCATCAGGAACTTTGTGAATTGAATGGATTTGTTCAAATTGCTGAGATCCAAAATTGGTCTCCAGTCCCCTGTTTTCTTTGGCACTAAAAAAAATCATGAGTAAGTTCCGGACTCTTTCTGGTCTGGAGGGACCTCAAAGATGACTCATTTTTCTAGCAGCTTTCTTATTTTTAGTGCTGCTGCTTTCTTTTGACTGGGTGGAGCATTAGGAATTTTGTTTACTGTTAAATGGGGGGAGATAGGAAAAGGGTATTATATGACCTCTGGAAGTAATCCTCTGCACCCATGTATTTTTTGTAATGTCTAGCCAGGCTTTCTGTTGCAGTGATAGATGACCCCTGGACTGCCTCCAGAGGTGGACAACTGGGCCTTCTTTCAGGAACGCTGGTTGGATCTGTCAGAAAAGTGTCCCTAGATCCTTGATTCTGTGGGCTTCCTCTGCTGCATGGGTGGTGTCTCCCATTAGAGTTCCACCCTCTGCCCCTGGGGGAACTATCTCCACGTGTGTCACGGAAAAGACCCTGGGATTTCCTGAACCACATTTTCTGATCACTTTGTTGATTCCTAGAGAAGGTTCTTTGAGGAGTTGAAAAAGGTATGCCCACTGCAGACAGGGTCTTTCCATCTTGCTCACACCTGGTTAGAGTGTCTTTAACTTTGGTGCTAAACAAAGAACTTCCATCAAAGGGAGCACTTACTATGGAGGACTTGAAGGGCTCTGCAAAATCACAAAGGCACATCCAAGCATGTCTCCTAATGGCAATGCCTGAACCTGCTGCCCTTGACGTTCCATCAGCTGCATGTGAAATAAGCCTCATGGATGAATTTGAAATGGATTGTAGGGTATAGAGCTGTGAGGCAATAGAGGTCTCTGCCTCAGAAGAGATGGCCCTGGAGAGAGATTTGGACAGTTGTTTAATCAAATCCCTCTGAAGTCTGGTAAAACGTGCCAAATAATTCAGTGACCTGAGTAAATAGGTTGCTGAAGCATATACACGCTTCCCAAATCTGTCCAACGCTGTGGACTCCCTGTAGGGAGACGGACAGATAAACTATTCTGTGAGTTCCTTCTTTGTGGCCACTGCTATGACCATAGCATCTACCAGTACTCCTTCACTCCAAAATGTCTTTCTTTCAGTGGGGCCAGGATCCTGTCTGGCCTCTTGGTGATCGGCTCAACAGAGTTGGGTTCCTTCCACGCTTGCCTAGAGATCAAATCAATAAGATCATCGGCAGGCTGAGTCACCAAGGAGGTAGATGGGCCAGACCCAAAGGCTTCCAGGAATACTGATTCCTCTTGGGAAAGATTATTGGTAGACCAACCACCCCTTTGCTTGAAAATCATGATCCTAAGGACTTTTCTCACTCATCAAGATAGGTATCATCTGTGACTGACTGTTGAGGAGAGTCTAAACGTCTCCTCTTGCACTTTCTCTTCAGTGGGACTTCTTTGGCGGGATATTCTGGAGAAGTATCAGAAGATATGAGTATACCCTGCTCTGTAGTCTGGAGACTTTGGGCTGACTGTCCCTGTGGAACAGAATGTTGAGGCTCCAGGCACAAAGACATATGAAACTGGGAAGACTGATCCAAGGGGGAAATTTTCCTTCCTCTAGAAGTACAGAACACTTTCTCCACTACCTCAGAGGCAGAATGCTACCAG
Organism: Protopterus annectens; assembly: GCF_019279795.1. Taxonomy (NCBI): domain Eukaryota; kingdom Metazoa; phylum Chordata; order Ceratodontiformes; family Protopteridae; genus Protopterus; species Protopterus annectens. The sequence continues at coordinate 361,856,014 of NC_056738.1, forward strand.
GAGACGGAGGCTGAGGGTGCTGAGAAAACATGCTTCCAGACGGTCATCTTCTTTTGACCTGACGACAGCCCACTGAAGGCAGAGATTAGAACCGAGCTGTCCAAAGCTGAGGCTCAGCAGGGAAGAGACAGCTTCAACAACTTTAGAGTTGTCTCCAACATCTCAGATCTGGCAACAGTACTATGGTTCCAAGAGACATCTGGCTCTGACACACTTGGAGCCAGTCCACTCAGAGAAGGTATCAGAGCAGAAGATACAATAATCTTTGGATCTGACACAGATGCTTCAGGATGTCTCAGATCCAGGAGCTCCAAAGCCAAATACTGGATCAGAGAAGGAGCCAAAAACAGGTGTAGTAGTACTGGTAAAGGTCTCTGGACCCAATGGGGTAGGAACTGGGAGAACTCCCATCTGAATTTGTGCCAAGAGAAATTTCCTCAGCATTATATCCACATCTACTTCTCCTAGAATGATGGCATCTCTCTAAGAATGGCGATAGAAGACAGGAAGGAACAGGATCTAGAGATGATGCATAATGGGTCCTAGGGAGCTTCTTTGGCTCTGTGTGTGTCAGATCCAATGATGTGGATCGGCTATTTGCAGGTGCCGGATCTGAGGGTTTAGTTTTTGGATCCGAGAAACTCGGATCCAATCATTTAGACCTCTTGAGGGAAGTTTCAAGAGCAGGATCAGAGCTAGGAGCGAAGGATCCAGAAGGGTCTGCCGGAAGCTTTCTGGACCCTTCTTTTCTAAACTCTTGGAAGTTTGAGCTCCAGATAAAGAATCAGAAAAAGAAGTTGGTAATAAACCTTTAAAATGAGTTTATTTTTCTGCTCCACTAAGGCCCGTGGATTAAAGGCCTTACCAATGTTGAAAGACTTTTTTAAATGACCAAGGCCTAAACAGTACACACAGGAATCGTGTGCATCTAAAAGCAAGATTTTACACCAGCAATCTTTACATTTTTTTAAAACCCAAAGTTTTTTTTTTTTTACCATACTGAGAAAAAATACAGTTCTAAAAATAGTAAGAAAAAAAATTTTTTTAAAGAAAGGAAAGAGAGAAATGAAAAAGGTGAAAAATTACCAACAATGGTATTTAAGAAGTTACAAAAAGGGTATAATAGCAAAAGAAAGAAAAGATTACCAACAATGGTAGACTAAATTACATGTAAGTGTAAAAAGGATAAGGGAGGTATATAATATATAGAATAACTAGATTAGGTAATAAATTTAAAATTAAATATCATACTTCACTCCAAAGAACAACAATAAAGCTCTAGAGCTAACAGCGACCATGTCCATATATGAAGGTGGCAAATGAGATCTGAGGTATCACAGTGACTACAGCATTATGGGTAAGGGAAGAGCTTGAGTTTCCAGTATTTATAAGCTGTAAAAAGCAGCCAAGTTGGATATGAGGGTCAGATCATCCGAATCCACTTGTTGAGGAACAAATGAAAATTGACAGCATCAGATTCTTTGGTTTGATGAAGATAAAATTGAAGTTGCTTGTGAACGTCCAAGAGATGCAACCTTTACAGGAAAACTTTAGGAAGAAAACTGGGAGGTTGATGACCTGATTAATGTTAGACTCAGAAGCCACCTTAGGCAAAAACGATGGATTATTACGTAAAGACACCCTGTCCTTATGAAAGACCAGGTATGGAGGGGTGGAAGAAATGATCTGGAGTTCAGATACTCATCTAGCTAATGTAATGGCGACTAGGAAATGGGTCTTCCAGGACAAAACTTTTCAAACTGATTTGGCAGAAGGTTCAAATGGAATTTGAATCAAACTTTGAAGTAAAATAGACATGTTACAAGGAGGAGCAAGGTCCTTGATAGGAGGCCTAAGTAAAAAGGTGCCCTTCACAAAGGTTCTGCACAATTTAGAAAAAAGCCAAACAAGCGTGATTTTCACCTGAATGAAAATTAGAAATAGCAGCCAGCTGGATAGTCCCCTCTTGGAAGAGGGATGCTAAAACATCTAGAACTGCAGAAATTGGGACAGAAAAATGATCCAAATCTGTTTGTATGGCCCAAATAGAAAATCTTTCCCATTTACTTCGGTAACTCATCCTAGCGCAATACTTTTGAGAGAACAAAAGGCTATGTCGGACTGGGGAAGAAAGCCTGGGCTGTCTAGCTGTCACTGGAATTGGAGAAACCATGCAGACAGAGTAAGGCCTGATATGTTTGGAGGACCTATTTCTGTAAGATTAGACAGGAGATCTGGACTGGGGTCAAGTATCCAGGGGGGATAAAGAAGATGAGGCCACAGAAATGGAAACAATATTTGTTGAGGCCAAAAAGGAGCGATGAGAATCACTGAGCTCTTTAAATGGCAGGCTTTCTGCAAAAACTTATGAAGTATAGGTAATAGGGGAAAAGCACAGAGGATACCGGTGGGACAGTTGTGGTCCAGAACATATCTCATTGACTCCCCCAAAGGAGGGATCAGGGTGAGGAACCTGTTGCACTTGCTGTTGGGGGGGGGGGGGCAAATGGACTGCAATATGGCTAGCCTCATCGATGGAAAATTCTTTCTGCCACTTTGATATTGACAGGCCACTTGTGAGGCATCAGAATGGATCTGCTTAATCTGTATGAAAGCACACTGGATTTTCCTGGTATATGCGTTGCAATGAGAAAATGTCCAGAAGAGATCACCCATTGCCACACTCTCATAGCCTTGCAACAAAGAGGGTAAGACCTGGTTTCTCCATCTGTTGTTGTATCATACCACACACATACTGTCTGACTGAATCGCAAAGGTCCTAGAGTGCAGAGCATCTTAGAAGGCTTGGAATGTTAGAAAGACAGCTCTCATCTCCAGTACATTAATATGCAAACTGGTCTCTTGAGGAGACCACATGCCTTCTTCGACTGCCCTTCCCAAGAAATGTCCCCCACCCCAGATTGGCGGTGTTAGTGGTCACTATGGCCACTGGGAATGGTAAAGCAGAAGGGCAGCCCTGAGAAATTTTGCTCAAATGGATCCACCACATCAGATGTTCCTTGCATGTCTGTGTAATTCTGACTGGGGTACATAAGGGCTGTTGAAGAATAGACCACTGAACTGATAGGGTCTATAGAATTTGCATATGATATCTGGACAATGGGACTAGATTTACCATTGCTGCCATAGACACTAAGGCCTGCAAAACCAGTCATGCTGATGGAGATGAATGTGAAATCACTTACTTTAAATGGCAGGAAAAAAAGGCAATGAGTGCACCATGAGCTGAAGTCAAAAGTAAAATAACAAGTAAATCCAAAAGGTCTTCTTTGTATTTAAAATCCTCGTTTATTACAAAAGATAAAACTGCAGGAGATAGCAAGTTGTAAGCGCTTTCGCGTTGTTACCCAACGCTTCATCAGACATAAAGAAAATGCTGAAACTTTCCTCTTATAAAGCATTAATTGTTATGATGTCATTAGTAATTGGAAGTTAAAATTTAAAGAAGAGAGCATATCTATGCCATATCCAAACGTAACATTCTGAACGCCCTAGCTAAACACACTGTGGAGTTAGGTGACGATCACACATTCAAATTCCAGGTTCTTGAATTGGTGCATACTGATGGCAGATTAGGTAACATAAGGAACAGAATTGAAGAAAGGGAAGGCAAGTGGATTGTCAAATTACAAGCCCATAAGTTTGGGCTTAATGAGAGGCTCACTCTTAAGCCTTTCTTAGCTTCAAGGCCACTGAAGCATTAATGTCTACACATACATTTATGTAAAATATATTCTCTGCTCTAGACAATGTTTTAACTCAGAATGCATTTTATATTTTATATTTTATGTTTGTATGTCTGTTTCTTTAAATTTTAACTTCCAATTACTAATGACATCATAACAATTAATGCTTTATAAGAGGAAAGTTTCAGCATTTTCTTTATGTCTGATGAAGCGGGTCACAACGAAAGCTTTACAACTTGCTATCTCCTGCAGTTTTATCTTTGTAATAAACGAGGATTTTAAATACAAAGAAGACCTTTGGATTTACTTGTTATTTTACTTTGACTTCAGCTCATGGTGCACTCATTGCCTTTTTTCCTGCGGATTATTTGTTTCGGTCGCGAGTGCTTTACCTGGCAGTGTGTTTCTTTTTGTTTTATACTGCTTTACTTGTACAACACTGCTTGGACATGGCTGCCAAATCCAACTCACCTTTATCCAACCAAGTAGCTGATAGACTGTTTGATTTGGATGGACTAGTTGATTTTAACATCAACCCATTACTCAAACTGACTACCTCTGACTTAAATGCTTCAGGAGATGATGCACACTCGTTTAAGAGTAATATGGAAATTACTATGATAACAAGGAACTTGGAGAACAAGCTCCACAAACTGCACACTATACAGTGGCAGAAACTTCACATGGAAGCATGCTTAAAGTTTAAATTGGTGCCGCGAGGTCTAAGAATCCTTAAAATGCCGACCTTCGGCGATTCACAACCAAGTCTTTTGGCTAAGTGGCAAAAATGTAATATTGACACTAGCTTCTCCTATTTGCTTATTCTGATTGAGCATTATGATATTTCTATCACTGAACTGAAAAATGACATTCTAACTATCTACACAGAGTTGGTTGGCTTATTAAGCGTTGAGCAATCTAACACTGTACTCGAGGATTTGAAGAATATGTTAACTTCTCTTGACATCAAATGCTTGCGTGACAAAAAACGCAAGCTGCAAAGGGATTTTCTTGACTTCAGTAAGTCACAAGTTTTCTCTTGGCCCAAGGAGAATAGTGATATGAGATCCAACAATGCATATAAATCTTTGAATAATACGCGCAAACCCTCTGTTGCCAACAATGATCAACGTGTCACACGCTCAACCACTCCCATTTCGTTGACGTCACGAGATGAACCATCAAATATGGATCCCACAGTGGCCGCTACAACGGAAGTACTCATCAACGCTACTGAGGAGCCTGACAAGACAACTACACCACGTTCTCATGTCGTAACAACACAGGCACAAGTACACATAGATTCCGTTTCAGACATAGTACCTCACTCTGAGAAGGCTGATTCTGTGAGACCGAAAGTGAGCGAAATGCGCAACAAACAGCTGTGCATTGATTCCTTTGTAATTCCAGCAGAGGACGAGCTGTTCGCATTAGGAGAGGGTCTCCCTTCTTTTCCTTTACCCTATCGACCACAGGAAAAGAGAACTTGGTCCCCGTCCATGCAAACAAACAAAAGGAAGTTCACGGAAGACAACACGCCGTTTGCAAAAAAGGTATGGCGACCGAAAAAGTAAATACTCATGTTTTACTTCCTGAGGCTTTGAACTCAGACAATTTAGTAGTAAACATATCCCAATATGATTTGAATGTATTCGAACTATCGGTTCTTAACAAGGGGCTAGGTTTCATTCCTTCACACAGTAATGATATCACTGACATCATAGTGGATGTCAAGATGTTTACAAGAACTTTAACTCTCAAACTGTTATATGGTAAGCAGGATCAGCAGTCTGCTAACAATCATACTTTATTCAGGAAGCCATCCACGTTTGTTCCACAGCAACATCCACTTTTGGATGCTTTTGAACAAGCTGTGGAAAATGACTTATTTAAACTCTACAATGACAATAAAGTCAAATCTAACTTTGTCAATCTATCATATGATGAAAAACAAGCTTTGGACAATTTGAGATGTAATGAAGCTATCACCATTAGACAAGCAGATAAAGGTGGTGCTATCGTTATTATGGATAGTTCTATATATTATGAGAAAATGAATGCTATGTTGTCTGACTGTGAGACTTATTTACCTTTACCTAGGTACAGTTTGAATAATCTTATTAAGAATGTTCATGCTATGTTGTATGATTTGATGTTAACCAATATAGTTGATAATGATTTATATTCATATTTATTAGTTGATAAACCTCTGATACCATCTTTTAGGGCCTACCCAAAATACACAAGAACGCTACAGATCCACCATTACGTCCAATAGTTTCTAGTCGAGGCTGGCTCACAGAGCCCTCTCGATATATCTTGACAAGATATTGAAACCCATTGTCTTAGAAGTTAAGCACATTCTGAAAGATACCACTAACTTCTTGGAGAATCTAGCAGATTTTGATCAATCTTTTTCTCCTTATGACAAGTGTATACTAGTAACCTTAGATGTTAAATCTTTGTTTACTTCAATTCCTAATGACATTGGCTTGGAGTACATTAGAGCTATTCTTACACATAACAAACTCACACCTCTTATGGTGGACAGATGTGTGTCTTTGCTTGAGATCATTCTCAAGAATAATGTATTATGTTATGGGAATACCTACCATCTACAAGTCAAAGGTGTAGCGATGGGCACTCCTTGTGCCAACGCCACGCTAATTTAGTCTTGGCACATTGGGAACAGTTGTTTGTGTTTAACGAAAATTCTGAATTTGTCAAGTCATTGATATTCTACAACAGGTTTGTAGATGATGTGTTCTTTCTTTGGGGAGGAACAGTTGAGCACCTGTTTGATTTCATCAGCTATCTCAATGCCACAACTGATTTCTTGAGTTTTGACTATACTTACTCCAGTGACCGCATTGACTTCCTAGATGTGAGTGTCTCTAGGAACAATTATGGTTTTGAAACTGAACTTTTCAGGAAGAGTTGCTGGAGGAACAACTTACTACATAGAGAAAGCATGCATCCCCAACACATCTACAAAAATATTGTTAAGAATCAAGCCTTGAGGGCTTCCAAACTGACTTCTACACAGATAGCATACCAACAACAGAAAACAGATTTAGCCAACCAATTTATATCTAGGGGCTACAACAAGAACTCTGTACATGAAGCCATCTCTGAGTGTAACACTAAGAGAGGCAATGATGCCGCACCCATCATCAAAAGACACAAATCCCAGTGTTCAAATTTCACACGAACACCCAGGCCGAATCCCAATAGGATTCTAATTCCCTACACTAACAAGAACAAACACATTTTGAAGATTTTCAATAAACATTGGAATCTTCTTATGATAGATGATGATATCAGGTCCTTAGTTGATAGCACACCTCGAGTAGCCTATAGAAACATGCTTTCGTTAAATAGGCTACTTTGTTATGATAAACCTCATGTCACTGAGCGTACACGGCACAATGTGGTACTTTTGCTTGCTCATCTTGCAACCAGTGCAAATATGTTGCCAATACTAATAACTACACACATCCTGAAACACACAGGAACTACATGTTTAAGCACCATGCGAGCTGTAGGTCTATCAACTTGGTTTACTTAGCTGAGTGCCAAGTATGCAGGAAGTTCTATGTGGGCATGACAACCAGATCCCTAAGAGAACGTATCAGAGAGCATATCTATGCCATATCCAAACGTAACATTCTGAACGCCCTAGCTAAACACACTGTGGAGTTAGGTGACGATCACACATTCAAATTCCAGGTTCTTGAATTGGTGCATACTGATGGGAGATTAGGTAACATAAGGAACAGAATTGAAGAAAGGGAAGGCAAGTGGATTGTCAAATTACAAGCCCATAAGTTTGGGCTTAATGAGAGGCTCACTCTTAAGCCTTTCTTAGCTTCAAGGCCACTGAAGCATTAATGTCTACACATACATTTATGTAAAATATATTCTCTGCTCTAGACAATGTTTTAACTCAGAATGCATTTTATATTTTATATTTTATGTTTGTATGTCTGTTTCTTTAAATTTTAACTTCCAATTACTAATGACATCATAACAATTAATGCTTTATAAGAGGAAAGTTTCAGTATTTTCTTTATGTCTGATGAAGCGTTGGGTAACAACGCGAAAGCGCTTACAACTTGCTATCTCCTGCAGTTTTATCTTTTGTAATAAACGAGGATTTTAAATACAAAGAAGACCTTTTGGATTTACTTGTTATTTTACTTTTGACTTCAGCTCATGGTGCACTCATTGCCTTTTTTTCCTGCTGATTTGTTGTTTCTGAGGAGAGTGCTTTACCTGGCAGTGTGTTTCCTTTTTGTTTTATATTACTTTAAATGGCACCTGAGGGTTTGTACTCTTGTGAGAGGAAGAGATGCTATCTGATTGATTATGTCTAGATGAGCACCTATGAACTCCAAGTTCAGTGAAGGAATGAGGTGTGATTTGTTGTAGCTGACTGTGATGCCCAGCTGATGGCACATCTAGGTCAAGTAGCCTCAGCTAAACCAGCGGCAACAAGAAACACTTGAAAAACAAAAAAACACAATGAGGCACTCAACCAGAATGAAATAAGTTAAGCTTTTATTAAGAACTTCCTCAGAACAAATAACACCAGAAACACACCCTCTTATATACCAACTCCATGCTGATATTTTTACTTTATTTATTTTATTTTTTATTTTACATTTGTTGACCGGGATAGTCCGACTGGATGCATGTCCATTTTCAGCGGAGGCCCGGGAAGAAAAGCTCCAAGGACATATCACTTCTGGTTTCAGTTAAGAAATGTTTACAACCATATTACATTAAAATTAAAAAAAAAAAAAAAAACATTTCTTAACATATATCATCAAACTATGTTGACATCAAAAGTATTGCATATTATAATTACATACTTATAAAAATACTATTCTAAAAGCTTATAAATCCTAATTATTAACTAACGATTTTTATATTTCAAATAACTTCTGACATTTTATCATTCACACCCGGGGCTGTGTCTGCCCTTAAAAAAATCTGCCATTTTAATTCCAAAAATTCTAAATAGCTATTAATCGACCCTACAAACTTTCTCTTATCAACTTGTTCCACAACAAAGAAAAGGAACTTCCTAAAAGCCTTACACTGTAAAGCATGCTTGGCTGATGCATTTGTGCTGTCTTTTTTTTTTTAACAGCCAACAGATGTTCCCTCACCCTATCTGCTAATCTCCAGGTAGTCTTACCTATATAAAAATGGTCATAATTGGAACAGACAGCCAAATAAATCCAGCCTTCACTTTCACACTTAAACCTCCCATTTGCAGTTAAGAGAAAATCCAAATGCTTGAAATGAAAACTAGAGTTCTGCACTGTCTTAATTTTAGCTTGACTGAATTATTTATATATTTGCTTGCATTGTTTTCTGATACTCTAAGTGCCTCTATCTTGATTTTTCCTAATTTACTGCTTTCTGCACTTGTTTTTAGCCATTTTTTAATTTAATTGCATTTATTTAAACTGTATTTGCTTTAATATTGCTGCACGCTCAAGTGTGCTAGCTTGCACTGCATTTGAATTGTTTTTACTGCTGTTTTAGCTGCTTTTCTTTATAAAAAAAAAAAAAAAAAGTTCTCAGCTTGTTTCCTGCCTTTCCTATAAATAGTCTAGTCCAGAAACATACTTGCTGTATCCAGGACGGTTTGTAAGCTTCTGAGCCCCCCCACCCCCAAGCCTTTATGTGTTGGAGGGGCAGCCTTCTAGCTTATCAGTGGGAGTGGTAAGCATTAGGTAGCCTATCTACCACAAGAGGAGTGCCTTCTGGCCCAGAAATTGTAATTTATTGGCCGTTTTGGGCAGTTTTTCCATCCCTTTTAACTTTCTGGTTTAAAAGCCCGGGTTTGCTCTTGTTTCCTGCCTTTCCTGTAACTAGTCTAGTCCAGATACAGATTTGTTGTATCCAGGACTGTTTATAAGCTTCTGAGCTCCCCAAGCCGTTCTGTGTTGGAGGGAAGCCTTCTAGTTTATCAGTGGGAGTGGTAAGCACTAGGTAGCCTATCTACCACAAGAGAAGTGGTTTCTGGCTCAGGAATTGTAATTTATTGGCCGTTTGGGCAGTTTCTACATCCCTTTCAACTTTCTGGTTTAAAAGCCTGCATTTACATGTGTTTGCGCTTGTTTAAGCTCAGTGCAGCGGCGCCGAGTATGACTCTGTCATTGTCCATGTGGGTGTGAATGACCTGAGATGCACCTCCCTAGACTACATAAAAAGAGACATGGTGGAGCTTTCAGATTATGTGGCCCAGGCAGGTATGACACTAGCCCTGAGCAGTATCCTACCATCACCCAGAATGATACCGCAGTATAAACAAAAATGATTGACTTCAACAATTGGCTAAGTTTCTGGTGTCATTCTAAGGGGATCCAGTGTCTGTCTGCTTGGGATGACATGATTCACAGACCTTGATGCTTTGCTAGAGATGGCCTGCATCTGTCACCCCTGGGTTTCCGGGTATTGACTAAGGCTCTTGGTCACACCTACAGTGCCTTTTTAGGCGGTGTATCAAAGACCAAATTACCACCATAACAGCTATAAATAAATGCAATCTGAGGGTCATGCTGCTCAACACTAGACGTCTAAATCTCAAGATGCACTCGCTCGAAGCACTCCTCAAAATGGAGAACATCGACATTTTGAAAAGTAACGGAGACCTGGTTTAATGCGGCAGAAACCATCCCTGTGCTACCAGCCTATAACTCATTCCACACCTTTCGGCCGCAAAACATGGACCAAAGCTCCAAAGGCGGTGGTGTCTCCATATTCATAAAGGATATGCACACCTCCAGACTAGTAGCCCAGCATAACGCATCTGAGATACTTCAGGTACAACTAACATTGGGTAAGCAAGCGATCCAGGACATAGCCTGCTATAGGTCCCCAACCATGTCCCTATACTCTCACTCCACGTTCCTAAGCACCCTGAAATATATCAAGGTCCAACCCAACACTCTCATACTATGAGACTTCAACTACCCCTCCGTCAACTGGGAAAACTACTCGAGCACCAATACACTGGCCCAGTGCTTCCTGGAATTCATCAATTCTAATGCCCTGGACCAGCTCATTCTGACCCGCACAAGAGGAAGCAACATCCTTGACCTGGTTATTACTAAAATGGGCGACCGTTGCTCTCCATCGTCAATCCCTCCCTCGTCAGTTCTGACCATAAACTAATCACCATGGAAATCCACATCTCACCCACCCCCTCCTGTAAAGGTAACCACCTTGAAAAACTTCTCTAAAGCTGACTTTGGATACCTAAAAACAGAGGTGGCTAACTTCACGGCACCCATGCCAATCAAAAGTAGCTGCATAACTGCCGAACCATACACCAATGCACTGTACGAACATGTACATAAATGCATGGAACTAGCCATACCCAACAGAACCAAGATGCTCTCCTCCAAATAAAGGAAGCCAATCTGGTGGTCCCCTGCCATTAATAAATTCTACAACAGAAGGAAGAAACTGTTGCAGAAAAAGGTGAAGTCCCAAGACTGGAAAAACTCCCTTATTAGCCTCAACAAAAAGTTGAAATGAAATTCTCTAAAGCCAGCTATGAAGACAGAACTGCAGCAGACACTAAAAACAATTACAAAGCCTTCTATAGCTATATCAAGAACCTCCACAGCAATACTCAGATTTGCTCTGAGTTACTGCACAATGGTACCTCCTATACTGAGCCAACAGATATTGCCAAAATACTGGCTGACAGATTCAGTGCCAACTTTACCCCCCCCCCCAAAGGACCAATCACAATACTGGAAGAATGCCAGGCACCCAGCATTTCTGCAGCACAGGTGAAAGCTGCATTGTCCAAGGCCAAGAATACAGCTTCCATGGAGCCCAATAATATCCCTGGCTGTGTTCTACATGAACTACAAAGCAAACTGGCACCACATCTGTGTGCCCTGTTCAGTCGCAGTCTCACCTCAGGCTTTGTCACTACTGAATAGCACACTGCTACAGTCATCCCTCTCCATAAAAAGGGAGCAACTACAGACCCTGGGAATTATCGCCCCATTAGCCTGATGAGTCTGATATGTAATGATATGGAGTGTATCATCATGGACCTGATTAGCAAAGATATAGAAACTCTCCAAACTCTATACCCCACACAATTTGGCTTTGTGAAAGGGAGATCATGCCTGCTCAACATGGTTGACTTCTTTAAGTCAGTCACCAGGTCTGTGGATGAAGGTAAGGCAGTGCATACAGCCTACCTCGATTTGGCCAAGGCCTTTGATACCATTCCTCACTCAGGAATTATTGATAAACTCACCAAACTAGGCATCAACCCCTATATCACTAGGTGAGTTGCAAATTGGCTCACAGATAGAACACACAGTGTGAATGTAGCAGACCCCAAGTCCGACTGCCGACCAGTCACAAGTGGAATCCCACGGGGATTGGTCCTGGGTCCTCTTCTGTTCAGCATCTACTTCTCAGAAGTCCAGGCCAACACAAAGGGACTCTGGCTGACTAAGTTTGCAGACGACTGCAAGATGGGAGCCATTATTAACTCCCCAAGTGATACAGACATCCTACAGAAAGGCCTCACTGAGACCAATGACTGGTGTTGAAACCATGGCCTTAAGCTTAATGCCAAAAAAAATGTGTCGTCATCCCCTTTGGTAAAAACTCAGTTCCCACTAATTACCACATCGATGGGAGCCCACTGAACTGTGAAGGCATTATAAGAGATCTGGGGACGCAGGTTGACACCAACCTCTCCTTCGACCCCCACACTGTCACTGTGGTCAGAAAGTCCTTCTGTGTGGCACATCTCATTACCAAGGGTTTTGGATCCAGGATGAAAGAGGTCATCGTCTCTCTCTACTCTTCCCTCATTAGACCAATCATCGAGTATAATGCCCCATTTGGCATGTACCGCACTAGACACCTGCAACAGCTGGAGAGGATCCTAGGAATTAAACACATGTCTTACATGGAGAGAATTAAAAGACTCCAGCTATTCTCTGTCTCATATCGCCTACTTAGGGGCGATCTCTGCTTGACTTACAAAGGCATGTCTGACCCAGCTCTGTTAGAAATGCTACATCTAAAGAAATCCTAATCTCTCCGCACCACACACTCCAGAGACCTCAACCTCATTACCACAATCAACAGAACATGGTGGAGGGACAGGTTCCTCACCCAGAGACTGCCCATGCTCTGGAATAGACTTCCCATACATGTCAAGCAGAGCACCTCGCTGTCCCTCTTCAAGAGAAATCTTGATGAGTGGATGGGTAACAGAAGGTTCACCCCGGGGTTCACTCCAGTGGCTCTACTTGATAGAGGCACTGGGAACTAACTTCGGGTGGCATGATGTCACGGCACTTCTATGGGCTAGGCTTGTAAAGACTCCAGGGCCATTAGCCTAGTACACACCTATAAACCTATGAACAAGCTGTCATCATAAACCTACAATGTGAACATTTTTGACAAGGAAAAGTACTTAACCTTTTATCATCACCTGTTTTATTAATGACTTTAGGAGAACTCTCAAGAAGCTGCTTTAAATTTTGAGTCTTTTTGTAAATAAACTTAGGTTTACTAACTAAAGCATCAGCTAAATCCTAGTTTCCTATGATTATTTTCCAGTTATCATCAATAATTTTCTTTATCTGTAACTTATCAATACTCATAGGCAAAGGGAAGGAACAACTTCAATGCTTGTATCTTACAATCCCTTTCACCTTGATCAATTGTTTTAGGGAAAAAAACTACCTTAATAATAGGCGAAAACCTATTATACCTCTGTGAAATCACACCATTAGAAACCTTCCTCAGCTTCTCTAAGAGATACCCTTGTTGTAAAAAAAGCTGCTCAAGCTTATTAACTTCTTCCCAAAAAACATCATCTTCACTGGTTAATCTACTAATTCTAATGACTTGCCCTTTAAAAACATTCAACTTCATAAATTCCAGGTGAAAACTGTCAAAGTCCAAATAATTATTTGCAAAAGTTTCTTTCCTATGAATGTTACTAGTAAACATCCTCTCAGAGACATCCATACTGATATCTACATCCAAAAAATGCACTTTGACTCTTCTGTTACTTTCAATAAATTTCAACCAAGGGACAGTGTCATTAACCTGGGAAAGGAATTCACAAAACTCATCACCATTGCCTGCCCATTTAAAAACAGGTCATCTATGGATCTTTTGTAAAACCTCACAGACTTAAAATGAAGCAATTTCCTTAAATATTCTTATTCCCACCAGCACATAACCAGGTTAGCAAACACTGGAGCAACATGAGCCCCCATTGCCACTCCTCCTATATGCTAGAAAATATCATCATCAAACATAAAAAAATTGTTGCTCGACACTAACTCCAACAACTGACAAATTATGAAAATGTTGTGTTTTAATTGTCTCTAGGGTTGTGTTTTAATTGTCTCTAGGGTTCATAGGTAGGTACTAGGCTATCGGCCTAAGGGCCTAAGTAAGCCTAGCCAACAAGGTTCCCTGGCTTACGCCATCCAAGAAAGTTAATTTTCTGTGCCCCTGTCGAGCAGAACCACAGAAGTGATCCCCAGGGTGTATTTCCTATTTCCCATCCACTCATCAAGATTTTTCTTGAAGAGTGCTACTGAGGAGCTTTGCTTGACATAGATGGGTAGCTTGTTCGAGAGTATAGGAAGTCTCTGAACTGTCTGGATGCTAAATCGGTTAGGCTGCCCTGGTGCAATTGAGGTGAGAGTATCAGAACTCAAATCCGATGGTGGTATAAAAGCAAGATCCAAGGGGGGCAAAGGGGTCCTATCTCTAGGTAGACAGAAAACTCCCTCCATTACCTCAAAGGCAGATGGTCTAGGAGAAACTGAAGTCCGCACTGTCAGAGGAGCTGAAGATCCCTGAGCTGACGAACTCTGACTCCCCCAGAATTCTACCTCGAAGAAGGAGTTGGACCCAGTTGGCCAGCAGTGGCATCCCTAGGGGCTTGCAGTAAATTCCACCCCACCCCCCCCCCAGAACCGGCACTGATGCTTCAGCTCTGGGAGTCCTTCTGTTCTGACAATATCAGAGTAGGATGACTCAGGAATGCTGCTGAAGTTGAAGAATCAACTGTCTTCGGATCCAACAAGGACATCCTTAGGGTTCACAGATCTGAGGGCTCCAAAGCCATGGACCAAATCAGAGAGGGAGATATAATCATCAGTTCAGAAGAACGGCAGGCTCATGGGTCTGATGGGAGATGGAGACAGGGCCACCCCATCTGGATCCAAGTTCTGAGGAACTTCAGTATCATCCTATCAACTTCTGCTTCAGACAAACACCTGGATCTGAAGGAAGAGCTGGTTGATGGTGGCTGTAATATCTCCTAGGTGTCTCCTGAAGAAAAGGAGAGTGGAGCTGAGGGGAAATTAGCTCCAGTGAAAACTTCAGTGATTGAATCTGAGAAGACCAAGGCTTTGATGTTGTCAGGTCCAAAGGTGAAGGATCTGATTTTTTTGAAATCTTGGCAGCTGGCTTGGAGGACGTAGCTGATGTAATAGAGTGGTCCAGAGACCTTTTCTTAGTCTTTATCATTGAAGGTAGACTAAGCTTTACCCTTTTTAGACTTTAACTTAGAGGGGGATTGAGCCCTGTTCACCAGAGAGTAAGAGAAAGATTGAAGAAGAACTTTAAGTACCAGCTTATTCTTTCTGTCACTAAGGACCCTGGAGTTAAAGCCAACTCAAATAGAGCAGTCCATGTCTAAATGGGCCACATCTAGACAGTGCATACATTACTTGTGGGCATCGGAATTGGGGATCTTATGCCCACAGGAGATGCATTTTTTAAACCAGTAGGCTTATCAGCCATTGTAAGAAAGTAATGAAGTATCAAGAATAGCAATAATGATTTTTTTAGGAAATTTTAGTGAATTGGGGATCTTCTGCCTACAGGAGATACATTTCTTAAACCAGTAGGTTTATCAGCAATTGTAAGGAAATATTAAAGAATTAAGAATAGCAATAATAATTTTTTAGAGAAAATTACTTAAAGGGAAAAATACCAACAATGGTGAGTACAAATACCCTCTCAAAGGCAGAAGGAAATGAATTAATGGAGAGGAAAGATAAAGTACCAGTGATGGTACTTAAGGAGTACCCAACAGAAACGGGTAGGAAAAAAGAGGTGCAGCCTGAAGGACAGAACTTGAAAACTTATAGGAATGAGGGAAGAGAGTGAAAGGATATAAAGTTATATAAATTAGTACAAACAGAACAACTTAACTGCAGAATACTGAAAAAAAAAACTCACTCTAAGGCTACATCTGAGTGATATGGCAGCAAACGAGATCTGAGGTACATTAGCTTGGTGGGGCATTATAGGTAACGGAGGAGTTCGAGAGTTGGATCTATGAATCAAGTGAAATAGCCCAGCTGGATCCAAGACCCATCAATTGAGGAATGAATGAAAATTTCCAGGATGCCTCCAAGAATCTACAGACAGAGTTCACATCGGATCAAGAATCTACAGACAGAGTTCACATCGGATCAAGTATTTGCCTATTCTTAAGTAATGGCAATGCCAGAGGTGATTATAACAAATGAGATGTAGGGATGTTGGGTCACAGTCCCCTCATGGTTATGAGGGGATCGTGCCTCTCATATAAAATATTAATTTTGGACAATCATCTCTTTGTAATATTTTTCCCAAATTTGTACACTTGAGGAAGAGTGATAACTATTTTTGGCAGACCAGTGTAGATGGCATCAAATAGCAGAATACACCTACTTACTTATACAAAAGGACAAGCAAAATAATAAGCCTGAATGAAACATGCAAAGAAACTGAATCACTTTAGATATATCCATCAGAGATGATCAAAGGCCTTTTCTGCATCAAGTGATAGGACTGCCTAGGATGAAATGCCACATGACTGAATTAAAACCTTTGCAGCAGCCAGAGAATGTTACCCCACACCATATTTTTATAAAACCCATTTGATCTAAGTGAGCAAGCATAAGAATTTGTGGCTTAAAGCAAGTTCCCAAATTGACCTGAAAAGATTGTAATTATTGCTGAGTGTAGTTATAGGACAGAGGCTGTAAGACAATGCAAATCCTTCCATGGCTTTAGATTAGGACAGAGAAAAGAACTTGTATAGTACACATATATAAGTATGATGAACATAGTGCAGTTTTGTAAGTACGCTTACCATAACAGTAGATATTTGAATGATCAGTGCTGCAGTAGCCATAGTTATATGGGTTATATCCTGCCAAGGATACAACAGCCAGGCAGCTTCCAAAGCTTTACGGCATCTTCCACATACCCAAACTGTTAGGCAGCTCAAACAGAGCTGACTAAAAGAGTAGTTTGGATGCCAAGCCTTTTAGAGCTTTCCTATCAACAGAGAGAGGGAGGCTGAGCCCTGAAAGTACAATGATAGGAAGAACAAAAAAATAAATAAACATAACCTGGCATAAACAACATATCAAAAAAACAAGGGAGATGGAGGGAGGGAGCAGCTGCTGCAGCAGTGATCCTTTGAACATCTACTGTTATGGTAAGATTACTTACACAACTGTACTATGTTTATTATACTGATCACTGCTGCAGTAGCATTAGCTATTTGGATAGATTATCCTATCTAACTACATTTGGGAGGTAAAAGGAAAAGGGTCAAGAGCCCCTGGAAAATGGTCCTTGCAAAGCCTGATCTAGACCTACAGAAGAAATCAAGCTTTTAGTGCTTTATAAACATATGCACAGAGGACCAAGCTGCTGCTTCTACAACACTTCTAGAGTCCAACCCATTCCAGAAAGCCATAGATGAAGCCAAGGCACTGGTAGAATGGGCCTAGACCCTGCCTGGAACAGTTTTGCATTGGTAAGTATAACAAAAGGAAGTAGTCTTAGGCAACCATTTGGAAACAGTCTGTTTTGACACAGGTTGCCCCTTCTCCTTACCTTCAGAAGAAAGGAACAATTGATGAGAAGATTATAAAGATTTAGTTCTGTCAAAACAGCACCCGAGTTGTCTGTGGACAATCAAGGTATGGAGTATCCTTTCTCCCTTATTTTTGGAGTCAAGAAAGAAAACAAGGAGATGGATAGTTTGTCTTAAAGTAAACTCAGACACCACTTTAGGCATAAAAGATTGGTTCTTAAAAAAAACCTGTCCCTGTGGAAAATGAGGTAGGATTGATTGACCATAAGAGCTTGCAACTCAGCTACTCTTCTCACAGAGGTCAGAGCAATCAGTAAAACCATTTCCATGTTAAAAAACTCAAATCAGCTAGGTTAGCTGGTTTAAATGGCGCACATATTAGTGTCAATAAAACAAAATTAAGATCCCAAGGAGCAGGCCACTGGTTTTCTTGGAAGCCTCTTATGCAAAACCCCTATCAAAAACATTTTGAAAGACCGCATTGAAAGATGTCCATAAGCAGACATGCTGAAATGGCAAATAAAGGAACCTTGAGAGGAGTAAGAAAGGCCTTAGAATAGTAACTCAAACAAATCTTGTAAAACTATAGAACAACTAGCCCTGAATGGGTGCTGGCTCTGTTGTTGGTACAAACCAAAAACTCTTTTCCATTTGCTAGTACATGATTTTCTATTACAGATTTTCTTGTCTCGGTTAGTATCTGCTGCACATTCTCAATAAAGAGGTGCCTATGAAGGATTAAGTCCCTACCATCCAGGCAGCCAACTGCACTTTATTCGTCATGATGTATCAAACATCCTTGTTCTTGTGTGAGTAGGTGCAGTTTGTGAGGACACTTGCAGTCACCACAATGATCTTGAGGGATTCAGTCTGAATCTTCAGAAGTACACTGGATATTAGTGAAAAGGATGGAAAAGCATACAGGAACATGCATGTCTAAGGGAAAAAACATCTGTCTTTCAGGCCTTCCTTCTTGCATAGAGTCCTGGAATACAATCTTGCTAATTGATTGTTCAGAGAGGAAGCCAAGAGGTCTACTCAAGGAACTCCCCACAGATGGATCAAATCTTGGAAGACCCTCTGATCTAGTTTCTATTTGTGAGGGTCTGCCCTGGTCATGCTCAGCTTGGCTGCCACACAATTTTACACCAATGGAATGTAGGATGCCTGTAGAGTGAGAATGTGCTGTGAAGCTATATCCCAAGTGAACAAGGCTAGTCTGCAAAAGGGTTATGACTTGGATCCATCCTGTTT
Source organism: Protopterus annectens (assembly GCF_019279795.1). NCBI lineage: Eukaryota > Metazoa > Chordata > Ceratodontiformes > Protopteridae > Protopterus > Protopterus annectens. Next base: position 361,874,887 of record NC_056738.1, read on the forward strand.
GTTGATGCACCACATGATTATGGTATTGTCTGTAACAACTTGAAAAGGTCCTGGGGACAAAAGATGATTCCGAGTTGGTGCTTTGATCAGGGCAAACATCTCTTTGATATTTATACACTTGCTTCTGTCCTCGGTATCCACACACCCTACACATTTATCCCTCCTGACACTGCTCCCCAAGCAAAGTCCGAGGTGCCAGTGGTGACCAATTGCTTTGGAACAGGGAGAGAAAAGAGGAGACCTTTATTTAAAGATATCTGTTGTCTCTACCAAATGAGTTCTCTTCAACCAAACTCCAGCACTGGGATTAAGAAAAGCCAAAGGGTGTTGGTGCTGGGACCAAAGAGACTTCAGATATCACTCTATCTTTCTCATGTGTAGTCTTGCCAGGAATATCATGAGAATCATAGAAGACATGAGACCCCAAATCCTGAGAAAGTCCCTTGAAGTGACCGAAGTTTGAGTGGAAAACCTTAGAAATAGTTCTAGATACAGATCTATGTTTTTTTTGTGTGTGTGTGGAAGAAAAGCTCTTTGAACTGAGGTGTCTAGTTGACATCCCAGAACACAATCCTCTGTGAAGGAATCAAGAGAGACTTTTGAATGTTCTATTGAGTCCCAGCTTGTTTAAGAGATCTCTCTCCTAAGAGAGATTTCTGACCCTTTGAAAAAGACTCAAAGATAAGTAAGTTGTCTAAATATGGAAAATGTGGACACCCTGTAGCCAGCAATGAGCTACAACTGGAGATAGACACTTTGTGAATACCCTTGATGCAGTGGTTAGCCAACAGGGTGAGGCAACGAACTGATAATGCCATCCAGACATACAAAATCTTAAGAAACATCTGAAGTCTGGATGAACAGGGACATGATAATAAGCGTCTTTTAATTTACTTTTACCAGGAAACTTGAAAGAGGAAGAAGAGGTAATAGATTGAAAGTGACAACATTTTGAATTTGGGCACTATCACAAACAGGTTTAGGAAAGAAAGATCCCAAACTGGTCTCCAAGTATTTTCTTTCCTTGGCACTAAGAACATCCTTGAATAAAAATCCTTCCCCACTTGGGAAGGAGGAACTGGTTCTACCTCTCCTTGGGACAGTATGTGATGAAGAACTGAAGGAAAAAAAAGAGTCTGATCTGGAGAATGAGGAACTATTCACTGGAAAGGAGGAATGTCCTACTTCTATCTGTAACCTTAATGAATAATCTTCAGAACCCATTTGTCTGAAGCTATCTGTTTCTAAACAGAAAAATGAAGATTCATGATTTCTGGAACAATAAAATAAGGGAACATTGGGTGGGAGTCACAGGGTGTTATGAAGAGTCATTCAAACTTGTTGGACTGACCTTGATTTTGGGAGGTTTGAGGCTTGTTTTTGGACCCCCTTGCCATTTCTTCTTAAAAAAGAAGTTATGTACTCACCATAAAGTTCCATGTAAGTTGTTCATCTCGCCTTCATTCTTACAGATGGGTTCAGGGCTGATCCTTGGCTCCGAGTCGGCCTACTACAAAGCTCGAGGTCTTCAGACAGCTCGAGGCCAAATCCCTATCCCATGATGCACCTTGAATAACCTCAGATCTTGTTTGCTGCATATAATAATACCATGTGCCATTCTATCACTCTTTAGGAGAAAACCCATAGAAAGATTGAGAAACCAGGATAAAACTAGTATCTCGGTCCTCAAAAAACCCTGGAGGGGGTAGGAGGGTGGGAAGTAAGAATGAAGGCGAGATGAACAACTCACATGGAACGTTATGGTGAGTACATAACTTCTTTATGTGAAGTTGTTCTATCTCGCCGTTCATTCTTACAGATGGGTAGCGTCACATGCACCACCTTTCTTGGGTGGCTCACAGGAGTATGTTTTTCAGGACAGTAGAACCAAAGGAGGCCCTGTCCCTGGAGACCTTGTCAACTTTGTAATGAGTGATAAAAGTATGAAGTTTTGACCAAGTGGCTGCTGCACAAATGTCTATAGGAAGCCTAGAAGAAAAGGCAGAAGATGTGGACACTGCTCTGGTAGAATGAGCCTTAATTTTATGCTATAAGGGTAAGTTGGCAGCTGAATAAATGCAGGTAATACAATCAGATAGACATCTAGATAGTGTTGTTTTTGCCCTGGCATACCTTTCCTAGAATCTGAAAAGGAGACGAAAAGTTGTTCAGATTTTCTGAAGTCTTTTGTTCTATCCAGGTAAAATCTGAGTTGTCTATGAACATCAAATTTGTGCAGCATATATTCTAATCTGTTGGTGTGTTTGGGGAAGAACACTGGTAACTCTGTGATCTGGTTCAAGTTAACTTCAGTACAAACTTTAGGTAAAAATGAGGGATTTGTTCGAAGGGACACTCTGTCAGCATAGAAAATCAAATAAGGAGGTTTTATGGACAAGGCCTGTAGCTCTTGACACTCTATGGGCAGAAGTGATGGCTACTAAAAAGATAGTCTTCCATGACAAATATTTCAAATCACATGAGGAAGTTGGTTCAGAAGGTGAGAGAATAATCCGTGAAAGCATAAAATTTAGGTTCCATGGGGTATAAGGGGATTTCACAGGTGGTCTGAGATGAAAAGTCCCTTTGAGAAAGGCTTTGGATATTTTGTGTGACATTATGTTCAATCTTTTAAAGCCAAGGTGAAAATTAGAGATGGCAGCAAGTTATACCCTAACTGCTGCTGCTGCAGCTCCTTTATTGAAAAGCATAGTCAAAAACTCTAATATGGAGGAAATCGGGGCTTGGTAGAGATCAATGTTATTTTGAGAAGCCCATATAGAAAACCGTTTCCATTTGCTAAGGTATAGTTTCCTAGTAGAGGACTTATGAGAAGATATCAATATATGCTGCCCTTCATTTGAGAGGTTATGGAAACTGGCTATGTTGGGAATTGGAGCAGCCAAGCAGTCAATTTTAGGGACTGAAGAGAGGGAGGGATGAAGAGCCCCCGACGAATGCGTCAGAAGATCTGGAACTGTGTCCAGAATCCAAGGCTCTTCCAACAGATGAAGTTGAAGGAAGAGGAACCAAATCTGACGAGGCCAATGAGGGGCTATTAGAATGATGGTCCTTCCCAGGGCTTTTGTTTTCTGCAATACTTTGGGTATCAAGGGGATTTGTGGGAATGCATAGAGGAGACCCAGAGGCCAGTCGTGTAGGAGTGCGCCCTTTGTGGCTTCTCCCGGAGGGGGAATCAGGGCAAAGTAGCTTCTGCATTTTGTATTCATGTGGTAGGAAAAAAGGTCGTAGCAAGGCTGGCCTCACCTGCGGAATATTCTCTCTGCTATCTCTTTTTTGAGGGACCACTTGTGAGGCAACAAAATTGCCCTGCTCAATTTGTCTGCTATCACACTGGATTTCCCCGGGATGTGTGTTGCTATCAGAAAGGGCTGGGTGGATGTAGCCCTCTGCCATACTCTTAGGGCCTCACGACAAAGGGGATAGGACCTGGTTCCTCCTTGTTTGTTCAAGTACCAGACCACTGACATGTTATCCGTCTGAATCGCAATAGTCCCCAGAGAGAGAGAGTCCTGGAAGTACTGCAACGCCAAAAGTACCACTCTCATCTCCAGGCCACTGACATGCAGATGTGTCTCCTGTTTGGTTCATGTGCCTTGGACTGTTCTTCCCTGACAATGCCCCCCCCCCCACTCTATCAGGGAAGCGTCTGTGGTCATTGTGACCACTGGTGAGGGTAGGATAAAAGGATGACCTATCATTACATGAAGAGAGGTCAACCACCACTTCTGTTTTCTTTCGGCTGTTCCCATTAGGGGTTGCCACAGCTGATCATCTGTTTCCATTTTTTCCTGTCCTCTGCATCTTGCTCTGTCACACCTACCACCTGCATGTCCTCTCTCACGACATCCATAAACCTTATCTTAGGCCTTCCTCTTTTCCTCTTACCTGGCAGCTTCATCCTTAGCATCCTTTTCCCAATATACCCAGCATCTCTCCTCAGCACATGTCCAAACCAATGCAATCCCGCCTCTCTGGCTTTGTCTCCAAACCGTCCAACCTGGGCTGACCCTCTAATATACGCATTCCTAATCCTGTCTACCCTCGTCACATCCAGTGCAAATCTTAACATCTTTAACTCTGGCACATCAAGCTCTGACTCCTGCCTTTTTGTCAGTGCCACTGTCTCCAACCCATATAGCATAGCTGGTCTCACTACCCTCTTGTAGACCTTCCCTTTCACTCTTTCTGGTACTCATCTGTCACAAACCACTCCTAACACTCTTCTCCACCAAATCCACCCTGCCTGTACTCTTTTCTTGACCTCTCTTCCACACTCACCATTACTCTGAACTGTTGATCCCAAGTATTTAAACTCATCCACCTTTGCCAACTCTACTCCCTGCATCCTCACCATTCCTCTATCCTCCCTCTCTTTCATACACATATATTCTGTCTTAGTCCTGCTGACCTTCATTCCTCTGCTCGGTCTCCTCAACCTGTTCCCTACTCTCATTACATATCACAATGTCATCTGCAAACATCATAGTCCACGGGGACTCCTGTCTGATCTTGTCTGTCAACCTGTCCATCATGACTGCAAATAAGAAAGAGGTCAATCACCACTGAAGATCCTTTTTGCATGTGTTTGTGATAATTATGAGATGAGACATTGGGAGCTCTTGGTAAGACCACTGAGTGAATAACAGCCATTGTAGAACCCTCATGTGCATGCGACCCAACGGTATCGCAAATACTGCAGCTGCCATCATGCCTAACAACTTTAGCCCTTCTGATGCTGGAGCCTTGTCTTTGGATATGATGTTTTGGACCTGCTGACGAAGTAGTAAAACTCTTTCTGCTGGAAGTTTTAGAGTGGTGGTGGTGGTGTCCAATTCTGCTCAGATAAAAATGATATGTTGTGATGGCGACAAGGCAGATTTTCTTGAATTTATTGTAATGTTCAGATGATTGCAGAGAGTAAGAGTGGCGTCCATGACTTGTATTAGCTGATGCCTGGTGGTGGTGGTGAGGAGCGAATCGTCTAAGTACGGAAACACCAGGAATCCTAAATGTCTCAGGTGAGCCGGGACCACTGCCATACATTTGGTGAACACTCTGGGGGTTGTAGTGAGACCAAAGGGCAGGGCACGAAACTGGTAACGATTGGCTCCCAGCCAAAAGCGCAGATGATCCCTGGATGGTCTGGCCATTTTTATATGGTAGTACGCATCCTGTAGATCTATTGAGCACATCCAATTGTCTTTCCCTAAAAAAGGAAGTATCGACTGAAGCGTGACCATCCGGAACTTCATTTTCTTGACAGATCTGTTTAGTCTGCTGAGGTCCAAAATAGGTCTCCAGTCCCCTGTCTTTTTAGGAACTAAAAAGAATCTTGAGTAAGTTCCAGATCCTGTCTGGTCTGCTGGGATTGGTTGGATGATTCATTTTCTTAGCAACATTTGGACCTCTACTGTAGCTTGTTCCCTGTAACTGGGTGGAACGTCTGGGATTTTTGTTGTCAATGGAGGGGGAGAGGTGAAAGGAATGAAATATCCCCTGGAAATGATATGTTGTACCCAGTTGTCGTTTGTTATTTTGAGCCAGGCATCTGGATACAAAGATAAGTGACCCCCGACTGCCTCCAGAGCAGGACAGTCGGGCCTCCTTTCAGGAGCACTGGTAGGGCTTCCAAAGAACTGGGCTATGTCGCCCTGGTTTTGCAGACCCCCCCCCCTCTGCCACGAGGGTGGCATCTTCCAGTATTACCCCCTCCTCTGCCCCTGGAGGGGGGTTCACCACGTGTGTCCAGAAAGGCTCCTTGGGCTTTTCATCTTTCCTACCTTTTGACCCTTGGGGTAGTGTCTGGTAGGGGTGGAAAAATGGACTCCGACGGCAGACAGAGTCTTTCCTTCCTGCTCGCACGTGGTCAAAGTTTCCTTAACTTTGGGCCCAAAAAGAGATGAGCCATCAAAAGGGGTGTTGACAAAGGATGACTTAAAGGGCTCCACGAAGGAACACAAGCGCATCGAAGAATGTCTCCTGAGAGCAATTCCTGTACCCGCTGCCCTACTCGTTCCATCAGCTACATATGAAATGAGATGCATGGACGAGTTCACTATGGAATTGAGGGTAGCAAGCTGGGAGGCGACTTTGTCTGAAGCTCGTGCAGCTACTGTACCCTGAAGAGTATCTCCAAGCTCTTTTAGGAGGTCGCTTTGTAGACTTGTAAAATGAGTGAGATAGTTCAGTGAATGCATGGCAAAAGTCGCTGAACTGTATGTGCGCTTCCCGTATCTAGCCATGATCCTAGAGTCTCTGTTAGGAGGATAGATAAAGGAAGAAGTTTCTGACATCTCCTTTTTGGTGGCTGCCGCCGCCATCACCATGGCATCAACTGGCACTCCCTTGGTGAGGAAAGACTTCTCCTGGGGGGGCAGAAATAAATTTATTAGGCCTCCTAGGGACAGGCTCCATGGTGTCTGGAGACTCCCACGCCCTCCATGAGACCAGCTCTATGAGCTCATCAAAGGGCGGAGACACCCAAGAGGTGGAGGGTTGAGACCCGAAAGCCTTCAGGAGAACCGACTCATCTTCAGTAGGGTTGGTGGACTTCCAGCCACCCCTCTGCCTAAGGATTTCTAATATCTCAGCAAATGAGATATCCTCAGTGGGGGACCCTTATGATTCCTCTAAGTCGGTATCGGATGTGAGAGACTCCTGTGTGGAGTCTAGGTGCTTCCTCTTACAGATTCTCTTCCTGCAAATCTCATCAGTGGGAATTTCTGGTGAGGTCTCGGAAGAGCAGGGGCCACCCCATGAGGCTTCCTGAGGCTCAGGGTCTCTATGCTTATAAAGGATCTGTGAAGCAGAAATGGACACAGGCACTTTTGAGGAGGAGGTAGATGGACCTGAAGTTGTAGATGTCTTGGGGGACATCACTCTCCTGATGGCTTCGGCCTCAGCTCCGAAGGCTCAACAATCAGCAGGTCCGACCCCTCCAGCTCCCAAGGACTGGTACGGCTCGGAGGAGGAAAAGAAGTAGATGGCATTACAGTTTTAGGCTCCGAAACCACTTGGGTCGGAGCCGACAAAAATTTAGCAAACGGCGGTGTCTGTAGCAACTTCAGCACCACATGATCCACATCCAAATCGGACAGGTTGATCGAGGACTGAGATGAATGAATTGATGGAGGCACTGACTGAAGAATAGGTGACTTTAGTACTTCGGACACCGGTTCCAGGACTGGGGACCGGCTTTGAAAAGACAGGATGTTCAGCTCCAAGAGCTGTGGAGCCAACGTCGATGGTTTCTTAGATTTTTTTACTTCCCAAGAAGAAGCCTTAGAAGACTTTGAAGACTTACTAGATGTACCCTGGTCACTCAAAGCTTCCTGAAAAGATGGTTTCAGAAGTCCTCTATCTATGAGTTTTCTTTTTCTCTCCTGAAAAACTCTGGATGAAAAAGAATAGCAAATGGAGCAACTTTCTTGTAAGTGCAAGGCTCCGAGACAATACACGCAATTAACATGACTCTCTGTCATAGACATCTTCTGTCCACATTTTGGACACTTTTTAAATCCTGACTTGGGATGCTTATCTTTATCCTGGTCAGCAATAATCAAGTATACAGTATCCAAAAAAAATCTACTGTACTTTAAAGAGACTAGACACACCCAAACAATTAGAAAAGTTAAACTAATAAAGCTAAATTAGCAAAATAAGCCCTAAATAACAAATGGGCTGAATAACAATGTACTTTGACTAAACTATCACAACTCAAACACACACACACACACACACACACACACACACACACACACACACACACACACAAAAACTACTTATTTAACTACAAGCTATATAATATTATAAAGGCACACCAAAAGGAAAGGGAATATTAAAGGCCTATAGAAAAAACAAGGCCAAAAGAGAAGAAATATATCTACTAACAAGCTAAAAAAGCTATGACTATTAAAGACTACTAAAGACTAACTAACAAATATTTTTAGAAATAACAATTTTGCTAGATAATATCGGAAAAAGAATTATACCGGCCCGAGCTGTGCAAGGAACCTCCAATCTATTGCAGCAGCATTTAGATCTGAGGTAACTCAATGTGCATCGTGGGATAGGGACTTGGCCTTGAGCTGTCTGAAGACCTCGAGCTTTGTAATAGGCCGACTTGGAGCCGAGGATCGGCTACGAACCCATCTGTAAGAATGAACGGCGAGACAGAACAACTTCACATCATCTGTTTACTTTCATTTTGTTGAGACTGTTTATTCTGCTTTTTGCCGAAATTAGATGAGGGGTTAGAGAAACCCAAAAAAATGTGTAAAAGGAAGGATGACAATCTTAGAGATTCAGTCTATCAGCTTACCCCTTTCATGGCATTTATGATCACCTCTGCATCAGAGGGTCAAGAAATTAAGGTTATGTACTCACCATAAATAAAAGGATAGATTTTTTTTTTTTTTTTTTTACAAAAAACATCTTTATTAAATTAAGCATCTTAGTTTTGGTTTTAGCACTTGTGCTTCAGGCAAGTTACTTTACATTTAAGAAGGTTTTGGTGGCCTACACTCTTGTGGACAAACCCTTATCAAAACCCTCTCTCCATAACTCCGCCTAAGTATTTGGAACACTATGTCTGGACAATTTCCCTCAGTTCCTCCTGCCAGCCTGGTCAACATGGGTATACTGAGATAGTGTAGCAACTACCTCATATTTACTGACAGCCATCTTCTCCTAACACACAATTCTTCTACTTGCGAGAAATGCATCTACATCAGTAACCTGGAATCCATGCTCTATTATGCCACAATCACTACTCCTGACAAAAAGGAGATTACCAACACAAACACCACACCACTCATATCACATAGCCAAGCACAACACACACACACACCTATGTAGAGGTCCTCAATAAAAACTTACCTAAACAGCAGAGACCTCCAAGACACACTCAAAAACATTCCACACATAACACTAAACACATCACATGCAGCAGACAACAGTGAACAGCAGAAACCAGTGTCTCACAATTACAGCCCATAAGGCAAAACAATAAATTATCACAACCCACAAGGTATAACAATAAACCAAACATACTAGTCATTGGTGACTCAATTGTGAGACACACCGATGTCCCCCTCACCAGGCTCGACAAAGAGAAGGCCACAGTCAGTTGTCTGTCTGGTGCCAGAATCCACCACATCACACACACACTTAAGTCTTTCCACAACAAGTACAAGTATGACTCTGTCATTGTCCATGTTGGTGTGAATGACTTAAGACGTCCCTCACTGGACTATATGAAGAGACATAACTGAGCTCTCAGAGTATGTGACCCAGGCAGGTATGACCCTAGCCCTAAGCAGCATCCTACCTTCACCAAGAATGTCACCACAATACCAGCAAAAAATAATTGACTTCAACAACTGGCTTAGTTTCTGGTGTCATTCCAAGCGGATCTAGTATCTGTCTGCCTGGAATGACACGGTTGACAGGCCCCGATGCTTTGCCAGAGATGGCCTCCACCTGTCATGACTGGGATCCCAGATCCTGGCCAAGGCTCTCGCCTCTGCCATTGTGCCTTTTTTAGGCAATGTCCCAAAGACCAATCTTCCAACATAAAAGATCTGTCAAAAAGCAAATTGAAGGTCATGCTGCTTAATGCTAGGAGGCTTAACCTGAAAATGCACTCACTAGAGGCTCCCCTTGCACTGGAAGATGCCAATGTCTGTGCAGTCATGGAAACTTGGTTCGGGGCTGAGGAGAGCACCCCTGCCTTACCAGACTATACCTCATTCCAAACATTCCGACCCCAAAATGAGGTCAGGAAGACTAAGGGTGGTAGAGTCTCTATCCTCATTAAGGATAGGCCCACCTCCAGACTGGTTTGCTAGCATGATGCCTGGAACTATTCCAGGTGCAACTGACAGTTGGCAAGACACCCATCCAAGTTATAGCCAGCTATAGACCTCACCCACCATGACTCAGGACACCTAGTCCTCTTACTGGATCTACTTGACTCCATCAAGGTACCCCCAAACACCCTGATCCTTGGTGACTTCAACTATCCCACCATAGACTGGGTGAACTATTTCTGCACTATTGCACTCCGTCAATGATTCCTTGACTTCATCAATTCTAACGTACTACACCAGCTCGTCTCATCCCCCACAAGGGGAGATAACATTCTGGACTTTGTTCTCACCAACATGGGCAATTGCTGCACTACTCCCATAGTATGTTCTTCCCTTGTGAGATCAGATCATCGGACTGTCTCGAGTGAAGTTTTTATCCCCCCCAGTCGTAATCAAGCTAAAAAACTTCTCAAAAGCTGACTGCAACCTCTTAAGGGAGGGTATCTGTAGCTTCAAACCCCCCCCCCCAAGAAGATGCAGACAACTATGCTGAACAGTACGCCAGTGCAGTATACAAGCACCTGTACAACTGCATGGACTCAGCCATACCTAACAGAACTAAAACATGTTCCTCAAGGAAACACAAACTTGTTTGGTAGATATCCTCTATCAACAGGCTTTACAACAAAAGGAAGAAACTGTTGTCCAAGGGTAAAAAGGAACAAATTCCAAACTGAAAAAACTCCCTCCTTAGCCACAACAAGCAAATTAGATCACTAGTGAAAACCTCCAAAGCCAATTATGAATCGAAACTAGCCTCCGAAACAAAGGGAAACCACAAAGCCTTCTTCAGTTATGTCAGAACCTCCATGGCAAAGCCCAGGTTTGTTCCAAATTAGTGCTTAACAGTATCACTTACACTGATCCTGTTGACTTAGCCAACCTGCTAGTAGATAGGTTCAGTGCAAACTTCACCCCACTGTCCCCCCAAAGGCTCTTTCAACATCCCCAATACTTGTCCCACTCACATCTCCATAGATCAAGTGGTAAAGGCCCTATCCAAGACAAAGAACACAGCTTCCATCAGACCTGATACTATCTCAGGCTGTATTTTGCACCATCTCCAGCAAGAACTGGCTTTGCCATTGGGCACCCTATTCAACCACAGCATAAATACAGGCTTCATTCCAGCAGAGTGGAGAACTGCCATTGTCATCCCCTTGCACAAAGGAGGTGCCACTACTGACTCTGTAAACTATCCCCCCATTAGCTTGACAAGCCTAATCTGTAAAGCCATCGAGCTTGTTATTATGGATCTCATAAACATGTTACATAGGCAATTTCCAAGCACTTGACCCTACCCAGTTCGGCTTTGTGAAGGGAAGATTTTGCCTGTTAAACCTGGTTGACTTCTTTGAGACTGTCACTAAGGTGCTAGATGAGGGAAAGTCAGTACATACAGCTTACCTTGGCTTGGCCAAGGCCTTTGACACAATCCCCACTCAGGCATCATCAAAAAGCTAACAGAACTTGGAATAAATCCCTGTCTCATCAGGTGGGTGGTCAACTGGCTCACCGACAGGACCCTCAAGGTCAAAATAGGCACCTCCACCTCCAAAAGCAGACCTGTCACTAGTGGAGTTCCCCAGGGATCTGTCATGGGACACCTACTGTTTGGCATCTACTTCTCAGAGGTTCAGGCAAAGACAAAAGCCCTGTGGCTGACCAAGTTTTCAGATGACTGTAAGTTGGGTGCTGTCACTGACTCACCAAATGATGTTAACATACTGCAAGAGGGTCTCACTGCAACTAATGACTAGTGCCAAAGTCACAACCTCAAGATAAATGCAAAAAAAAATGTATCATCATACCATTTGGCAAAAACACAGCTCCTACTGATTACAACATCAACGGAAACCCTCTAAACACACAACCTGTGGTGAGAAACCTGGGTACTCAGGTTGATAACAATCTCACATTCCACCATCATGTAGCGGCAGTGGTCAGAAAAGCCTTTTACTTGGTTCATCTCAAAAGTAAAGGAATTGCATCCAGAAAAAAGGAGGTTATTACCTCTCTATACTCCTCTCTCATTAGACCAATAATTGAGTATAACGCCCCGTTTGGTATGTACCTCTCCAAGCATCTGCACTAACTGGAAAGGTCACAGAAATACCTCACAAAGAGAATCCATGGCCTCCAACATCTGTCCTATGCGGACAGGCTCAAATCACTATCACTTTACTCAATATCATACAGATTGCTCAGAGGTGATCTGTGTCTCCCCTACAAGGCAATCTCGGACCTTGCCTTACTAGAGATGCTCCATATCTGTAAGTCTAACTCCTCTTGCTTTACCTGCTTGAAAGGCCTAAATCTAATATGCAACATCAACAAACCCTGCTGGAGAGACAGGTTTGTTTCCCAGAGGCAGCCCCTTCTCTGGAATAGACTTCCCAGACATGTCAACCAGAGTACCTCGCTGACCCTCTTCAAGCGCAACCTTGATGAATGGATGGGAACCCACAAATTTGTCCCAGAGGTTCCACCTGTGTCTGTCACTGACAGGGGTGGCAGTTGCTGACTGAGGTTTCTTTTTGGGGATAAACTCTTGGGTAGGCTTGTAAGGGCCTCAGGGCCATTTGTCTAGTCACCTCCTCTGATCCTATGACCATATGACACAGACAATCTTACATTTATATAAATGAAAAACAAACACTTACACCTTTTTAGTTGCAAACATTATGCACCACAGATATCATTGAAACAACTGTAGTTGCAAACATTATACATCACATATAATCTAACCAGTCACTGTCAGTTAAGCATTATACAGGTCATTCAAATCCTGTCTTCTTTTAAACCTTGTTCCTTCTCTGCATATATTGTTCCCACAATTCTCATTTTTTCTTATGTAGTTTGCGCCTTCCTTTTTCTAAAGATCCCAATTCCAGTTGTTTTATCTCTGTTACTATATTCACTGCTTCTAGTAAAGTTGGTTTAGACTTTGATTTTCATTTTATAGTAATTGTTTTTATAACAGCCACCATAATTACACTCAGCAAGGCTTTATTCTGTATCATAGCTCAAAAAAGTCATGCCCCCAGTCAAAGATAGGTTTGTATGTAAAGTGACTCTATCTTTGTGGAAAATAATGTAAGAAGATTTGTAAGATAGAGCCTGGAGTTCAGAAACTCATTTTGCAGCTGTAATGGCTACCAAAACAGCTGTTTTCCAAGACAAAAACTTTATAGCACATTTAGCTACTGGTTCAAAGGGCTATTGAGTTAACCCTTGTAGTATGAATGTTAAATCCCAAGGAGCTGATGAGTCTTTCACTGGAGGTCTGAGTAAGAAGGTGTCTTTTAGGGTTTATATCAGAACATCAAAGTTTTAAAACTTCGAATGTTCTAATATCGACCCGTTTTGAGCGAACGCTAAAAATAGCAAAGCTGCAAAACACCGAATTCTTTCCCAGGGAAAGAATTAACTTGGCCGGTTCTGTGGCTTCGCTATTTTCAGCGCTGTGGTGGAAATTTACAGGTCAGGTTCACTTAAGTGTGCGATTGTGTGGTTGTTAGGATTAGGGCGCGGGTTAGGTGAGTTAGGGTTAGGGCACGGGTTAGAAAACCAAGAAGCAAAATTTGTGGCGAGAAAGCGACACAGGTAGCTCGAAGTAATCCCTTTATTGAATACAGATAACACAATTCCCACAGTTCAGAACAAGCGCTTTCGCTCGATATAGTACCAAGCTTTATCAAGTTACTCAAGTAACCAAATGGTTCAGGTTATATACTTCAAATAAAACCACATGTTTAAATCAATTAACTATTCTATTAAGTTCATTTCATCTAGTGTACATTTAAAACTCAACAAAAAAAATTTTTTAAAATCCTCTGATGTGTACTAACATCATACGAAAAAAACGTTGATAACATTCATTGAAATGTATGTTAGAAATTGTGCAAAAAAGTAAAAACAGAGTATGTAACAAATAGATAGTGTAGAATGAAAATTTAAATAAACCTAGAACCATTTTTCAACGCTAGGTCTGAATCAATAAAATCCATAAGAGAATATACATGTTGATATATTAATTAATTAATTAATTAATTAATTAATTAAAAAACACTACCAAACCAAATAACCTTACAATTAAAAAATGTGCAGGTGTATTAATACCTATAATAAAATGCTGAATGCTACTTCACAAATATAAAAAATAGTACTAATTAATAAAAGTTTCAATATAAATAAGTCGTTTGTTTTCCTAATTCATATAAATATAAGTAAATAAATCATAAGGGTCCCATGTAATCTCAGACCCAACAAAAGCAAGTAGCAAAGTAATGATTAAACATGAACCATGCTAACCCAAGAATCTTGTGTTCCAACAAAACTAACCTTCCATAATAGTGATAAACCAAGGGTAGAAAATGTGCAAGCGAATAAGTCAAATACTTACACTTAAATGTCCTTAAACTTAGGATGGCCCGACTATAGTGTTTATTTTTAAACCACTTTTATATATCCACTGGATGTGAGGCTATTTCTATTTAAGTGTAAGTATTTGACTTATTCGCTTGCACATTTTCTACCCTTGGTTTATCACTATTATGGAAGGTTAGTTTTGTTGGAACACAAGATTCTTGGGCTAGCATGGTTCATGTTTAATCATTACTTTGCTACTTGCTTTTGTTGGGTCTGAGATTACATGGGACCCTTATGATTTATTTACTTATATTTATATAAATCAGGAAAACAAACGACTTATTTATATTGAAACTTTTATTAATTATTACTATTTTTTATATTTGTGAAGTAGCATTCAGCATTTTATTATAGGTATTAATACACCTGCACATTTTTTAATTGTAAGGTTATTTGGTTTGGTAGTGTTTTTTAATTAATTAATTTATTAATATATCAACATGTATATTCTCTTATGGATTTTATTGATTCAGACCTAGCGTTGAAAAATGGTTCTAGGTTTATTTAAATTTTCATTCTACACTATCTGTTACATACTCTGTTTTTACTTTTTTGCACAATTTCTAACATACATTTCAATGAATGTTATCAACGTTTTTTTTCGTATGATGTTAGTACATCAGATGATTTAAAAAATTTTTTTTTGTTGAGTTTTAAATGTACACTAGATGAAATGAACTTAATAGGATAGTTAATTGATTTAAACACGTGGTTTTATTTGAAGTATATAACCTGAACCATTTGGTTACTTGAGTAACTTGATAAAGCTCTGTACTATACCGAGCGAAAGCGCTTGTTCTGAACTGTGGGAATTGTGTTATCTGTATTCAATAAAGGGATTACTTTGAGCTACCTGTGTCGCCACAAATTTTGCTTCTTGGTTTTCTGTTTGGTTCTTGTTTCCTGTTTCGATTCTTTGGTCAAGTTTCATGGCTGAGGGAGCTGACACAATGGATTTTGCGGACACTCCTCAAGTTTTGAGGAATCCTAGTGATGAGGGTCCGATCACACGAACGGAATTCAACCAAGTGTTGGTTATGCTTACACAGCTTACTGACTCTCTTAATGCTTTGAAAGCTGACACGCTTCCATCGTTGCCTGGCAACCAGTTACAAGTACTGGAGCAGAAGAAAAAGTGTTCCCCTAATGATACAGCAGGAAGAATACCAGCTTCACCGTTGGACCTTCCAGGTCATCTAGCACATGGTTCATCTATCGGTCGTGATATGGAAACGAGTACACCAGGACTACAAACGGACTTCACGGATTTACAACCACAGGGTTTTAACTTTAACAGTTGGACTGAACGTCAATTTACATTCAGTAAAGGTACTGTTACATTCAACACTAAGAATAATACTGGAAAAGATTTTGATATCTTAAGAGACAAACTTTATGCCTATAAAAGTAACCAGTTGGAGATAAACTACCTTAAAGAATGTGTTTCAGTTAAGCGTGTACCAAAAGGGCTACGCTTTTTTAAGTTTCCCAACAATGTGCAGCATGGAACTCCATATTATTTTAAACTATGTGACATCTTTGACAATGCTGGTTTACAGGTTTTGAATGTAATGGTAGCAGAGTATGAGGCGAAGGCCAATACTTTGCTAAATGAGCTTACCATGTTAAACAATTCATCGGTCAAAGATTCTAATTTTGCATCTGTTAAGATTAACTATGATAACATTTTTAAAGAGGTAGATCAATTTTGTGTGAAAATTTTGAATCGTAAAATGCGTAAATTAGAGAGGGATTTGATAGAGTATAGGGAAGGTGTGGTTTATCCTTTACCTGGGAATCAAAGTAGATTCAACAACCAGACACACAATTTAGCTAACTACACTCCTGTGTTTGACAAACATCCTGGTACATTTGTGCCACCACTACGTAGGAGTGAAAGATTGACAGAAAAAGGAAAGAAAAATTCTTTTCAGGATTTTCAACAACCTCCGGACAGAGTAGGAGGGAGGGGACAGAGATACTACCAGCAAGATTGGAACAACAGGCACAACTAGTTTCGCATCTTATTGGTTTTGAAGGATTGTTTTATGAAACCATAGAAGACTGTACTATTGTTAAGAAAGATAATTTTGTTATTTACAACTATACAGATATGGAGGTGAACGATTGCACTTTTGGGTTATTCACCCAAGGTTTCCATTTTGTTCCCCTGCGCCCGCTTAACTTAACTCAGCTACTTGTTGATTTAAAACTTTTTGCAAGGCAGTTAAATTTAAATACGCACTTTAAAGGGCAGGTACAAACTAGAAGGGAGCTTACCCGAAAGAGCACTTTTAACCCCCCCACGCATCCATCTATCAAGGTTTTTGAGGAGTTAGTAGAGAGAGATTTGAGGGATTTACACTACCAAAACTCTCATATGTTTCATGGTAACTTGAAGGAGAATGAAGCTCTCCTGGTTCATGACCTCATAAACAGAAAGATTAGGGTTATGAAACCTGACAAGGGTGGAGGGGTTGTCCTTATGTTTAGTACGGATTACGACATCCATCTTTTTGGGATGTTGCAAGATTCTGAGCAATACGAAGTAGTTTCAAGAAATGAGGTCAATCTTGCTACATCCAAAATTAACTTTTTACTTACTGACCACCTATTGCAGGGTGTGATCAATGAGAAATTATTTAAATACTTACATGTAGTTAAACCTAGAATTCCTGTCATTTTCGGAATTCCAAAAACCCATAAAGGGGTCCATCGTCTAAAATTTAGACCCATTGTGTCCGGTGCTGGCAGTGTCACTGAACCACTTGGTAAGTTTATTGATTTCATTGCGAAGAACTTTCTTTCCTCTCTAACTAGGATTTGCAAGGATTCCTGGGATTTTCTTAGAAGTATTAAGCCTGAATTTTACGTAGTTAATCTACTCATGATTACAATAGACATAGTACAGCTATTCCCTAGCATTCCTCACAATACTGGAATAGAATGGTTTAATGAAGTATTGAGTTCTGAGGCCCACCTGGGGAGTAAGGTTACTAATTTAGTAACGGAACTCATGGAAATTGTACTAGAAAATAATTTTATTTATTTTAATGGTGAGTTTTACAAACAAAAGAAGGGAGTTGCCATGGGTGCTTCATGTGCTTCACTCTATGCTAATTTAATTCTACACAGATGGGAACAAAAATACATTTTTTTCTACTGAATGGGTTACATTCATCACCCATTATAAGAGATATTTAGATGATATCTGCATTTTGTGGAATGGTTCGCTTGAACAGTTTCATGAGTTTTTTAAATATTTAAATTTTACCACTTCCTTCTTATCTTTCACACATAACATCAGTTCTAATGAATTACACTACCTTGATGTGACTTTATACAAAGACACTTCCAACAATTCTTTTCAGTCTAAACTTTACAGAAAACCAAGTTTTTCCAATTCCTACCTCCACTTTGAAAGTGGTCACCCCTTCTTTCAGAAGAAGGGAATTATGAAAGGTCAGTTTATCAGGGCCTCTAGAATGTACAGTTCTGTTGGAGATTATACAGAAGAAATGAGAATTTTGAAGAAATTATTTTTAGACAGAGGTTATCCACTTTCATTAGTAACTGCTTTGCCTGAGGAAGTGACATTCAACAGAGATGTCAAATACCCACCTTTACTAGGTAAAGGATCTCCCCAGACCCCTGAACATGAATCAGAACCCGATTCAAGATCACATAATAATTTTATATATACTTATTCTATGGGTTCTCTTGAGATTGAGAATGTGATAAGGAAGCATTGGCCCTTACTTACTTTACATGATGAATTGAGCAATTTTGTTGACCCACATCCAAGCTTTGTAAGAAAAAGGGATGTGAATCTGAAGCAATTGTTTGAAAAGAAAGCTTTGGTTAAATCTAGACTTGACAATCACAAACCGGGCACATTTAAATGTGGGGCCTGTAAACAATGTTCTGCTATTTACAACGATTCGACCTTATTTATTCCATCCAGAAATTATCTTTTTAAAGCCAGTTGTCATTTTAATTGTTCATCTAAGGGAGTTGTTTACCTCGGGTTATGCACAGTATGTGCAAGTTTCTATATAGGAAAGACTGAAAGACCCCTCAGAAAAAGGATCTATGAACACTTCTACGACCTCTCAAAAGCTAAAGAATCCAATGCTTTTTTTAAACATTCCTTACTTTGTCCTAACATGCAAATTAAATTTATGGTGTTAGAACAGGTAACGCCAGATGCTCGGGGTGGTGATTGGGAAACGACACTAGAATATCGTGAGTTATTGTGGCAATTGAGACTAGATGCTGGTAGATCACCGGGTCTTAACGAAAACATTAACATCAGTAGTGTCCTTAAACTTAGGATGGCCCGACTATAGTGTTTATTTTTAAACCACTTTTATATATCCACTGGATGTGAGGCTATTTCTATTTAAGTGTAAGTATTTGACTTATTCGCTTGCACATTTTCTACCCTTGGTTTATCACTATTATGGAAGGTTAGTTTTGTTGGAACACAAGATTCTTGGATTAACATGGTTCATGTTTAATCATTACTTTGCTACTTGCTTTTGTTGGGTCTGAGATTACATGGGACCCTTATGATTTATTTACTTATATTTATATAAATTAGGAAAACAAACGACTTATTTATATTGAAACTTTTATTAATTATTACTATTTTTTATATTTGTGAAGTAGCATTCAGCATTCTATTATAGGTATTAATACACCTTCTCATTTTTTAATTGTAAGGTTATTTGGTTTGGTAGTGTTCTTTAATTAATTTATTAATATATCAACATGTATATTCTCTTATGGATTTTATTGATTCAGACCTAGCGTTGAAAAATGGTTCTAGGTTTATTTAAATTTTCATTCTGCACTATCTGTTACATACTCTGTTTTTACTTTTTTGCACAATTTCTAACATACATTTCAATGAATGTTATCAACGTTTTTTTCATATGATGTTAGTACACATCAGATGATTTTAAAATTTTTTTTGTTGAGTTTTAAATGTACACTAGATGAAATGAACTTAATAGGATAGTTAATTGATTTAAACACGTGGTTTTATTTGAAGTATATAACCTGAACCATTTGGTAACTTGATAAAGCTCGGTACTATACCGAGCGAAAGCACTTGTTCTGAACTGTGGGAATTGTGTTATCTGTATTCAATAAAGGGATTACTTTGAGCTACCTGTGTCGCTTTCTCGCCACAAATTTTGCTTCTTGGTTTTCTGTTTGGTTCTTGTTTCCTGTTTCGATTCTTAGTGCACGGGTTAGTTGAGTTAGGGTTAGGGCGCGGGTTAGGTGAATTAGGGTTGGGGCGGGTTAAGTGATTTAGGGTTAGGGCACGGATTAGGTGAGTGTGCGATAGTGATGGACCTTAGGGTTAGGGTTTGGGTTAAGGTAAGTGGATAGATAGTAGTGTATGTATAGTTTAGTCTAGGGTTAGTTGTAGGATTATAAGTGTATGTGTGTGGATTGATGTTTTTTAAGTGTGCTTGTGTTGTGTGTATGTGTTATGGAATATCGAATTTTTCCCAAGGAAAAAATTTGCTGTTCCGAATGTTCATTATTATGTGGTTTAGATATTTTAGGTTCGATGAAATAGCATTTGCTATTTTCATCTTTCGATAACGTGATATAAACACGCCTTTTAGAAAGGCCTTGCACAGCTTTGAAGAAGCTAATGACAAAGCATTTTCTCCCAACTAAAAATTAGGTATAGCTTCTAATTATACTTTGATAGTGGAAAAACTAGCACCTTCTTGAAAAATTGTTAGAAATTCTAGAATCACAGAAATATGAACAGTGAAAGGGTTAAGTTTCCTCTGAAGAGCCCAAAATGAGAATCCCTTCCATATACTTTTGTAAATTTTTCTCTTATAAGCTTTCTGTGAGGATAGAACTATCTGTCGGACTGGGGAAGAAAGCCTAGGCTGCCTCACTATCAAAGGAATTGGAGAAACCATGCAATCAGTTTATTGACTAGAATATCGGCATGCACCATCCCACA
This sequence comes from Protopterus annectens, assembly GCF_019279795.1. Lineage (NCBI taxonomy): Eukaryota > Metazoa > Chordata > Ceratodontiformes > Protopteridae > Protopterus > Protopterus annectens. The sequence goes on from NC_056738.1 coordinate 361,895,209, forward strand.
GAAATGCGAGAAGAGGTCTGGACTGGGATCCAGTATCTGTGGAGAATATTGAAGATGAGACCACATGAAGGGGAAACATATCTGACGAAGATAAAAGGGAGCAATGAGGATCACTGAGCTCTTAAAACAGAGTGCTTCCTGTAAAAATTGTAGGTAATGGAGATAAAACTAAAGGAGACTGGAGGGCTAAACATGAACTAGAGCATCTCTCGGTGACTCCCCCTGTGGGGTGATTGGGGCAAAGAACCTGCTGCACTTGCTGTTGAGTGGAGAGGCAAAGAGGTTACAGCAAGGTTGGCCCCAACAATGGAAAATCCTCTCTGTCACTATTTGATTGAGAGACCACTTGTGAGGCATCAAACGTGAACTGCTGATCTGTCTGCTCAAACGTTTGACTTCCGCTCTATGTACATTGCTACTAGAAAGTGGTTGGAAGAAATTGCCCACTGTCACACTCATTTTGACTCTTGACAAAGGGGTAAGAAAGTGCTCCCCCCTGTTTGTTGATATACCATACAACAGTCATGTTGTCAGTTTGTATCATAATAGTCCCCAGAGGAAAAATGTCTTGAAAGGCCTGCAGCGCTAGTAGGACTGCTCTCATCTCTAGGACATTGATACACAAATTGGTCTCTTCGGAGGTCCACATACCTTGGACTGCCCTTCCCAAGAAGTGCCCCCCTCAAGTTGGGAAGTGTCCATGGTCAACGTGGCTACTGGAGGGGATAAAATAAAGAAATGAACTAGTGAAACTTCATCTGACTGAATCCACCAACAAAGATTATCCTTGCAGACTCGAGTGAGTTTGACTGGCAGGGAGAGTGGACGATGCAGAACTGACCACTGAACAGCTAAAGTCCATTGAAGGTTATGGCCGCTGTTACTGACCCTAGAGCTTGAAGGACAAGCCTGGCCAGGGGAGAAAAGTGAACAGGCATTCACTGCACCTGAAACCTCATTAAGTCTACACGAATTACAGGAAGACAGGCTATCTGACTTACTGTGTACAACTGGGCACCTATTAACTCCAGGCTCTGAATGTGTTGTAGTTAAGATTTGCAGGTGCTGACTAAGATGCTTAGTGATTGACATAGTTGGAGCAGATAGTCCTTTGATTGCTCCAGGAGATGCTTGGTTGGGATGGTAAGGAGCCAGTTGTCTAGATAAGGAAACACTCAGAATTCTAGCAGTGTCAGGTGAGCAGCTACCACTGACATACCTGGTAAACACCCTGGGGGCTGTGGTGATACCAAAGAGCAGGGCTCTGAAGGGATAGTGACGGCCCACAGGTGAAACTGCAGTACTCTTCAGAATCTTCTGTTCATTTTGTTGTGACAGTACACATCCTGAAGATTGACTCAGCACATCCAATATTTCTTGCGTAAAAACGGCAGAATGGATTGAACCATGACCATTCGGAACTTTGACTTCTTCCCAAATTGATTCAGTTTGTTTAGACACAAAATTGGTCTCAGGTCCTCAGTCTTTGGCACTAAAATGAACCTTGAGTAAGTTCCAAATCCTTTATGGTCTGGAGGGACCTCCTGGATGAATCTTATCTATCAGCTTTTGAATTTCCTGAGCTGTGCCTTTTCTCTGACTGGGTGGAAAGTCAGGAAACCTTCTTATTTTGGTTGGGGGATCTGTGAAAATGGTATGAAATAACCTCTGGATAAGATTTTTAGCACCCAAGAATCTTTTGTTATTAAAGCCCAGGTGTCTGGGTGCAAAGACAAGCACCCCCCGACTGCTTCCAGCGGTGAGCAGTTTGGCAACCCTTCAGGAGCACTGAAAGTGTTTATCCAAAAAAGAATGCTGGGAACCCTGGCTTTGAGGGCTTCCTCTGCCATGCGGATGGGATCTTCCATCTGAATTCCTCCCTCTGCCAGTGATGGAGTTATCCCTGTATGAATCCTGGAAAGGACCTTTGGCCTTACATAACCAAATTTCTTGCCTCCTCTTTGATTCCTGGAAAAAGATCGTTGAGGGGTAGAAAAGCTTATCCCTATGGCAGACAAGGTCTTTCCATCCTGTTCACTCTGGGAAAATGTGTCTTTTACAGTAGGGCCAAACAAAGAAGTTCCATCAAAAGGAGGGCTCCACAAAGTTGCATAGACGCATCCGGGCATATCTCCTAATAGCTATGCCTGAACTGGTTGCCCGTTAGGCACCCTCTGCAGCATGTGCTATCAATCTCATAGACACACTGGAGATGGATAATAGAGTGGCCAACTGTGAGGAAGACCTCTCGTATTCCTCCATGGACATGGACTGGAGTGGAATTTGGAGTGTTCCTTAGTCAAATCCTGCTGTAGTCTTGTGAAGTGTGCTGGGTAATTTATGGACCTCAATGTAAAGGTTGCTAAAGGAAAAATGCACTTTCTAGACCTGTCCAACACCCTGGACTCTCTGTTAGAGGGATGGACTGAGGAACTCTGCTCCACTAGCTCCTTCTTAGTGGCTACCGCCACAGCCATAGTAGCATCAATTGGGACTCTTTTGCTACAGTATAATGTGTCCTTTGGTGGTGCCAAAAATGTATCTGGTGAATGAGAGATGGGTTCTAAAGTATCTAGCTCATTCCATACTCGGTGAGAGATTAAATCAATAAGCCCATCTGCTGGAGGAGTCAGCCAAGACACATATGGGCCAGACACAAAAGCTTCCATAAAAACTAACTCCTCTGGGGAGGGGGCATCCTAGGACCATCCATCTTTTTACTTAAGAATCTCTAGGATGTCTCCAAAGGAGACATCATCCGTATGACATCTAAGGGACCCTTCTCCTTCAGTGAAGTTAGCATCTTTAGAGGGAGATTCCGTAGGGCAATCTATGCATCTCCTTTTGCATGTTCTCTTTCAGGGAACCTCTTCAGTGGGATGGTCTGGACAGGTATATCTTTAGAGGGAGATTCCGTAGGGCAATCTATGCATCTCCTTTTGCATGTTCTCTTTCAGGGAACCTCTTCAGTGGGATGGTCTGGACAGGTACCCAAGGAGAAGGGGAGTTCCTTGATGGGAACTGTCTGGATGCTAGAAGGTACCAGCTGTCACTGTGGAATAGGCCTGAGAGGATGAAAGCTTGAAACCAAAGGAGGAACAGATGTAGGATCCAAGAAGGACAGAGCAGCTGCATCTGTTGGTCAAGGGAAAACCCTCTTCACTACCTCGAATGCAGAAGGACCAGGAGAAGCTGCGGCTGACAGCACCTGAGCTGAAATCTCCAAAGCTACCAAGCCCCAATCCTGTCTTGATCTGTGCCTCAAGAAGGGAGTTGGACCTGAGCTGTCCAGTGCCAAAGCTCCAAGGGGCAAGAATGGCTCCACAACACTGAAGTGGAACACAGCCCCCGGCACTGATGCTTCAGCTCCAAAACGCATCCCTATCCAATGGCATTGGAGTGGAACCAGTCAGGGAAGCTGTCAGAGTAGATCTAGTAGTCTTCTGATCCAATGCCGACATTCTCAGACATCTTGGATCTGAGTGCTACAAAATCGTGGGATGTAACGAAAAAGAAGAGATTACTTCAAGAGAAGTGGAAGGGAGACTCACGTTTCCAATGGGAGATGGAGCCAGGATAACCCCCATCTGAATCTGAGCTATGAGGAAATTCCTCATCATCCTATCCATGCCTGCTTCTGAAAAACTTCTGGAGGACCTAACGGAAGAGGTTGTGGATTGAGGCCTAGACTCTCTCCTCAGGGTCCCCTGGAGAAAAGAGTAATGGAGCAGAGGAAAAACAGGTTCAATGGTGACCCCAGGTTAGCGGGTATGAGGAGATTTCACTTGAAAAACAGTTGGATCCAAGGGCATGGGCTCTGAGTGCTTCCTCTCAGGATCCAAAGAAGTTGGATTTGAAGTTTTTAGAATCTTCTGCGGAGGTTCCAAACAAGAAGAAGTACAGGAAGCAGCCTTCGCAGAGTGAGTGGGGAAACTGCTTGCATGAGTCCTTCACTTCTGAAGTGAATTTCATAGATTTACTGGGGGGTTTGACCCATGCAGAAGAAGAAGGCATCAGCAGCCCTTTAAGCACCAGCTTACTTCTTCTATCACTAAGAGACCTGGTATTAAACATGGCACAAATGGCAAATGGAGCGGGCAGTGTTAAGGTGTGATGCACTGAGACAGTGGACACACTGCCTGTGGGCATTGGCGTTAGGGATCTTATGCCCACATGAAGTGCACTTTTTAAAGCTTGTTGGTTTGTTGGCCATTTGTGAAAAGAAAATAACAAAGGCCGAGATAGAGATAAAAGGAAAGTAAGAAGAAGAAAGATTTTTTTAATTAACTACCAGCAATGGAAGAAGAGAATACCCTCTTGAGGGTAGGAAAAAAGAAATTGTAGGAGGTACAGGCATATACCAATAATGGTACCGAAAGGTAGGACAAGAAATAGGAGAAAATAGAGGAAAAAAGGACTACTGGTCAAGATACCCAAAAATAACAATCTAGAGAGGGAGGTGGGTGAATTTAAATACAGATGGAAAAGATTAAAAACATAAAAACTACTTACAACAAGTAGAAAATACCCAAAATAGCTCTCAGAGTAGGATTTGTGCTTGTAGCTTTATGGGAGCAAACGGGATCTGGGGTACAGCTAGTTAATAGGGACATTATGGGTAGCGGGAGGAGCTCATGAGTTGGATCTGAGAGTCTAGTGTATGCAGCCAAATCAGATCTGAGGTTGGATGTGATACCAATTGTTGAGGAACAAATGAAAGGTCAACATCAGATATAAATCTCTATCCAAAGGAGAATTTAAAATCCCATTTTTAATATAATCTGTGACGGTCTGAGAATGCAGTCATGCAAACTCCTCAAAACAATACCAGTGCTCACAGCCCTGGAAGAAGTATCAAGAGAGTCATACACACACACACACACACACACACACACACACACACACACACACACACACACACACACACACACACACACACACACTGTAAACAATAAGTAGTGATTTGTGCAACAGAAGTCACTAAATTATTTAAAGCAGATTTTTTTTCTCACAAGAAGAAACTGCATATAAAACATTTCTCATACTTTCACGATTAGTCAAAAAAAGAAATTATGTATTCACCATAACATTCTATGCGTGTTGTCCATCTCACCTTCATTCTTAACTGGTTGGGTTTAGAACTGATCCTCGGTTCTGACTTGGCCTTATACAAAAGCTCGAGGTCTTCCACTAGCTCATAGCTGTAACCCTACCCATCATGCCCTAGGAAAGCTCCCCAGATCTTGTTTGCTGATATAACACTAGGTACTCATAAAACTATCAAAAAACTTATACAGCAATGAAGAAAGTCGGAGAAGCTTTATTTTCAATTGTAACTACGCTGTCCTCCAGGAGCAAAGGTAGGGGGAAGAAGGGTGGGATGTAAGAATGAAGGCGAGATGGACAACACACATGGAACGTTATGGCGAGTACATAACTTCTTTATATGATGTTGTCCTAGCTCGCCTTCATTCTTAACTGGTTGGGACAGCATCCCTAGCACCATATTTCTTGGGTGGCTCACAGGAGAATATTTTTCAGAACAGTGGACCCAAAAGAGGGTCTGTTCCTGGAGGCCAAATCCACTATGTAATGAGTGATAAAGGTATGAGACTTTGCCCATGTTGCTGCAGCACAAATGGTATCAATTGGTAGTCTTGCCCGAAAGGCAGAAGAGGTTGCTATGGCTCTTGTAGAATGACCTTTTACTTTTTCTCGGAGTTCTTTGTTTTGAGATTTGTAAATAAAAGTAATACAATGAAAAGAAACAAAACGTGTCAACTTGAAAACAAACAACACCAAACTAAAATGATGATCTAGTTTAACTACAAACGAACTCCACTCTCCAAAATGTTTTTAGCGCTTTCATCCACCTTTTATTTTACGTGAACTTCTTCAGAAACATAGGAAATGACACAAGTAGTGACTTAAATACAAAATGTTACAAGAAATGATCTCACTGTTATACAATTAAAGTCTTTTTTAAAAAATGTGTAAGTCATGTAAATCATTACTTAATTTACTAGTCATATAAAATTATTATTGCAAATAATAGAACACTTGATGTCGTCTGTTGTTAAATGTTAAAAAATCTCTATAAAATGTCTTAAATGTATATGTGTATATGTGTGTTATATGTATATTGATTATATGTGCAAAATTATCTGTATAATAAAAAACATTTTAAATTAATAACTTCATTTAATCCTGGTGCTTGGTCTGCACCAAACACCAGTTGCCAAAATGATTCTTTACATTCAAGGATGTTATTTAAGTCCCCCAAGTACAATCCCTTTTGAACAGCGTCCAAAATAGTGTGCAATAGTGAATTGGTGATTTATCTTGCAACTTGCGTCACATGTAAGAACTACTACATAGGTAAGACCAAGAGAATTTTTAAACGTAGAGTATATGAGCGTGGCCTTGCCATTCAAAAGAAAGACAAAAATAATGCTTTGGCTAGGCATGCCATTACATGTAAGGATTTTAAGAAGTTTGAATTTTTTATTTAATTTAACAACAGACGACATCAAGTGTTCTATTATTTGCAATAATAATTTTATATGACTAGTAAATTAAGTAATGATTTACATGACTTACACATTTTTTAAAAAAGACTAATTGTACAACAGTGAGATCATTTCTTGTAACATTTTGTATTTAAGTCACTACTTGTGTCATTTCCTATGTTTCTGAAGAAGTTCACGTAAAATAAAAGGTGGATGAAAGCGCTAAAAAACATTTTGGAGAGTGGAGTTCGTTTGTAGTTAAACTAGATCATCATTTTGGTTTGGTGTTGTTTGTTTAAAAGTAATACAATCTGATAGCCATTTTGAAAGTGTGACCTTCGATACAGGAGCACCTTTCTTGTAGTCTGAAAATTATACAAATAATTGATCAGATTTTCTGAAATCCTTTGTCCTATGTAAGTAGAAGCATAATTGCTTATGCACATCTAGTTGGTGTAGCGTATATTCTGCCTTGTTGCCATAGTTGGGGAAAAACTGGTAGGTCTATGGATTGATTCAAATTAGATTCTGAGCATATTTTGGGTAGAAAGGATGGGTTTGTGCGTAGGGATACTCTCTCTTTGTGGAAAAGCATGTAGGGGGGCTTTATTGACAATGCCTGTATCTCTGAAGACTCTTGTAGCAGAAGTGATGGCTATCAAAAAGATTGTCTTCCAGTTTAGAAACTTTAGATCACAGGATGATGCAGGTTCAAAAGGGGGAAGAATCAAACGGGATAAAACAAAGTTCAGGTCCCATGGTGCTAGAGGGGCTTTAATGGGTGGTCTTAATAAAATACTGCCCTTAAGAAAGGCCTTGCAAAGTCTGTGGGACATCACATTTGGCCCTGATTCACCTATGTGGAAATTAGGTATCACTGTTAACTGAACTCATGAATAGTAGCTGCAGCTGTGCCTTCATTAAATAGCTTTGCCAAGAATTCAAGAATGGAAGGTATAGGGGCAGAGAATGGATCAATGCAGTTTTTCAAGGTCCAAGAAGAAAATTTCTTCCATTTGCTGGCATATAACTTCCTTGTTGAAGCCTTATGAGATGAGAACAAGATATGTTTAACTGATGGAGAGAGGTTAGGGACCCTGGCTATGTTTGGAATCAGAGCAGCCAAGATGTCAATTTGAGGGTTTGAAAGGAGAGGTGGAGCATCCCTAATGCATGAATCAGAAGGTCCGGAACTGGGTCCAGAATCCACAGCTCCTGCTGAAGATGAGGCGAAAGGAAAGGAAACTAGATCTGATGAGGCCAGTAAGGGGCGATGAGTATCAAATTTCTTCCCAAGGAATTGGCTTTCTGAAGAACTTTGGGTATCAACGGAAGAGGAGGAAAGACATAGAGAAGACCCGAGGGCCAATCATGTACAAGTGCATCCCTTGGTGACTCCCCCAGAGGGGGGATAAGGGCAAGATAGCTGCTGCATTTGGCATTCATGGATGTGGCAAAAAGGCTGCAGCAAGGCTGGCCCCATTTGTAGAAAATCATTTTCGCTACTTCTTGTTACCACTGATATGGTGAACCACATTCAACTCCTCCATACATTAAAAAAACTATCACTCAGCAATTCCACGCTGAAATGGTTCCAATCCTACCTGTCCAATAGGCAACAGGCTGTTCTATGGCAGGACAAATTATCTACATGCCAACCTGTTACACTTGGAGTTTCCCAAGGATCTATTCTTGGCCCTCTTCTCTTCACCATCTTTGTTAATGACCTGCCCACAATCACCCCCCATGCCACATGCATTCAATATGCAGATGATTCGACTATCATCAGCACTGCCTCCAACCTGGCAGACCTCACTGCTTCAACCCAAGACACCTTCAACCTAATAGAAAAATGGTTCTCAAGTCGACAACTAGTTCTCAACCCCAACAAAACAAAACTACTTACTTTCTCACCCACTAACAAGACTCTTCCCCCCACCTTCTCTATTACATCCTCCAATGGAATCACTATATCACCAGAAGCTCACACAAAGCTATTAGGTGTTACCATTGATAACTCCCTTAAATTTGACACCCATTTCAATCTTACCATCAAAACCGTCAATAAAAGCTTGGCTCTCTCTATAAAGTAAAACACTTTCTCACTCCTCACGCTAAAATTACAATTGCCAGCACACACCTACTATCAACTCTTTTCTATGCCTCCCCCATCTTTACAAACCTAAACAAGACAACCCTTAACAAACTTGCTTCTTGTTACAATCACATAGCTAGATTTGCCACAAATTCCACCTTTAGAACGCACCACTGCACTAACTTGAAGCAACTAGGGTGGTTAGAGTTTTCCAGCCAACTCCATTTCAACCAACTTAAAACGGCTCACCAGATACTGTATCACCCAGAGAAAACACCAGCTCTGAAAAACATCATTCACCCCTATATTAACCTGCAATCTTTACGCTCCTCCAATAAGATCTTAGCTCAAACTACCAAAGCCAATAAATCTTCTGGGGATTCTCTATTCTCAAACTTTGTAAATAAAATGTTGAACTCCCTATCGACCATGCTCACCTCAGAACCCTCACTCCTACAATTCAAAAAAAAGCTTAAACCCCATCTCAATACTCTCTGGCAATGTCCCTGTTTCAAACCTGATTAACCACTATCATTTACCCTTCTCTTACCTCACTATCCTTAACCGCTTTTTAACAAGGCTCGCCTTTGTAACTGACCTATGTTTTTTTTTTTTATATGCTGCTGTTGTTTTTTTTTCCCCAAGATGTGATGTATCTTTATATTGTATTTAGAACTCAACTATCTTCCTTTTTTTGCATTAACAATGTTCATATGTCTGTTATGTACTTGGAGCTTTTCTCCCCGGGCCTCCGCTGAAAATAGACATGTATCCAGTCGGACTCTCCCGGTTAACAAATGTAAAATAAAATAAATAAATAAATAAATAAAATTGTTTTAGGAACCACTCGTGAGGCATCAGAATCGCTCTGCTGAGTTTGTCTGCTATCACGTTGGTTTTCCCTGGGATGTGCATTGCTATCAGAAAGCATTGGAAGGAGGTTGCCCACTGCTATACTCTGACGACCTCCTGACAAAGGGGGTAAGACCCGGTCCCTCCTTGTTTGTTTATATACCACACAACTGACATGTTTCTGTATTGCAATAGTTCCTAGTGGAAGAGAGTCTTGGAATGCTTGCAACGCTAGAAGCACCACCCTCATCTCTGGGACACTGATGTGCAAATGGGCCTCATGAGCCTGCCAAGTGCCTTGGACTGTCTTTCCCAGATAATGCCCCCCCCCCCCCACCTGGGAAGTGTCCATGGTCACCATGGCTAAAGGTTGTGGAAGAACAAATGGTCGACCTAATGTCACATGAGTGGAGTGAAGCCACCAATGAAGGTCTTTCTTGCAAGATTCTGTTATCATAATTTGGTGGGACATGGGTAGGTCTTCCATGGACCACTGAGTGAAAAGAAGCCAAAGAAGGATTCTTATATTCAATCACGCTAATGGAATCAAATTTATTCCTGCTGCCATGATCCCCAAGATTTTCAGGACTGTTCTTGCTTGTACTTTTTTCTTTGAAAGTAGGAAACTGGCTTGGTGCCGTAGGACTTAAACGCTTTCAAGGGGAAGTTTTGCCATCAATTTTGTTGTATCTAGATCAGTTACTTTAAAAATGATACATTGAGATGGCAACAAGGCAGATTTTTTGTAATTTATTGTGATTCCTAGGTGACAGCAATGCTGTAAGGTGGTGTCTCTTGCTTTTATTAGTAGATGCTTGGTGGTGGCAGTTAGGAGCCAGTTGTCTGGGTACAGAAACACTCGGAATCCTAGGCATCTCAAGTGAGCCGTGACCACTGTCATACACTTGGTGAACATTCTGGAGGCTGTAGTGAGACCAAGGGCAGAGCTCGAAACTGGCAGTGACTGGCTCCCAGCCAAAAGCGCAAATGACTCCTGGAACGCCTGTCCATTTTTATGTGGTAGTACGCATCATGGACATCTATAGAGCACATCCAATCATCTTGTCCTAGAAAAGGGAGGATTGACTGCAGTGCTACCATCCGGAACTTTGATTTTCTTACTGATTTGTTTAATCTGCTGAGATCCAGGATGGATCTCCAGTCCCCTGTTTTCTTTGGAACTAAAAAGAACCTTGAGTAAGTTCCGGAGCCTATTTGGTCTGCGGGGACTCTTTGGATGACTTTTTTGTCTAGCAATTTGTATTTCTAGAGTTGCCTGTTTCCTATGACTGGGTGGAACGTCCGGGATGTTTTTTATGTTTGGGACGGGGAAGGAAAATGGTACAAGTAGCCTCTGGATACGATGCTTTGTACCCACTTGTCTTTTGTTATTTTTAGCCAGGCTTCTGAGTACAAAGATAAGTGATCCCCGGCTTACAGAAATGGACAGACTTTTAAGAGTGCTGAAAGGGCTTACCATGGAATGATTCCCTGTTGGCCTGATTTTGCAGACCCCCTCTGCTGCGTGGTTGGCGTCTTCCATTACTGCTTCCCCCTCTGCCCCTGGAGGAAGAATCACCACGTGTGTCCTGAAAAGCTCTCTGGAATTTTCGGAACCACATTTCCCCCCCTTTTGACCTTTTGGGTAAGGTCTAGGAGGCAGGGAAAATGGACTACTATGGCAGAGAGAGCATTTCCTTCTTGTTCACACCTGGTTAGTGTGTCTTTGACTTTTGGCCCAAACAAGGATGAGCCATCAAAAGGGGCATTAACAAAGGAAGATTTACAGGGCTCTGCAAAGTCACACAAGTACATCCAGGAATGTCTCCTTAGGGAAATTCCTGAACCTGCTGCCCTACTCGCTCCATCTGCTGCATAAGAAATGAGTCTCATGGAGGAGATGACCACTGAGTTTAAGGTGGAGAGCTGAGAGGAAACCTTTTTCTGATACCCTTTCAGCTACTGAATCTTGAAGAGTATCTCCTAGCTCCTTCAGGATATCTCTCTGAAGTCTGGTAAAGTGGATGAGATAATTCAGTGATCTGAGTGTAAAGGTCGCTCAAGAAAAGGTGCGCTTTCTGTTTCTGTCCATCGTACGATATTCCTTATTCGATGGATGACAGACAAGGACATCTCTGAAAGTTCCTTTTTGGTGGCTGTCACCACCACCATATCATCTACTGGGACACCTTTCATAAGAAAACTCTTATCTGTAGGGGATGTTATGAATTTATCTGGCATCTGGGGAACAGGCTCCACTGAGTCTGGAGACTCCCATGCCTTTCGGCAAACTAGGTCTATCAGTTCATCAAAAGGTGGAGACACCCAAGTGGGGGAAGAGCGAGACCCAAAAGCATTCAGGTATACAGACTCCTCCTCAGAAGGTTGATGGACTTCCAGCCACCTCTCTGTTTAAGAATCTCCAGGATGTCTGTGAAGGAGATATCCTCAGAGGGCGACCATGACCCTTCTGATGCATCAAGGTCTGTATCGGATGTGACGGACTTTTCTGGGAGTCTAAATGCTTCCTCATGCAAAGTCTCTTAAGAGGGACCTCTTCAGAAGGGTATTCTGGAGAGGTTTCGGAAGAGAGGGGTTCACTCAATGGGGCATCCTAAGGCCTACAGTTTCCGTGTGTTTGTGGATGAAGTGGTGCCGAGAACACCGGTGCCTTTGGGGGAAAAATGTCAGGACCTGAGAGTGGACCTGTTTGTGGAGACAGCACTCTCCTCATCACCTCGAAAGCCCCCCGCCCTTGATCCGAGGAAACCTCCAGCTCCCAAGAGCCAGAAGGCATCCCTGTAACCAAGGGGGTTGGCTCCGACGCTGATGTAGGAGCCGAGCTCACCCAAGCCGAAGTCCCGAGAGGCAAGTTTGGATCAGACAACTGTCCAATCCAACTTTCCTCCCCAGACCCGACTGAAGAGCGTTGGCTCCTAGACTCCTCGAGTTTAGACGGGACCGAGGATATCAGAGCAGTTGTTGGGTCTGAAGATCTTGAGTAGGTCTCAGTTCTGACGGTTCTACTACAATCAGTTCCAGACATTCTGACTCCAAAAATCCAGGTCGGATCAGAGGAGGAATCGATGATGAAGGGATAGTCTTTGTTCCAAATCCCTCTGTGTTGGAGCCGACAATAGTTTGGCAAGTGCTGGTGTCCTTAATAGCCTCTGCACCACATGATCCGCATCATCAGAAAGGCTCCTGGAAGATTGAGAGGAGGGGACAGGAGATCTAGCAAGTGGGATCTCAAAGTGGGAGAAACTGGCTCCAATTCTCGGGACCAGCTCAACAAATGAAACTCCATCTGCACCGACACAGAAGGAGCCGAGGTAGTTGGTTTTTCAGGCCCAACAGTCTTTGGGTCCGGAAATGACACTTTTGCTAACCTTTTAAGTGGCTCTGAATGAGCACTGGAAGGATATGACCTTTTCCCTGACTTCTCAGATTTTGAAGAAGCTTCAGGGAAGGGGGTCTTCAGCAAACCTCTCAGAATAAGATTACTCTATCTCTCAAGCAGAACTCTATGGCTGAATGAGTGACAGATGGCGCAGGACTCCTGTAACTGAACTGCTCCAAGGCAGTATAAACAAATCATGTGACCATCAGTAATCGACATTTTTTTGATTACACTTCCCACATTTCTTGAACCCAGAGGGCTTTGTTTCCTTAGGATCCTTAGACTTTATAGCTGCAGGTAACAGCAACAACAATAACAACAACAACAGCAGCCAATTGCTACACAAGAAAAATATTTATTAAACTATCACAATATATATATATATATATATATATATATATATATATATATATATATATATATATATATATATATATATTTTAAAAAAGAGAATAACACTCAAGGAAAAGCCCAACAAACAAGAATAGAAAAATGCAGTTAATAAATCTGCCCAAGGTTAAAAGGGGAGTAAGAAGCCCTCTAAATTAAATGGGCAACGGCAGCCCTCTAACTTAAACAAGCTTGTGTGGTAATGTAAGAGGTAGCAAGGGGAAAAAAAAACTTAATTTAACAAATCTCTCTAACTTAAATGAGCCTGTCAGGAAAAAACAAAATGGAGGGAAGCTCTCTAAAGCAGGCTTAGAAATGCTAGTTTACGCCGGAATAGGAAAGAGAAAAGGTCTAGAGAAAGAAACGACAGCCAACAGAAAAACAAGCAAACGCAAACATTAAAAGTAGTTAAAAGTATCTAACAAACTCTAGGAAAAGTATTTATGTTGATTAACTGACAATTATTCAAAAACAAGGAAAGAAAAATTTCACTTCGCTAGAGCCGGTATGGAAGCACCAAATCTTGTTTAGCAGTAAACGAGATCTGGGGAGCTTTCCTACGGTGTGATGGGATAGGGTTATAGCCATGAGCTAGTGGAAGACCTTGAGTTTTTGATATGGCCGAGTCAGAACCGAGGATCGGTTCTGAACCCAACCAGTTAAGAATGAAGGCGAGATAGGACAACATCACATCAAACTTTAACATATGAGCCTGACAATTCAAAATTCTGAAAATCAAAATTACAGAAGTACACACTTTCTTGGCATACTTAATAATTTTCCCCATCCTTAACAGAAAGAGTAGGCTTGGAATTAACTATGTGTTTAGCAACAGTGGGATCAACTAAAGATAATAGCTGCTGGGTCAGGTTTTGGAATACTGTATAAAAACTTAAAAGACTGGAACTTTATACATCATCTCTGCCTTTTCAGGAGCAGCTAGCTGACTAGAAAAATTGCAGGAAATAACATACATATCTTCTAAAGCAGGCAGAACAGGAGGAATGGGTGTAGGTTCTAAAAATTCCTTCTGTAACAACTCATAGTACTTGTGTTCTCCCACTGAAAACACTGGCACATTCTAGCAATAGTCTCAGAGAAAGTGACCCCTCACAGGGAGAATCAGAAACTGTGCTGCTCTCCTTGGAGTCTGAATCAAAAATCTGAGGAGAAAACCCTGCATCTTTCCCTTCACCTTCCTATTTAGATGTAGAATCTTGAATCTCTCCAGGAAATGAGGTTTACCTCTTTCTTTTTACCAGAAACTACTTTACAGGAAGGCTCAATAGCCTGAACTAAACCCTGAGCCAGTCCAGGTAAACTACTCCTGTCTACGGAAATATGAGGATGACTAGACACATACTTAGTCTTCTGTTTCTTTTTGACAAGAAAAAAATGGGCCAACCATGTCACTAATTTCATCAGCAGTTTCCCTGGGAATGGACACAGCATTCTGACACAATAGGGAAGCCTTCCCTGCTCCTTCTCCCAGGCCAACAACAGTGGCTCTCCCTTGCCCACTGAGGGGACCTCAAAAGCCAAACAGGACATGGCTAACCCCCGGTCCATAGTGGTTTTAGATGCTACGCCAGAGGGATCTGGGGTAATAAATGAGTGGTCTGAGGTACAACAAATGGCCACAGCAGAGTCACCCAGCTGTGGCTTTGGCAAATTCCTTAACCTTTCCTTTTTGTGGCTGGAAGAAGGACCAACTGTGGGCCCAATAGTTTGTTTCATGGTCAAGCCAAAAATGGTGCAAGACAAGCAGCAAATGTCAGAAAAAACTACAAGTCTTTAGAACTGTTTCACAGAAATGTACAGTAAAAATCACTTTAAAACACTTTGCCAGCTCCCAAAATAAAATATACACAATTTCTCCATAGAAAAAATGTTTTTCAGTTATTTTACACAGCATTTTAAAATGACAGGAAAAAAAGAGTTCTCCTATTTAAAAGTATGATACAGTCTCATGGCAATCTGTTAAACAAAAAACTCCTAGCTTTAAAATAAGTTTCTAGAGCAGGAAAGTGTTAGAACACAAGCAACATTTAAAAAAATGGAAGTTTTTTCCCAAAAGGGAACTTATCAGTCCAGCAAAGGAACAGCACAAAACCGACTGTCGATGTTGGAACAGCTTAGAGAAGCATACTCTTCAGCAACAGTAAAGCTCTGAAAGGCTTGGCACCCAAAGTTATCTTTTAATCAGTTCAGCTGAAGGCTGGATGGCTGTAATATCCTTGATAGAATATAACCCATATAGCTAAGGCTATTGCAGCAGTGATCTATATGATGAATATTATATGATACAATAAGATGCAGTTTTACATGGCCAACTGTGGAAATTTAGGGTAGTAACCAGTTACGATCATCTTCCAGTTTAGCAGCCTTTTTGTTTATAAAGATGGCTTCTAAGTTAAATAGGTTCATAGGTTCATACTAGGCTATCTGCCCTAGGGCATTTATAAGCCTAGCCAGAGTGTGTGTGGCTTTCACCACCCCTTAGGATGAGAATACTATACCCATTAGTTTGCTGTGCCTCTGTCCAGCAGTGATACAGAGATGATTCCCGGGGTAAACCTACGATCTCCCATCCACTCGTCAAGATTTCTCTTGAACAGAGTCAGTGAGGGGCTCTGCCTCACATGGACTGTTCCAAATAATATTTTTAATCAGTGTCAAGGCAAAATCCCACTCTTTGCGCCTCATCTTTTATCTATAAATGGATGTTAGTTATCCCTTAATATATTGTAATGGACGAACATAATCTTCTAGCTATGATTCTTTCATAGCAAGAAAAAAGAAGTTATGTCTTACCATAACGTTCCATTTGTGTTATCGATCTTCACTAATCCTTGACTGTGCGCTCAGTTCCGAGCCTTGGAACTGACTCGGCTATTTACTTCAGCTCGCACCCTACAAACTCTCGAGCTAGGCTCTACCCATAATGCTCTTCTGTAAATTACCTCAGATAGAGTTTGCCTAAATTAGTAGCAGATAAAAAATAAGAATATAAATAGAGACTAGATATGTGACATTATGATGAAGCCAGTTCTAGGAAAATTCCATCCACTAAGAGTCTTAGAATGGGGATTGGAGGGGGGATGTCAAGGATTAGTAAAGATTGACAACACAGATGGAACGTTATGGTAAGACATAACTTCTTTATCTGATGTTGTCAATCTTCATCCAGTCCTTGACTGTGGGACAGAGTCCCCAGCTACTTTAGTCTTGGGAGGTCTCACGAAAGAATACTCCTAAGCACTATTGAACCAAATGATGCTCGTCCCCTTGAGACCTGATCCAATTTGCAATGAGTGATAAAGGTATGTGGAGAAGACCAAGTGGCTGCTACATAAATATCATCCAAGGATGCTTTGGCATGAAAAACTGCAGACGTTGCCACCACTCTAGTTGCATGGGTTTTAACTGGGCATGGAAGTTGGAGGCGTTTTGGAATGACTCTTTTGTCGAGCAGTTTTTGAATTTCTAGGACTGCTTCCCTGTGCCTGGGTGGGACATCCAGGAGTTTTTTCTGGGTGATTGGGGGTAATAAAAGTGGGATTTCATAACCTCTGGATATTATTTTCTGCACCCATTTGTCCGTAGTTAATAGTTGCCAGGTGGATTTGTGCAGAGAAAGTCAACCACATATTGCCTCCAGAGGCGGGCAATTGAGCCCCTGTTCAGGGGTGCTGACAGTGCCAGAGAAAGATTCTTTGGACCCCAGGTTTTGCAGTCCATTTCTGCCTCTGGGGCAGTGTCTTCCTTTACTTCCTCCTCTGCTCTGGGGAAAGTCTTTGCCGCATGAATCCTGGAAAGGCCCTTTGGATTTTTTAAACCACAGTCTCCCACTTCTCTGGTTCCTACAGTAAGGCCACTGAGGAGTGGAGAATGTACGCCTATGACAGAAAGCATCTTGCCATCTTTTTCACATCTGGCTAGTGTGTCTTTTACCTTGGGACCAAAGAGGGTAGGTCCATTATGGAGCGTTGAAGAATGATGCTTTAAATGGCTCTGCAAAGTCGCACAAGTTCACCCAGGAGTGCCTTCTAATGGCTATGCCTGAACCTGCTGCTCTAGACATCCCTTCAGCTACATGAGCAATCAGCCTCATGAACGAGTTAGAAACTGCATAAAGAGTTGCTAGCTGAGAGGTAACTTTGTCTCGTACTCCCTCAGCCACTGCTCCTGAGAGAGTATCCAAGAGCTCCTTCATTAGATTCCTCTGTAAACTTGTAAAGTGCACCATATAATTCAAGTACCTGAGAGCAAAGGTCGTTGAAGCATAAACATGCTTCCCAAACCTATCCAAATTCCTAGAGTACTTGTTAGGAGGATGGATAGTCAGACTTTCTTCAGCAAGTTCCTTCTTTGTGGCTGTCGCGATCACCATGGTGTCAGTGGATATACCTTTGGAACAGTGTGGCTCATCCTTAGAGGCTGACAGGATTTGATGAGACATCTTGGGGATTGGCTCAGTGGAGTTGGGCATCTTCCACTCCCACTGAGGGATCAGTTTAATAAGATCATCAGCGGGTGGAGAGATCCAAGAAGTAGACGGTTGGGCATGAAAAGCCTCCAGGTATACCGACTCCTCAGAGGAAGGTTGGATGAAAGACCAGCCACCCCTCTGTTTCAGGATTTCCAGGATGTCTCCAAAGAAAACATTATTAGGGGGTGACCTGGTGGAAACTTCCCCTTCATCAAAATCAAAATCTTCAGTGAAAGACTCCTCCGGGGAGTCTAAGTGCTTCCTCTTGCACTTCTTCTTCGCAAGTAATTCCTCGGGGGGATGTTCCAGGGGAAGTATCTGAAGAGGAAATCACCAAAGTGGGTCTTTCCTGGGACTTTTGTGCCCTCTGTCCTAAGGATGAGATGGATGGGTGCTCACGTCGAGGAGATGTGGAAATGTGTTCCGACAGGGATGACAAAGACTGTGAGTCCCCAATGGACAAAGCCTTCTCCATGATTCAGAAGGCCAGCACCCTGTGGAGCGATGGGAGCCTGGAACTGAAACAGACTCCTTCAGAACCGGGGTCACACCCTGCACCAAGGAGACGACCCCCAAAACAGAAGCCTGCGTGGATCCTGCAAAGACTGAAGCACCAAGGGATATGGATGGCTCCGAAGTTACTGAAACCAGTCCATGCACCTTGGACCCAACCAGAGAAGATCAACCCTGGGAGACCTCCAGTGCCGAAGGGCCAGAGGAACTCAAGGTAGTCATCGGTGCCGGAGAAGAAGTTACGACTGGAACCGAGGCAGTCGGTGACAGGAGTGTTAGAACCGAGGGCTCCAAAGTCTCGATAGAAGTTGGAGGAGGAAATGCCAGTGTCGTAGAAGAAGAGGATATGACGCTGGGTTGGCTAGGGACTGAAGACTATCCCCTCGCCGCTAGAAGCTGATCCACCAGTCTCATATTATTGGCCTCAGAGAGACACTTAGTGGATCAAACCGATGCTGCAGATGGAGACCTGGGACATCTGACGTCGAGGAAGGAGCTAGGTGGTCTGTCTGTATGAAGGCCAACAGATGAAGAGTACCTAGATCTAGGTACAGATATTAATTTTGGTTTGTCTAGTGCTGATGGAGTCGAGGAACCCAATGTTGACTCTGATGCTTGAAGAAGTTTGGTGCCAAGTCCTAATTTCGAGGAAGTGGTCGGCGCCGAGGAATGTTTTGGTGCCTTCTTTGTCAGTTTCGAAGCACTGGGAATCAAAGAAGGACATTCCTAGAGGAGGCTGAAGAGGATGAAGACGAACTGGCTTCAGTATTTGACCCAGAGATGGCCTCATCAAAGTCCGATTTTATAAGTCCTCTTAAAACTAATTTGTTTTTACATTCTGTGAGAATTCTCACAGAGAAACCGTGGCAAATCAAGCAACTCTTTTGTAAATGGACTTTCCCTAGACAGTACACACATAAAGTATGTGCGTCTGAATTAGGCATTTTGCCCTGACACTTCTCATACCTCTTAAAACCTGAGGTGCCTTTAGATATAACAGGTGAATCTGCCTTTCCTTACATACCAGCCACACACAGTCATACAATGAAAGAAGAAAGCTCTGTTTTTTTTTTTAAATAGGAAAGATTAGAGGGAAGAAATACCAACTATGGTATTAGAGAATACCTTGAAAGGTAACAAAAGGAAAAAAGAGGGAGTACCAACAATGGTACCTGACAGAAACTACCAATGTTAGAAAAAATAAATAACAAGGACACTCACGCATACACAGACTGTAGAAAAGAAAGGAGATGAGCTGATGGAAAAATAATTACACTAATGAGGTAAAAAGCCTGAGAGAGAAATTTAAAGGAAATATTGCCAAAACTAGGGATTAGTAGAAACGTGTGCCTAGCTAGAGAGCTTGGAGGGCGCAAGCTGAAGTAAACGGCCGAGTCGGTTCTAAGGCTCGGATCCAAGACCACAGTCAAAAAATGAGTGAAGACTGACAACATCAGATGGATGGTTGCTCCTGTTGAACTCAGGTTCCATGGGTGGCCCATTTATTGTTAACACTGCTAATATTGATATAAGCAAATTTAAAGTCTTTCAGCACATTAGTACATGACTGTGTAAAGGGGGATGATGTGGCAGTGAGAGATAAGTTTAGGATTGTCATCCCCTTACGTATACACTTTAAGGCATACTAGGCAGCAAGAGAAGTACCTGCCTCCTATAGGAATATAATCCCATTGTAGAATTCTGAGGAAGTAAATCAAGTATCAAATTTAGTATACTGAGACCATCATTCACAAAGAACAATGCTGAGGTAAACTTGTGATTCATTTGAGATAGCAAAAAAAGAAGTGATGTACTTACCATAACGTTCCATATGAGTTGTTGAACTCACCTTCATTCTTACAGATGGGTTCAGAGCTGATCCTCGGCTCCGAATCGGCCTACTACAAAGCTTGAGGTCTTCAGATAGCTCGAGGCCAAGTCCCTATCCCATGATGCACCTAGAGTTACCTCAGATCTTGTTTGTTGCGTATAATAATACCATATGCCATTCTATCACTCTATAAGAGAAAGCTACAGAAGGGTTGGGCAACCAGGAAGAATTCAGCATTTCGGTCTTTGAAAAACCCTGGAGGGGGTAGGAGGGTGGGAAGTAAGAATGAAGGTGAGATGAACAACTCACATGGAACGTTATGGTAAGTACATAACTTCTTTATGTGAAGTTGTTCTATCTTGGCGTTCATTCTCACAGATGGGTAGCATCCCAAGCACCATCTATCTCGGGTGGCTCACGGGAGTATGTTCTTCAGGACAGTAGACCCAAAGGAGGCCCTGTCAACATTTTAATGAGGGATAAAGGTATGAGGTCTTGACCAAGTGGCTGCTGCACAAATGTTATCTATAGAAGGTCAAGCAGAAAAAGCAGAGGATGTAGACACTGCTCTGGTAAAATGAGCCTTAATTTTTTGTTGTAAGGGCATATGAGCAGCTGAATAAGCAACTGTGATACAATCAGATAACCACTTAGACAGAGTTGTTTTGGCCACTGGCATACCTTTTCTGGAATCTGAAAAAGAAACGAAAAGCTGTTCAGATTTCCTAAACTCTTTTGTTCTATACAAGTAAAATCTGAGCTGTCTATGAACATTAAGCTTGTGCAGCATATATTCTACGTTGTTGGAATGATTGGGGAAAAATACTGGCAAATCAATAATTTGATTAAGGTTAGCTTCAGTGCAGACTTTAGGCAAAAAGGAGGGATTAGTTTGTAGTGAGACTCTTGTCAGCATGACAAATCAAATAAGGAGGTTTAATGGACAAGGCCTGAAGCTCTGACACTCTGCGGGCAGAAGTGATAGCCACTAAAAAGATAGTCTTCCATGACAAATATTTCAAATCACATGAGGAAGTTGGTTTGAATGGAGGGAGAATAATGCGAGAAAGCATAAAATTTAGATTCCATAGGGTATATGGAGATTTCACAGGTTGTCTAAGATGAAAGGTCCCTTTGAGAAAGGCTTTGGATAGTTTGTGTGAAATTTTGTTCAATCATTGAAATCCAAGGTGAAAATTAGAGATAGTAGCAAGTTGAACATGAACTGTTGCTGCTGTAGCTCCTTTGTTCAAAATCATGGTCAAGAACTCTAGTATAGAGGCCATAGGGGCTAGGTAGGGATCAATGTTGTTTTGAGAGGCCCATATAGAACATTTTTTCCATTTTCTAAGAACTGGGTCCAGAATCCAGGGTTCCTCCAATTGATGAATTCGAAGGAAGGGGAACCAAATCCGATGAGGGCAATGAGGGGCTATTAGAATGATGGTCATTCCCAGGGCTTTTGCTTTCTGTAGTACTTTGGGTGTCAATGGAATTGGTGGGAATGCACAGAGGTGACCCGGCGGCCAATCGTGTAAGAGTGCATCCCTTGGGGCTTCTCCCAAGGAGGAATCAGGGCAAAGTAGCTTCTGCATTTTGTGTTCATGCAGTTGGCGAAAAAGGTTGCAGCAAGGCTGGACCCACCTGCGGAATATGCTGTCCGCTATTTCTTTCTTGAGGGGACCACTCATAAGGCAACAAAATTGCCCTGCTCAGCTTGCCTGCTATCATGTTGGATTTTCCCGGGATATGCGTTACTAACAGAAAGCGCTGGGTGGATGTAAGCCCATTGCCATACTCTTAGGGCCTCGCAACAAAGCGGGTAGGACCTGGTTCCTCCTTGTTTGTTCAAGTACCAGACCAGTGATATGTTGTCTGTCTGAATCGCAATTGTACCCAAAGGAAGAGAGTACTGGAAGTACTGCAACGCTAAAGGTACTGCTCTCATCTCTAGGACACTGATATGCAGATGTGTCTCCTGATCAGTCTATGTGCCTTGGACTGTTCTTCCCTGAAAATGCTCCCCCCCCAACCTATCAGGTAAGCATCCATGGTCACTGTGGCCACTGGTGGGGGTAGAACAAAACGACGACCTATCATGACATGAAGAGAGGTCAACCACCACTGAAGGTCCTTTTTGTATGTGTTCGTGATCATTATAAGATGAGACATTGGGAGCTCTTGGTAAGACCACTGAGTGAACAACAGCCATTGCAGAATCTGCATGTGCATGCGACCCAATGGTATGGCTAATACTGCAGCTGCCATCGTGCCTAACAATTTTAGTACTTCTGATGCTGGAGCCTTGTTTTTGGATATGATATTGTAAACCTGCTGATGGAGTATAAAGACTCTTTCTGCTGGAAGTCTCAAAGTGGTGGTGGTGGTGGTGTCCAATTCTGCTCCAATAAAAAACAGTATGTTCCGATGGCGACAAGGCAGATTTTCCTGAGTTTATTGTAATGTCCAGATGACTGCAGAGTGAAAGAGTGGCGTCCATGGCTTGTATGAGTTGATGCCTTGTGGTGGTGATGAGGAGCCAATCATCTAGGTATGGAAACACCTGGAATCCTAAACGTCTCATGTGAGCCGTGATCACTGCCATACATTTGGTGAACACTCTGGGGGCTGTAGTGAGACCAAAGGGCAGGGCTCAAAACTGGTAATGACTGGATCCCAGCTTGAAGCGCAGATGATCCCTGGATGGTCTGGCCATTTTTATGTGGTAGTACACATCCTGAAGATCTCTCAACCACATCCAATTGTCTTTCCTTAAAAAGGGAAGTATCGACTGAAGCCTGACCATCCAGAACTTCTCTTTCTTGACAGATCTGTTTAGTCTGCTGAGGTCCAAAATAGGTCTCCAGTCCCCCGCTTTTTTGGAACTAAAAAGAATCTTGAGTAATTTCCGGATCCTATCTGGTCTGCTGGGACTAGTTGGATGGCTCTTTTTGTTAGCAACGACTGGACCTCTATTGTTTGCCTGTTCCCTGTAACTGGGTGGAACGTCCGGGATTTTTCTTGTCAGTGGAGGGGTGTGGCGAAAGGAATGAAATATCCTCTGGAAATAATACTTTGTACCCAGTTGTCGTTTGATATTTTGAGCTAGGCATCTGGATGCAAAGATAAGTGACCCCCGACTGCCTCCAGAGTAATACAATCGAGTCTCCTTTCAGGAGCGCTGGTAGGGCTTCCCAAAGAACTGATCTCTGTCGCCCTGGTTTTGCGGACCCCCTCTGCCACGAGGGTGGCATCTTCTATTATTGCCCCCTCCTCTGCCCCTGGAGGGGGGTTCACCACGTATGTCCTGAAAGGCCCCTTGGGTTTTACGGAACCACATCTTTCCTCCCCTTTGACCCTTGGTGTAGGGTCTGGTAGGGGTGGAAAAACGGACTCCGACGGCAGACAGAGTCTTTCCTTCCTGCTCACACCTGGTCAAAGTTTCCTTAACTTTGGGCCTGAAAAGGGACGACCCATCAAAAGGGGTAATGACAAAGGATGAATTAAAGGGCTCCGCAAAGGAACACAAGTGCATCCAGGAGTGTCTCCTAAGAGCAATTTCTGTACCCATTGCCCTACTCGTTCCATCAGTTGCATATGAAATGAGGTGCATGGACGAGTTTACTATGGAACTGACGGTAGCAAGCTGGGAGGCAACTTTATCTGAAGCTCCTGCAGCGACTGTACACTGAAGAGTATCTCTGAACTCTTTTAGGAGATCTCTTTGCAGTCTAGTAAAATGGGTTAGACAGTTGAACGGACGCAATACAAAAGTCGCTGACCTGTACATGCGTTTCCCATATCTATCCATGATCCTAGAATCTGTTAGGAGAATGGATAGAGGAGGAAGTTTCTGAGATTTCCTTTTTGGTGGCTGCCGCCACCACCATGACATCAACTGGCACACCCTTAGTAAGAAAAGATTTATCCTGGGGAGCAAAAAAAAATTTATTAGGCCTCCTAGGGACAGGCTCCATGATGTCTGGAGACTCCCACGCCCTTCGTGAGACCAGTTGCATAAGCTGATCGAAGGGCGGACACATCAAAGAGGTGGAGGGCTGAGACCCGAAAACCTTCAGGAGAACCGACTTGTCTTCAGTAGGGTTGGTGAACTGCCAGCCACCCCTCTGCCTAAGGATTTCTAATATCTCAGGAAATGAGATATCCTCAGAGGAAGAAGGTGGGGACCCTTCTGATTCCTCCAAGTCGGTATCGGATGTGAGAGACTCCTGTGGGTAGTCTAAATGCTTCCTCTTGCAGATACTCTTCCTGGAAAACTCATCAGTGGGGGCTTCTGGTGAGGTCTTGGAAGAGCAAGGACCACCCAATGGAGCTTCCTGAGGCTTTGGGTCTCTACGCTTGGCAAGGATCTGTGAAGCAGAAGCAGACACTTGCGCTTTTGGGGAGGAGATAGCCGGACCTGAAGTCAAAGATGTCTTAGGAGACATAACTCTCCTCATAGCTTCGAAGGTACCTCTGCTCCGATGAGAAGGGACCGACGGATCCGAGGAAACCGTCTGTTGATACCCCCAGCAGCGGGACAGTGGGCTCCGAGCCAGAGGCAGGAGCCAAGCTCATCCAAGCCGAAGCCCCAATAGGCAGAGTCGGAACCGACAAGTCGGTCTGACTATCCTCCCCGGACCTGACCAGAGAGTGTTGGCTCCTAAGGTTCCTTGATCGGCACCGTGGACATCAGAGTAAACAGAGCTGAGGATACTGGAGCAGGCTTTGGCTCCGAAGGCTCAACGATCATCGAGTCCGATTCCTCTGGCTCCGAAGTACCGGTATGGCTCAGAGGAGGAAGAGTAGTAGATGATTAAAGGGTCTTCGGTTCTGAAGCTGTTTGGGTCAGAGCCGATAAGAAGTTAGCAAAGGCCGGTGCCTGTAAAAGCTTCTGCACCACACGATCCACATCCAAATTGGAAAGGCTAATCGAAGACCGAGATGAGTGGATAGAAGGAGGTACAGATTGCAGGAGTGGAGACTTAGGCACTTCTGATACCAGTTCCAGAACTGGGGACCGGCTCCAAAAGGACAAGACGGCTGGCTCCGACTCGGCCTGTTACAAAGCTCAAAGTCTCTTAGTTGGCTCATGGCTGGGTAGGTATCCCGCAGTGCAATCCCCAGATTTTGTTTGCTGCTAAGCTATAGAAAGGCAGAACTAAGGTTATCCAGAAAGAAAAACAATAATGAAAGGTCTCCACCCTACCAAGGTAAGACTTTCCTGTCTCCAGCTCCTTCCAGGATGAGGGTAGGTGGGTGGGTTCATAAGAATGAAGGGCGAGATGGACTGCAAACATGGAATGTTATGGTGACTACATAACTTCTTTATGTTCTATAGTCCTATCTCGCCTTCGTTCTTACATATGGGACAGCGTCCCTAGCACCTTATTCTTGGGTGGCTCATGGGAAAATACTTCTGAGTACCCTGGAACCAAAAGAGGCTCTACCCCTTGAGGTCAGATCCAATTTGTAATGAGTAATAAAGGTATGAGGGGTAGCCCAAGTAGCTGCTGCACAGATACTGTCAATTGGAACTATGGGTTGGAAGGCAGCAGATGTAGACTGGGATCGTGTAGAATGAGCCTTAATCTTGAATGGTAGAGCTTTTCCATTGGAGGAGTAAATGAAGGAAATACAGCTCAAAATACAATTAGATAGGGTCACTTTAGAGACTGGCAGACCTATTCTAGATTCAGAAAAGGATACAAACAATTGGTCTGACTTTCTCAGTTCCTTAGTCCTATGAAGGTAGAACCGTTAACTGCCTGTGAACATCCAGTTAATGAAATTTGTATTCTGCAGTGTTAGAATGATTAGGGAAAAACACAGGTAATTCTATGGTTTGGTTCAAATTAGTGTGAGAGCAAACTTTAGGGATAAAGGAAGGATTTGTACGAAGGGAAACTCTGTCTTTGTGGAAAATCAAATAAGGAGGCTTAATAGACAGTTCTTGTAACTCTAATACTCATCTAGCTGATGTGATGGCTACTAGAAACAAGGTCTTCCAGGACAGAAACTTCAATAGGCACGAATGTGCGGGTTCAAAGGGCGGGGAAGTTAGTTTGGACAGAACAATGTTTATATCCCAGGGAGATACCGGTTCCTGAAAGGGAGTTCTCAGCAAAGTAGCGCCTTTAAGGAAGGTTTTACACAATCTGTGGGACATCAGGTTAGATTTATGTCGTCCCAAATGAAAATTAGATATCGCTGCCAATTAGACCCTAATTGTGGCAGCAGCAGATCCCTGATGGAAAAGTTCAGATAAAAATTCTAAAACCATAGGGATGGATGCTGTGTAAGGATCTACATTCCTTTCTTTAGCCCAGATAGAAAACCTTCTCCATTTGCTAGTGTATAACTTCCTAGTGGAAGGTTTATGCGAAGACATAAGGATGTGGGTAACAGCAGGTGAAAAATCATGAAGCCTGACTAGGGATGGAAGTGGAGCAGCGATGCTGTCAAGTTGAGTGTGTGGAGGCAGGGGTGAAAGGAGCCTGACATGTGTGTCAAGAGGTCTGGCACTGGGTCCAGAGTCCATGGATTGTCCAGTAGATGAGGCCCAAGAAAGGGTAACCAAATCTGACGAGGCCAGTAAGGAGTGATGAGAATCATTTTGCTTCCCAATAAGTTTGCTTTCTTAATCACTTTGGATATGAGAGGAAAGGGAGGGAAAGCATAAAGGAGTCCCAGGTGCCAATCGCGAACAAGTGCGTCTCTTGGTGACTCCCCCGGAGGGGGGGATGAGGGAGAAGTAGCTGCTGCATTTGGAGTTGATAGGACTGGCGAAGAGATCGCAGCAAGGCTGTCCCCATTTGCGGAAGATCTGTTCCGCTATTTCCTGATTCAGAGACCACTCATGAGGCATCAAGATTGCTCTGTTGAGCTTGTCGGCTATCACACTGATTGTCCCCGGGATATGCATTGCCATTAGAAAGCGTTGGGAAGAAATTCCTCACTTCCAGACACGAAGGGCCTCTCGACAAAGGGGGTAAGATCTGGTTCCTCTTTGCTTGTTGAGATACCATACCACTGACATGTTGTCCAATTGGATTGCTATCGTCCCTAGAGGAAGAAAGTTGTGAAGTGCTTGCAATGCTAGAAGCACTGCTCTCATCTCTAGGACACTGATATACAGGTGAGCCTTGTGATCTTGCCATGTGCCTTGGACAGTCCTGCCTAGATAATGCCCCCCCACACCCTATCTGTGAGGCATCCGTGGTCATAGTAGCAGTGGGTTGGCGGGGAAGGAATGGAGTGCCTATTGTCAGTTGGTCGGGTTGAATCCACCAACGAAGGTCTTTTTTGCAAGACTCTGTTATGATGATATGATGAGATACAGGCAGTTGTTGAAAAGACCACTGGGAAGATAGAAGCCATTGGAGAATTTGCATATGTAATCTGGCTAAAGGGACTAATGTTATGGTGGAGGCCATGGTCCCTAAGAGTTTCAGCACTGTCTTTGCCTTGATTTTCTGTAGAGGAAGTAAACTGAGAATTTTTTGTCTGAGGTTTTGAATTCTTTCTGCAGGTAGACGAGCAAACATGGTGACTGTGTCTATTTCTCTGACTATAAAAGTCACAAACTGAGAGGGCGATAAAGCAGACTTTTCCCAGTTTATTGTAATCCCCAGCTGGTAACAAAGCTGGAAGGTGGAATTTCTGGTTTTTAGGCGTAGATGCCTGGTGGTGGCGGTCAGGAGCCAGTCGTCCAGGTATGGAAACACTTGGCATCCTTGATGTCTCAGGTGAGTTGTCACTATTGCCATAAATTTGGTGAACACCCTGGGGGCTGTGGTGAGACCAAAGGGCAGAGCACGAAACTGGTAGTGACTGGCTCCCAGCCAAAAGCATAAGTGGCTCCTCGATGCTCTGTCCATTTTTATATGGTAGTACTCATCTTGGAGGTCTCTGGAGCACATCCAATTGTCTTTCCCTAACAGAGGGAGTACAGACTGCAGTGTCACCATCCAGAACTTGGCCTTCTTTACCAATTCATTTAGTTTGCTTGAGGTCTAAGATGGGCCTCCAGTCCCCTGCACGTTTTGGCACTAAAAAGAATCTGGAGTAAGTTCTGAATCCTGTCTGGTCTACAGGGACAGTTTGGATGACTCTTTGCAAGCAACTTTTGCACTTCTACAGTTGCTTGATCCCTGTGATTGGGTGGAACACCTGGGATCTTCTTGGGAGTGTGGGTTGGAAGAGAAAAGGGTATGGAGTAACCTCTGGTTATTATTCTTTGTACCCATTTGTCTTGGGTGACGTTTAGCCAGGCTTCTAAATACAAAGATAGGCGATCCCCGACTGGCTCCAGAGAAGTGCAGCTGGGCCCCACATCAGGAGCGCTGATAGGGACAGCCTCAAAACGAATCGCGGCCACCCTGGTTTTGCAGACGCCCCCCCCCCCCCTGCCTCTAGGGCAACGTCTACCATTAGCTCCTCCTCTGCCTCTGAAGGAGGAGTCACCCTGTGCATCTGGGAAAAATCTCTGAGACTTCTTGAACCACATCTTACCACCTCTCTGACCCTTGGGATATGGTCTAGAGGGGACGGTAAAATGTACTCCCATGGCAGAGAGAGGTTTTTCCCTTCTAGTTCGCACCTAGTGAGTGTATCTTTTACCTTAGGTCCAAACAATGAAGAACCATCAAAGGGGGCATTGGTAAAGTTAGACTTGAAAGGCTCCACAAAATTACATAAAGCGCATCCAGGAGTGTCTCCTAAGGGAAACTCTTGGACCCGCTGCCCTGCTAGCTCCGTCGGATACATAGGAGATCAGCCTCATGGAGGAGTTCACGATGGAATTTAAGGTGGACAACTGAGCAGACACCTTCTCAAGGACTCCTTCAGTAGATGTACCTTGAAGAGTATCTCCTAACTCCTTGAGGAGATCTCTCTGAAGCCTAGTAAAATGTGTGAGATAGTTCAGCGATCTGAGAGTAAAAGCCACTGAAGAAAAGATACGTTTCCCGTATCTATCCATCGTTCGAGACTCCTTACTCAGCGGATGGACAGATGAAGAAGTCTCTGCTAGCTCCTTCTTAGTGGCCGCCGCCACCACCATGGCATATACAGGCATGTCCTTGGACAAAAAAATATTTTTCTTTTGAGGCAGAAAGAAATTTATTGGGTCTTCTGGAAACTGGCTCCATGGCATCAGGAGTCTCCTACATCTTCCGACTAACCAGGTCTAAGAGTTCATCGAAAGGTGGAGACACACAAGAGGCTGAAGGTTGAGACCCGAAAGCCTTCGGGTACACTGACTCATCAGAAGGGGTGACAGCGGGCCAGCTGCCTCTCTGTTTTAGGATCTCTAACATGTCTACAAAGAAGACATCATCAGAGGACGACTTGGGGGACCCTTCTAACTCCTCGAGGTCAGTGTCTGAAGTGATGGACTCATCCAGGGAGTCTACATGCTTCCTCTTGCATGTCCTCTTCCTAGGGGGCTCCTCAGAAGGGCACTCTGAGGAGGTCTCGGAAGACTGGGGGCCACCCAACGGGGGCTCCTGAGGCTGCGGGTCTCTGCTGTTGAGAGAGAAAGTAGGTGCTGAGACCGAGGTCAGTGCTTAAGGGGGAAAAGTGTTGGTACCCTTGTGTGCAGCTCATGAGCGAGATAGTACACTCCTCATCATCTCAAAAGCAGATCTCTCCGGCTCCGAAGACAGCCCTGGCACCGAGGAAACGGAGGTAGTCAGCGGCTCCAGAGCGACCGCCTCCGAGATGGATGTAGGGTCTGAGCTCACCCTAGCTGACGCACTGAAAGGAAGACTCAGAACCGAAGAGGTTCGGGTCCAAGTCTCCCTGTCAAGGCCGACCAGTGAGCTTTTGTCTCCCAGTCACCACGGACGATGCTGAAGGTGTCGGAGCGGCCAGCCACGAGGGGAGCTGGAATCGAGGGTTCCACAAAAAGTGGCATGGAAAATTTGGCTCCGAAGACTCAGCTCGGAGGAGGAACCACAACAGGGAGAATGGACTCAGGTGGCTCCGGAACCGACTGGGTCAGAGCCAACAACAATTTGGGCAAAGCAGACGACTTCAGGAGTGATGTGACAAGCTCTTGGAGGATCTGGATGACAGTGTAGGCAATTTAGATCTCTGTATAATTGGAGATCTTAAGGTTGGGGAGACCGGCAAAGAGGCCGATGTAATTTTTCAGTAGTCGGCTCCAAAAGGCTTGGGGCCGACACTGCAGCGTCAACATCGACAACCTTGACCGCCTCCGAGAACAGTGGAACCGAGGATGTAGAAGTCTTATCAAGTTTTGATCGTTTCTGAAGAGGTTCCGATACACTAGTCTGTGCCGGAGAATGCTTTTTGGCCGACTTGACCTTCTCTTTTTTGGATGAATGTGATTTAGATGAGGAAGAAGAACTCGCTAAGATTCCTCGAAGGAAGGCTTGAGGAGACCTTTCAAAATTAACTTGTTCTTCCGCTCCTGAAGAACTCTGGAGCTAAAGGAATGGCAGAATAAACAAGTTTCCTGCAAATGAATGGCTCCAAGACAATATACACACTTACTATGGCCATCCGTAATTGACATCTTCTGGAAGCACTTTATGCATTCTTTGAAACCCGAAGGTTTGTGGTCTTTGGACTCTTTAGACATGTTTTAACAACTATATAAAAAAGGGAAAAAACAAGGTCCTCTAATTTAAATGGGCCTAGCCCTAAAAGGTACACAACAAGCACAACGAGGACAACGAGGACTAGGTCCTCTAACTTAAAGAGGCCTATCCCTAACATGCACATACTCAGAAAGAAAGAGTAAAGAGGACTAGGTCCTCTAACTTAAATGGGCCTAGCACTATGGAAAATATGAAAAATAGCATAGGACTAGGTCCTCTAACTTAAACGGACCTAGCTGGATAGGCTAAGTTGTACAAAGACCAGAAACTTCAGTAGCAGGCAAAGTATCGAACAAACAGCACTGCACACAAGCTTTAAATTTCTAAAAATTAGAAAACACAGGCCATAATATAAACGCGGACCTACAGAGAATTAACCTGTATAAAAACTAGCAAAAGACACTGCACACAATATATATATAAATAAAGCGAGAAAACAAGGTCCTAACAAAAACGCAGACCTATGAAATATCAACATTAATAAAAACTAGCACACAGGATACCAAATGGAGAACAACAATGGCCAACGGCCAACAAGTTCTCAACAAACTACCTAATTAAAGGGCAAAAAATACTTATAAACACTTCTAACACTTCTAAACACTATCTAATATTATAATAACTAGCTATAGAAACAGTAAAGTGATAATAAAGACAAAAAGTTTGAACTTAGCCACGGCCAAGCAAGAAGCACTTCTAAAGTCATAGACGTGGCAAACGGGATCTGGGGATTGTACTAGTGCACTATGGGATACCTACCTAGCCACAAGCCAACCAAGAGACTTTGAGCTTTATAATAGGCTGAGTCGGAGCTGAGGATCGGCTCTGAACCCATATGTAAGAATGAAGGCAAGATAGGACTACAGAACATCTATGGGCTAAAATACTAAACAGCAGACACACACACACACACACACACACACACACACACACACACACAGCGTTGCCGACTCACAACAAGAGGTTCTCCGGTTTGATTCTCAGCTAGGGTGTCTTCTGTGCGGAGTCTGCATGTCCTCCCTGTGGTCGCGTGGGTTTCCTCCGGGTGCTCCGGTTTCCTCCCACATCCCAAAGACATGCAGTAGGTGGACTGGACACTCTAAATTGGCCCTAGGTGTGAGTGTGTGCGTGTGTGCCTTCTGTGGAAGGTTGGGCGCCGGGCTGGCAACTCGACATCGTAAAACTCCACTGCCAATCATGAGCGGACAGATGATTTGCTGTGGCGACCCCTAACCGGGAAAAGCCGAAGGAAGAAGAAGGAAACACACACACACAAACACACACACACACACACACACACACACACACACACACACACACACACACACTCTCACTCTACACTCTTTATCTACACTCTAAAGACTAAATATATCAAAGCTGTGACAGAAAAGTCATTATTCAAAACTCTAAAGACTAAATATATCAAAGCTGTGACAGAAAAGTCATTATTCAAAACTCTAAAGACTAAATATATCAAAGCTGTGACAGAAAATAAGAAGTTATGTACCTACCATAACGTTCCATGTTAGTTGTCTTCTCTCGCCTTCTTTCTTGCTGGATGGGTTCGGAGCCGATCCTCGGCTCCGACTCGGCCACTTACTAAAGCTCGAGAGATAATTTTACCAGCTCGAGGCAACCTTATATCCCATGATGCAAGGTGAAGACTACCCAGATCTCGTTTGGTAGCTAAGGAAATTATGCAATATATTCCTCCAACTGGAGAGGAGGAGGAAGAGGTAATAATAATAATAATCCCCCGAAAAGGATCAACCTAATCTAGTGACACTAGAAAGCTGATTAGCTAGAAAAAAGGATTAAGCCTCTTAAGGGAAGAGGCACAATCTTCTCGGTCTGACCAGGCTAGGGGGATGGTGGGCAGGACGCAAGAAAGAAGGCGAGAGAAGACAACTAACATGGAACGTTATGGTAGGTACATAACTTCTTAATGTTAAGTTGTCAATCTCGCCTTCATTCTTGCTGGATGGGACCGCGTCCCTAGCACCTCTATCCTGGGTGGCTCAATGGAACAGACTCTTGAGAACGGTGGAACCAAAATTCGCTCTGTCTCTGGAGGCCAAGTCTAATTTGTAATGTGAAACAAAGGTATGAGGCGAGGCCCATGTGGCTGCTGCACAAATAGTGTCTATTGGAAGTCTAGCCTGAAAAGCTGTAGATGTAGCTAGAGCTCTGGTAGAATGGGCTTTTGGCCTAGAAATCAACTCTTTACCTCTGAGCTGATAAATGCAAGACAGCCATCTAGATAGAGTTACCTTGGATACTGGAAGGCCTTTCCTGTTCTCTGCATAGGATGAAAACAGTTGATCACATTTCCTAAAATGTTTGGTTCTGTCCAGATAATATCTGAGTTGGCGGTGAACATCAAGATAATGTAGTTTTTGTTCCGCTCTATTAGAATAATTTGGGAAAAAAACTGGAAGATCAATGGATTGATTTAAGTTCGTCTGCGATGCCACTTTGGGTAAGAAAGACGAATTAGTCCTTAGAGAAACTCTGTCTTTGTGGAAGATTAAGTAGGGAGGACGAATGCAGAGGGCATGAAGCTCAGATACTCTCATGGCAGAAGTAATGGCGACTAGAAAGAGTGTCTTCCAAGAAAGAAATTTCAATGAACAGGCAGACGGAGGTTCGAAAGGGGGAAGAATCAAGGATGCTAAAATTAACTTTAGATCCCACTGTGGTGGGGGGTCTCTAATCGGAGGTTTAAGTAAAAAATACCTCTAAGGAATGCCTTGCAAAGTTTATGTGACATAATGTTGTGGTCCAACAAGCCTATATGAAAATTTGAAATGGCTGCCAGCTGAACTTTTACTGTGGAGGAAGAAGATCTTGAATGAAAAATCTCGGCTAAGAAGTCCAAGACCGAATGAATCGGAGCAGTATAGGGGTCTATATTCCTAGCTTTTGCCCAGAAGGAGAAACGTCGCCATTTACTAGTGTAAATCCTTCTGGTGGAAGATTTAAGGGAAGCTACTATGATATCCCAGATGGGATTAGAAATCATAGGAAGCCTGGCTAGGGATGGAAGCGGAGCAACCAAGCAGTGAGGTTGAGAGAAGGTATGGATTGGTGCAGCTGCCCCGACTGGTGGGTCAGAAGATCTGGAACCGGGTCCAGATGCCATGGCTGTACCAAAAGATAACGATGTAGGAACAGAAGCCATATCTGTCGAGGCCAATAAGGGGCAATGAGAATCAACTTGGCTCTCAAGGCGGTTGCTTTCTGAATTACTTGTGGTATCAGAGGAAAGGGAGGAAAGGCATAAAGAAGTCCCCGGGGCCAATCTTGGGTTAGAGCGTCTCTGGGGGGGTGGCCTGGAAGGGGGAAGAGAGAGAAGAAGTCGGGGCATTTGCTGTTTTGAGGTGTAGCAAAATGGTCGCAGCAAGGAAGGCCCCACTTCTGAAAAATCTCTTCCGTCACAGATTGTTTGAGAGACCACTCGTGAGGCATGAGAATAGCTCTGCTCAACCTGTCCGCTATGATGTTGGATTTCCCGGGGATATGAGTTGCTATCAGAAACCGCTGAGAAGAGATTGCCCACTGCCAAAGTCTGAGAGCCTCTCGACACAGTGGATAGGACTTGGTTCCGCCCTGCTTGTTGATATACCACACTACGGACATATTGTCCGTTTGGACTGCAATAGTTCCCAGGGGAAGAGAGTCGTTGAGGGCTTGCAACGTTAAAAGCACTGCTCTCATCTCCAGGACATTTATGTGCAGGTGGCATTCGAAAGGCTGCCAAGTGCCATGGACCATCCTGCCCTGATAATCCCCCCCCCACCCAATCAGGGAGGCGTCCGATGTAACCGTGGCGACCGGGGCGGGAGGAACAAAGGGTCTGCCCTGATGGACTTGAGGGAACGATATCCACCAGGTCAGATGCCTTTTGCAAATTGGAGTTATTATGATCCTGTGACGCATGGGAAGTTGTTGAAAGGACCATTGGGCGAACAGCATCCATTCGCATGTAAAAGCGGGCAAGGGGAAGAAGTGTTATGGCGGCCGCCATAAGACCCAATACTTTCAGAGCAAATCTGGCCTGAATTTTGTTGCTGAGAAGAATCACCTGGACGTGATTTTGAATGTCCAAGATCCTTTGGTCTGTTAACTTTGCTGAAAGTTGTACGGTGTCCAATTTGGCGCCTATAAAAGTAATAGATTGACAAGGCGACAAGGCAGATTTTTCGAAATTTATAGAAATCCCTAGCCCTCTGCAAATGTGAATGGTGTAATCTCTGGCTTGGAGAAGTTGATGCCTGGTGGTGGTAGTGAGAAGCCAGTCGTCTAGATATGGAAACACCTGGAATCCTTGACGTCTCAGGTGAGCCGTAACCGCTGCCATACATTTGGTGAACACTCTGGGGGCTGTAGTGAGTCCAAATGGCAGGGCTCTGAATTGGAAGTGACTGGTCCCCAGCCGAAAGCGGAGAAACCTTCTGGAGCGCCTGTGAATTTTTATGTGATAGTACGCATCCTGAAGATCTACCGAGCACATCCAATTTCCTTGCCCAGAAAGGGTAGAATGGACTGAAGCGTGACCATCTGGAATCTTGTTTTCTTTACAAACTTGTTTAGTTTGCTGAGATCTAATATTGGTCTCCAGTCCCCTGTCTTTTTTGGTACTAAAAAGAACCTTGAGTATATCCCGGATCCTATTTGGTCTGCTGGGACTGGCTGGATGGCTCTTTTTCCTAGCAGTTTTGAAATCTCTGGTACTGCTAGTTCCCTTAGACCGGGTGGAACGTCTGGAAGGGTTCCCTTTTGCTGAACTGGGGTTTGAATAAAGGGAATTTTGTAACCCTCGGATATGATCGACTGTACCCATTTGTCTTGAGAAAGGGAAAGCCAGGCTTTGGGGTACAGTGATAATCTTCCCCCGACTGCCTCTGAAGGTGGACAATCGGGCATCATCTCAGGGATGCTGGAAGGGTTTGTCAGAGAGAGGCTCCCTGCTACCCTGATTCTGCGGACCCCCTCTGCCTCTAGGGCGGCGTCTGTTGTTGTTATCCCCTCTGCCTCTGGGGGTAAACTGACCTCGTGTGTCAGGCGTGACTCCTTGAGATTTGCAGAACCACATTTTCCCTCCCTTCTGACCTTTTGGGTAAGGTCTTGAAGGGGTGGAGAAATGGACTCCTACGGCAGAAAGAGTCTTGCCATCTTGTTCGCATCTAGTCAAGGTGTCTTTCACTTGAGGTCCGAACAAAGTCGAGCCATCAAAGGGAGAGTTTATGAAGGACGCCTTGAAGGGATCTGCAAAATTACAAAGCCGCATCCAGGATTGATGCCTTAAAGCCACTCCTGTGCCTGCGGTCCTACTCGCTCCATCAGCTGCATATGAAATGAGCCGCATGGAGAAGTTAACAATGGAGTTTAGGATTCCTAGCTGTGAGTTAATCTTATCCTGAGACCCAGCAGCTGACGGATCCTGTAAAACTCCTCCCAACTATTTAAGAACATCTCTTTGAAGGCGGGTGAAGTGACACAAGTAGTTCAGCAATCGCATGGCAAAGGTCGCTAAAGAAAAAATCTGCTTGCCATACCTATCCATAGTCCTAGAATCCTTGTTAGGAGGATGGACAGGTACTGAAGGATCAGCTAGTTCCTTCTTGGTGGCTGCAGCCACCACCATGGCATCAACCGGGACACCTTTTGTCAAATATTGCCTATCAGGTGGGGCCGTAATGAATTTAGAAGGCCTCCGAGGAATGGGTTCCACCGAATCCGGGGCCATCCACGCCTTCCGAGCCACCACGTCCATAAGAGGGTCGAAAGGCGGAGACACCCAGGAGGTGGAGGGTCGAGACCCGAACACCTCCAGGTATACTGACTCGTACTCGGAAGGATTAAGGGAAGGCCAGTTCCCCCTCTGCTTAAGGAGTTCAAGGATGTCTGAGAAAGAGACATCCTCAGAGGGGGATCTTGGGGATCCCTCCGACTCATCCAAGTCAGTATCGGATGTAATAGACTCGGGGGAGTCTAGATGTTTCCTCTTACATGTCCTCTTACGCGGAGGTTCACCTGACGGATCAGGAGAAGCTTCGGAAGAGGAAGATATTCCCAATGGGGAAACCTTTGGCATTGGATCTCTGGGTCCGGGAGCAAGAGAGTGGGAAGAGACGTCAGCAGGCACTGTAGTGGGAGGAGCTGATGGAACTGACCGCTGACTACGCCCAGGGGCTAGTACACTCCTCATCACCTCGAAGGCTCCCCCGTCAGAGAGGCCAGAAGGCTCCCGCTCCGAAGAGATAGGAACTCCAGGCCGCACCGACAGGGACGGCTCCGAGGCCGATGTTGGGGCCGAGCTCACCAACGCCGAAGCTCCGAGAGGGAGAACGGGGTCGGACAAGGGTCCGATGCCACTCGCCCCCTCGGTGCTGACGAGAGAGACCAGACGCCCGGATCCCTCCAATGAAGGCCTCAAGGAGGAAATCGGTGCAGAGGACGACGGAGACGAAAGTGGGGGTGGTATCGGCTCCGAAGTCACAACAGTCACGGCTCCGAGCTCTGTAAGAGAGTCGAAGGAGGAATGTTAGGTGGATGTGTGATAGCTACCATCTGTTGAGACGGGCTATGGAGCATTTGGGCCAATGCCTGAGACTTTAATAGTCTACTCACCACTCTCTCAAGGTCGTGATCGGACAGCCTGGATGACCGAGAAGAACGGCTCCAATGTCTCCGCTCCGAGAGCAGGGGTGATCTCGGAGCCGAACGTATCGATTCCAACGAGGGGGATCGTGATCTCTTTTTTGAGATAGGTGGAGCCGAAGGAGCTGAGGATACGTCGGCTCCAGCCGGAGCCGACACTGAGTGCCCAGATTTAGCAGCATCGGCGCCGGATGGAGCCGATATTGTAACTTCTAAAATAGAAGGATCGGCTCCGGCCGGAGCCGATCTCGACACTGAAGGAGAACCAGTAGCCGATGGCTTAGGACCTGAAGCCGAAGGCTTAACTGGTTTAGAGGGCTTCCCCGGAGCCAACTTAGTCGGGGAGCTCTCAGGCTTTAATAAGCCCCTCAATATTAATTTATTTCTGCGCTCCTGCAGGACTCTTGGGCTGAAAGCATGACAGAGGTCCCAGGCAGTAAACACAAGAAGTGTGACCGTCTGTCAGAGACATCTTCTGACAGCACGAGTCACACTTCTTGAAGCCTGAGACCTTTGTGTCCTTCGACATAGCTGTGTCGAGGAAACACTAAGTCAAAAACAAAACACAGACACACACACAATAAACACCCAATCCAATAATAAAAAATTTAAACAGGGATACAAACACACACAGAATCCCTGACAGAATAAATTAGGAAAGGGGGAGGCTTAAGGCCTAACTTAGGGGAAGGGATAAATAACCAGAAAAATAGGGAACACTAACGGGAATAGGGTTAAAACAATCATTAAAAGTTCACACAACAACAAGGGTGACTAAAACTAAAGGGATAAGACTAAAAGTCTGAATTTGAAGAAACTTACCTGGAGCTGGTAAAAAAAGCACCTTGCAAGCGAAAGCGGCAAACGAGATCTGGGTAGTCTTCGCCTTGCATCATGGGATATAGGGTTGCCTCGAGCTGGTAAAATTAGCTCTCGAGCTTTAGTAAGTGGCCGAGTCAGAGCCGAGGATTGGCTCCGAACCCATCCAGCAAGAAAGAAGGCGAGATTGACAACTTAACATGCCACTATTCAAAACTCTAAAGACTAAATATATCAAAGCTGTGACAGAAAAGTCACTATTCTAAGCACACAACTACAATCTAAAGTACTATTAAAGATTTAACAAGGCGTAAAATAAAACGAGGCCAAGAGAGCTAATTACTAGTTAAGAAAAAAAGGCACACCAAGGGAAGGGAAATTACACAATAAGCTATAAGAGCTAATCTAAGTATCTAAAGATAAATATCAAAACATTTTTATCAGTATTATAATATATTTTCAAGAAAAAAGGTTTTTTTACTGGCCCGAGCTAGCGAGAACATCTGATCTACTGCAGTGGCAAACTAGATCTGAGGTAACTCTAGGTGCATCTTGGGATAGGGACTTGGCTTCAAGCTATCTGAAGACCTCGAGCTTTGTAGTAGGCTGACTCGGAGCTGAGGATCGGCTCCGAACCCATCTGTAAGAATGAACGGCAAGATAGAACAATTTCGCATTTACAGTTTTTAGGGATGGCAAAGCTGAGGTGATTGCTACGAAGGATGACCACTGTCTTGTTTAGAAATAACTTGTTGTCTTAAAATAACATTGTTCACAAGTGTACTGGTTTCTAGCAGAAGGAACAATGTAAGAGGCAGGAGGCTAAGTGAATAATAAAGACCATAAAATGTGAAAGAAAAAAAGAGGCAGAGAGAGAGATGGTGATGACAGGTGTATTTAATTGTGGGGGAGGGTATAGCTGCATTGGAAAAATAAGCAGTAAGCACTATGTTCCAAGCAGCAGACTCTCTGTCCTATGTGATAGAAAATCACATTTAATACAGACTCATTGTAGTGCAGACACACTGGATATAGCAACGCATGTTCCGTGTGGTTAACAAGCTCCTTGCTAAATTCTTCTGAAATAGAACAAGCAGTTAGGGAAAAACATAATTATGCATATCATAATATATCACAATATTAGTATAAAGACTGTGAATGTATACTGACTGTTAGGACTGTAAAGAAGACTTTTTACTGATAATACT
This sequence comes from Protopterus annectens, assembly GCF_019279795.1. Taxonomy (NCBI): domain Eukaryota; kingdom Metazoa; phylum Chordata; order Ceratodontiformes; family Protopteridae; genus Protopterus; species Protopterus annectens. The sequence goes on from NC_056738.1 coordinate 361,934,609, forward strand.
GTTGTTTGTAACTTTTAATAATATTTACACTTCATACGATTTTTCATTCATTTGTTTGGCTTATGCTTTTTAACTTGTATTTTCAGAAAATGTTGTGGTATCCAAGGATAAGTCTAGACTGTTAGATATGTGGCAGTCCACAACTCAGAGATGTTAATGTGTTACAGGTTTTAATGATGGATTGTAATTAAAAAAAAAAGATGTGCAGTGCTGAATTTTGTCTGAAACAATGTCCCTTTTCCACTAAAAACTTCCCTATACTACTGCCTCTTATAGTTAAATTCACATTTTAATATACTTACAATAGAGATAAATGTTTAGGACAGTAGCATGCCTATGTTTAGCATTACTATCTAGCTTCATTCTAAGATCACCAAAACATTCAAGAATGTTATTTCCTTCAATTTACACAGGTTTTGTGTCACAAAAGCTATCACAATTAGTGCATGTGGCAATACAGAAGATATGACCACTGTTAAAAAATAACATACTGTTTACATGCTTTCTTTAGAAATTAAATGGAGTACACAAAATTTTTAGACACTTTAATACACTTACAGAGAGATAAAATGCAGTATTTATCAATGCCTTGATAAGTAAATGTACCCTAAAATGTTTGGGTAGTGTATTACGTTTTCTCATTGTTCCTTTGGATTTGAAGAACTTTTATTTAGCAATAAAAGTGGAATACCCATAAAACGTTCCAATTAAAGATGGACCATTTCTTTTGGATGGCAGGTGTTACACTGCCAGCCCAGACATAATTGTGTACGTAATCCTATGTAATTTGTAAATATTAATAGGATTTGTAGGCTAGTTTTACAAATTTAAGAGAACTATATGTTATGATTAAACTATTTTATTTATTTATTTTATTTTACTTTTGTTTACCGGGAGAGTCCGACTGGACACAGGTCCATTTTCAGTGGAGGCCCGGGGAGAAAAGCTCTACATAAAAAAATGAACAAGTTATTTAAGACAATGGCATTCACAAACAAAACAGTTAGAGAACTTAGTAAGTATGGGCCAGAAAGGTCAGCCCATAGTAATATATATAGTTAGAGGAAAGCACATTTTAGGCTAATGTATATAACAGACTCATACACATAAAATACAATCAAAAATGCAGACTTGTACACAAAAATATATATACATATCTTCATTGGCAAGAGATATATAGTGATGCAGGAGGTAATTTACAATCCAAACAGATATCAGTTTGTGATAAAAATCCCTTTCAGAGAAGTAATTGGGGGAAATTCTACATGGCTATTGCCAATGAATAGAAATCTTGTCTGTATGTTAGATTTTACCCTGGGTAAGACAGGAGCACTGCCAGTTGTAGTTAAGGTGGACTTTTAGTAATTTTTTTAATTGTTTTGTGGAGTTATTTGCTGTTAGATGGGCAGGAAGGGACTTCCAGAGTTTAGAGATGTAGCAGCTAAACAGAGATTTACCCGCCTCATTGTTATGCTTGGTAACTTCGAGGAGGAAGGATCATGCTGAGGTGTGTGGCTGTATAAGATTTTGGAGGGCTGGGATTTTGTCCGAGTAGTAGTATAACTTGTGTGTTATTGACAATTGATTGAACTCTAGTAGTTGAGGGAATTCTAGCCAGTTTAGTTTTTTGAGAGATTCACAGTGATGTGTTCTATATGGTGATTTTGTTGCAAATTTCGCTATTTTATGGTAGCAAGATTCAAATTTGTGTAGTTTGGCTTTACGGAGGTTGGTTAATATTGGGGATGCATAGAGAAGGGTGGAAAGTAAATGTATCCTGGCTACTGTGGCTTTCAATGGCTTGGAAAGAAAATTTTTGTTGCGATAGAACAATACCAATATTTTCTGGACTTTAAAAGTTTAGGCAATATGCACATCAAATCTTAGGTGGCTGTCAATTTCCACTCCTAAACGTTTGGTGTAGGAGGTTGGGGTAATAGCAGTATTATTGTTAGAGGTGATGGTAAAGTTATCTGTTTGGGGGAGGGTTCTATAAGAGGTGAAGAGGAGTAATTTAGTTTTTGATGGGTTAAGAATAAGTTGGTACTTGGAGAACCACTGTTCAGCTAGTGAGAAGCATTCTTGAGTTTGGGAGTGGAGGTGATCAAGTGTTGAGGTGGCACATATGATTGTAGTGTTGTCTGCATATTGAATTATTATGGCATTTGGTGTGGAGGAAGATAACTGATTGGTGAATAGGGTGAAGAGTAATGGGCCTAGGATGGAGCCCTGAGGAACTCCTACGGATACTGGTAGCAGGGAGGATATTTGGTTCTGCCATTTGACAGCTTGTTGCCGACCTAATAAGTAGCTGTTAAACCATGTGATGAAGGAAGAGCTGAGATTTAGGGTTGACAGAATATGGAGAAGTTTATTATGGTTAACTATATCGAATGCTTTAGATAAATGTAAGAATATGGCAGAGACTAGCTGTCCTTTGTTTCTGTGTTGATTTATGGTGTTGATAAAAGCTAAAAGTGCGGTGGTGGTGCTATGAAAGGGTCTAAAGCCATGCTGGTTTTTGCTTAGCACATTGTTTTTTTGAAGGTAGTCCATGAGTTGTGTGTGAACAACTCGTTCAAGAATTTTTGATAGGGGTGATAATATAGCAATAGGGCAATAGTTGTTGAGTTCAAAGGAGTTACCACCTTTGTGCAGTGGTATGATATGGAAGTTTTTCATATGTGGGGTACTTTTTGCTCAGAGATGGACCTGTTAATGAGGATAGCAACTGGGTAGGCTATGGCTGTTGCTGCTATTTAGAGGCATTCTGTGGGTAGGTTATCAGCAGTCAGGGTGGTGGGTTTACATTTTTGGAGGAGTTTGTGAATGGTTTTAATTGGCACTGGCTGAAAGTAAAAGTTTTTTTTTTGTGGTTCTTTTGTTTCCTTTGTAGTAGTTATTTCAGTAGAGATAGAAGGACTGGTATTAAGTTGATTAGTAGCTAAGGTTTGGATTATCTTAGTATTTCTTGAACTGGGTGGGGATGTTGCCGTAGTCGTTCTCTGTTTTAGGTGTGGGGGTTGTAGTTTTCCCAGGCTGAAATACAGAGCTGATTGCAGCCCAGAATTTCTGTGGGTTTTTTGCATGTCTTTCTTGTAGGTCTTGGTAGTAGGTGATTTTGTCTATTTTGATGCATTTTTTGGCTTTATTGGTAGTTGGAAGTATTTTTGTTTATTTGGCCAGGTATTGTTTTTGTGGAATAGGGTCCAAGCTTTGTCCCTTTCTTTGAGGATGGATCTGGTAGATTTAGTTAGCCAGGGGGGGCATGTTTAGCTTTTAATCTTGTGATTCTGGAGGGGGCATGATGGTTTAGCATTGTTAGGAAGGTGGTATTAAAGTAATTTACTGCCTCTTCTAAAGTTAACTGTTTTAGGAGGGACCAGTTGCAATGTCTTAGATCATAGATAAAGTTGTTAGGGTTGAAGTTCTTTCTGTTTCTAATTTCTCTTTGAGTTATATGGCTTATTTGGGGAGTTTTGGTTCTTAGTAGATATGTTGGTTGGTGATCGCTGAGAATGTCTGGTAGACATCCAGCTAGGGATGCAAGGGATGGGTGGGATACAAGTATCCAGTCCAGTATGGACTGGCATTTGGATCTTTTGTTATTTCTGGTGTGGGATGTGATAACTTGTGTAAAGCCGTGGAGGTTGATGTGGATTAGTAGATTTTCATTAGCACAGTTGAGCCAGTCTATATTAAAGTCACCTAGTAAGGTATTTTCTTGGGGTAGGGAGTCTGAAATCCATTCTAGTATGTTTTCCATGGTTGTAATATTATTTCTTGGGGGTATGTAGCAGCCAATGATATTAATATGTTTAATGGGGTTTAGTTTAAATTTGGCAAGGATGAGTTCTGCTTTTTTGAAATCTAGGATGGTAATATCTAGTTGTTCAGGATGAGGTAGTCTTTGTACATTATGGCTACCCCACCTCCCCTTTTGCCTGGTCTGTGTCTTCGAATGATATTATATCCTGGGGCTGTGATTGTTATTGTGATTTTCAGATTTGAGCCAGGTCTCGGTAAAATAATTTCAGGGCTGCAAAGGGCTACTAGGGCATGTAGGTCATGGATGTTGTTTAGGATACTTCTTACATTTAGATTTAGAAAGAGGAGAGAGGATTTAGGTCTTTGATGTAGGGGGTAGTTCTGATTGGGATTTGGTGGGGGGGGGGGTGATGAGTTAGGGCCTGGGTTGGGGTGGATGTCTCCACAACAAGAGCATCTTTTTAGTATTTGTACACAGAGTTTGTTGAGCTTGATGGATATTTTAATATATTTTAAAAAGGTGTGGGAGTTTCTACTAGGTGGAAGACGTCTGTGTAGGTGATAGACTGTGTGGAAGGTTTGCAAGAGGTATGGAGCTAATTTTATAGGGTTGTAGTGTGTTTCGGGGTATTTAGGGTGTGGTGTAGTTGGACATGATAGTTTGTTAAGGCTGCAAGTAAGAGCAGAGTTGCGAGGGTGATAGTACAAAGACGTAGTCTTACATTTGTGGGATATGATAAGGGATGCAGTATGTTTAGTAATATGGGAGCGTGGGCAGTGTGGGTGAAGAGTAGTATGTAGGTGATCATGGTTGTATTAGTTTGAGTAAGAGTTTTAATTGGGTAGTTAAGTGTGATAGGGTAATTAGTTTGGTGGGAGGGGCTTTGACATTATGGGGACGAGTTGCGTATGGGTATAAATTAAATTGATATGGGGGTAAGTGAGAATGGGGGTAGGGGAGCGGAGTAAGCCTGAGCGTAGCTAACCCAGCTGCTAAAAGAGGCAAGAGTCCTTATGGAAAAAATCAGGAACAGCACTTTCTGTAAGTTTCAAGGTCTGCTCATGTGACCGGGAAAACCCAATTAAATGGGGTTTTCTTAAAATTATTTATAATCAAATTTACAGAAAGGCTGGTATCAGCTCAGTAGACTGGGGTTAACTGTGTCTTTGATTTTTTATAAGCAGTACCGTTGCTATTTAGCCCTTATCTAATAATTATACTCAGGCGTTTGGTTTTGGGCTGGAGGGAGCTTAATAAGCTCTGTTATGCACTACCATCTAGTGGCTGAGAGGGGGGACAGTCCGTGAGTGTGTGCTAGCCAAACCTTTAAATAGAAAGAGGCTTAATCAACAGGTAAATCCTAGGCAGACGCCTATACTTAAGTAGCTTGGGGTTGTTTTTCATGTGGACTGCAAAGAGGGTGATACTGGTGTCCAAGGAATTGTTGCTCAAAAAATGCTGGTTTACAGCCAAGTAAGGGGGCTGCCCGTGACTTACGGGGAGTATAATTAGGCTGAAATAGAGCAAAGAAAAGAATAACTTGAACAATCGGTCAGAATATTGCCAAGGGCATAATTAGAGCTGGGGACATGCTGGATATGGGTGGGGAACAGAGTAGGTAGATAGAGGTGAGTGTACAGAAAGCATGCAGTTTGGAAAAACACCACCAACTTAAAGGCAACCAGTTTGGAAGAGTCACCACTAAATAGGGAGGGAGTGAAGAAGAAAAAACACTACTATATACTGTGCAGGGTATAGAAGGTAGAAAATGGAGCTAATGTAGGGGGTCGCGCACCTTTACAAATTAAGCTTGTTACAGCATGAGTAGTACAACAGCATTCACGTAATACAACGTGCGTGTTACACTATTACAATTTGCCACACTGAATAGCTCAAGGAGGTTAAAGCAACAAAACCCCAACAAGTACTGTACAATGCCTTATTAAAATGTAAGAAACCAGTGACTAGATATTCTCTGTATAGGCAAAACAATGGATACGCAATACTCTACTGGTAAAAAGTAGGTTAACTGGCTATACATACTGTACTGCTAAATGCGTGACTACAAATTTGTCATAAATGAACAATACAGCAGTTTCCTAAAACAGCATTACATGATATATTGTGTACTGAGCTTCAAGATTGTAACCACAGTGCACCCTGCTGGAAAATAGCAGAAATGTGTATATGGACTATATGCCTGTGCAAATGTATGCTTTCATAGAATAAGTTGGGACATACAGAGTTAACCTGTAAACTGAGAAAATAAATAAAGAATTTTATGAGTGTGTTTACCAGAACTAGAAGACAGAATGTCTGCAGCTGGAAATTCTTTCTATTGTTTGAAAAAGAGGTAATTACAAGTTTCCAAGGTAACTGTTTTATGACTTCCAATTCAGGCAAGCTTCTAAGAGAGAACTGTCAGCTTTTGAGAGATAAGAATTTTTAAAAAGAAGTTATGTACTCACCATAACATTCCATCTGAGTAGATACTTCATTTGTCTGCAACCTGTGGGAGTCGGATCCGACCTCGGATCCGAACCGGCAGCTTTCCAAGCTTCAAGATCCGAGCTCCTAGCTCCTCCCCCCTACCCATAATCCCTTACTACCAACCACATTACCTCAGATCGGTTATTTTGCCCTATAAGCTAAAGACGGAGAAGAAATTCTCCAAAGGACAATACCTTACCGAGGTTCGGGGGATGGCAGGGGGGGTCGGTTGCAGACAAATGAAGTATCTACTCAGATGGAACGTTATGGTGAGTACATAACTTCTTCATCTGAAGTAGTTACTTCATTTGATCTGCAACCTGTGGGACAGAGTCCCCAGCTTACCTAAAGGCCCTGGGTGGTCCCTACGGAAGGATATTCAAGCACCGGAGCCAAAGGAAGCCCTACTTCTGGAGATCATATCCAGCTTGTAATGAGAAATGAACGTATGGGAAGAAGACCAGGTAGCTGCGGAACAGATATCGTCTACTGGAACTCTAGCCCAAAAAGCTGTTGAGGTAGCCACAGATCTAGTAGAATGTGCCCGAACTACAACCGGAGCTGGCTTCCCAGCTGAAATGTATGCTTGTCTGATACATTGAGAGATCCAATTTGCTACTGTCACCTTAGAAATTGGTTTACCCATGGCTGATTTAGCATAAGAAACAAACAACTGGTCTGACTTGCGGAAATCTTTAGTCCTATGCAAGTAAAAACATAGATGCCTGTGCACATCCAATTTGTGCAATATGTATTCACCTTTGTTTTGGAAACTAGGAAAGAAAACAGGGAGGTTAATAGATTGATTAATGTTAGTCTCTGTGGCTACCTTAGGCAGAAAAGAAGGATTAGTCCTGAGGGCCACCCTATCTTTGTGAAAAATAAGGTATGGATACTTAATGCACAAAGCTTGCAACTCTGATACCCGCTTGGCCGAGGTAATAGCAACCAAGAAGGCCGTTTTCCAAGATAAAAATTTTAAAGGCACTAAGGCCGCCGGTTCGAAAGGTGGTCCTGTTAAAGCTTGTAAGACCAAGGTAAGATCCCATGGCGGCATAGCCGGCTTAATGGGAGGCTTTAAGAGAAACACGCCTTTTAGGAAGGCTTTGCATATCTTAGCTGATGCCAAAGAATTTACGCCATCCCCCACATGATAATGAGAGATGGCTGCAAGTTGGACTTTAATGGTGGACGCACTAGCTCCCTGCCTAAAAAGGAGGGATAGGAAGTCCAGGATAATGGGAATAGGAACCATAAAGGGATCTAATTCCTTATCCTTCGCCCAGATGGAAAAACGTTTCCATTTACTGTTGTAGAGCTTTCTGGTGGATGGCTTATGAGCTACCACCAGAATGGCTTTAACCGGGGATGAGATACCGGGAGTCCTAGCCATTAACGGAACTGGATCAACCAGGCCGTGAGCCTGAGGTTGACCAGGTTCGGAGTGTGGCATCTTGTCGGATGCGAGATTAGGTCTGGTCTGGGATCCAGAATCCATGGGGGACCACACTGTGAGACTGCAGAAAGGGGAACCAGACTTATCGAGGCCAGAATGGGGCAATGAGAATCACTCTGCTCTCCAACTGACAGGCTTTCTGGATGAATTTTGTCATCAGAGGAAGAGGAGGATACGCATAAAGGAGACCGGGCGGCCAAGCATGAACCAGAGCATCTCTGGGGGATTCCCCTCTGGGGGGGAACTATCGCGAAGTAATCGCTGCATTTTGAGTTTAGGGGCGAGGCGAAAAGGTCGCAGCGAGGTTGACCCCATTTGAGGAATATCTGCTTCGCGACAGAGGGATTCAGAGACCACTCGTAAGGGCTGAGAAATACCCGACTTAAGTTGCTATCAGAAAGCGGTTGGTGGAAATAGCCCATTCCCACACTCTCATGGCTTCTCGACACAGGGGGTAAGACCTGGTCCCTCCCTGTTTGTTTATGTACCAGACAACGGACATGTTGTCCGTCTGGATTGCAATAGTCCCCAGAGGTAGAAGGTGATGGAGAGCTTGCAACGTCAACAGCACTGCCCTCATCTCAAGGACGTTGATATGCAATGCAGTCTCTAGAGAAGTCCACGTGCCTTGGACGGACTTGCCTGCGTAATGCCCGCCCCACCCGAGGCAGGAAGCATCCGTGGTCAACGTGGCTTTGACTGGGGGAATCACAAAGGGTCTCCCTTGTTTGAGTTCCTGAGCCTGTAACCACCAAAGTAGGGAGTCTCTGCATGCCCTGCTCAGAGGAATCGGCATGTCCAAGGGATGGACCGATAGAGACCATTGTACCTGGAGAGTCCATTGTAACACTCGCATTCGCAGACGGGTATGAAGAGAAAGGCCGATCGCTGCCGACATAGATCCTAACGCCCTCAGGACTAATTCTGCTGGAGGAGCGGAGCTCTGAAGAATGTCCAAGACTTGGCGAGACAAACTGTTTAGCCTGACTGATGTCAGAACCACTCTGGAGATTTGAGTATCCAACCTGGCCCCTATGAATTCTAGGGCTTGAGTGGGGCACAGGCAGGATTTCTTTAGATTCACTGAAATGCCCAAAAGACCAAACAGAGATAGGGCATTATCTCTCGCCGTGACCAGTAGATGCTTGTTGGGGGCGGTGAGGAGCCAGTCGTCCAGGTAAGGGAACACCTGAATGCTCTGAAGTCTCAGGTGGGCTGCAACCACTGCCATGACTTTGGTAAACACTCTGGGGGCTGAGGTTAGGCCAAATGGAAGAACCCTGAACTGATAATGACTGGCTCCTAGCCGGAAGCGGAGGAACCTCCTGGATCGTCTGTCCATTAGTATATGGTAGTACGCATCTTTGAGGTCCAACGAGCACATCCAGTCGTTCTCCTGCAGAAGGGGGAGAATAGATTGGAGGGTGACCATCCGGAACTTTTCCTTGGGTATGAACAGGTTCAGGGACGAAAGGTCTAGAATGGGTCTGAGGTCCCCCGTTTTCTTTGGCACCAAGAAGAACCTTGAGTAATAACCCGATCCGGACTGATCTGGGGGGGGCGGGCTGGATGGCTCTTTTTCTGAGTAACTCCGAAATTTCTTGAGTTGCGGACTCCCTTTGATGGGGTGGAACATCGGGGAGATGTTTGGGTTTGGGGGGGGGGTTGCGAGAACGGTATTGTGTAACCTCTGGATATTATCCGGAGCACCCATCGATCGTTTGTAATGGACTCCCAGTTTGATAGGTGCTCCGATAGTCGCCCCCTGACTGCCTCCAGAGAGGGACAGTCGGGCAAGCCCTCAGGGCTGTTGCGCAGGTCCCTCCGAGAAAGGTTCTCTAGACCCGAAGTTACGTGGGCCCCCTCTGCCTCTGGGCCGGCGTCCACCTTGTCCTCCTCTGCCTCTAGAGGAAGAGTTGTCCGCAGCAGGATGGGATTGCTGAGATTTACGGAACCACAGCTTCTTTTGCCCCCTCTGATTCCTGGAGAAGGATCTTTGGGGGTTAGAGAAGCGGACTCCGACGGCCGACAGCGTCTTCCCATGCTTTTCTAGCGTGTCGCGAACCGATGAGCCAAACAAGGCCGAACCATCATAAGGGGCGTTCACGAAGGACGCCTCGAAGGGATCCGTGAAGTCGCAAAGGCGGAGCCAGGAGTGGCGTCGCAAGACTACCCCCGCTCCGCTAGCTCTAGCGGCTCCTTCCGTGGCATGGGAAAGAAGCCGCATAGATGTATTTGATATGGACTTTAGAGTGGCCATTCGAGTCTCAAAAACCTTTTTGTCTGGGACCGACATGGACTCCGGAGGGGCTGCAGCGTACTCTTTAATTAAGTCACGCTGTAGCCTGACAGTGTGTGCCATGTAGTTCAGCGACCTTATGGCAAAGGTTGCTGAAGCAGACATCTTCTTCCCAATACGGTCCAAAGCCCGGGACTCCTTGTCCGGCGGATGGACCGAAGAACTTTCCTGGGTAAGTTCTTTCTTAGTGGCAGCCGCCACCAACATAGCATCAACCGGCGCGCCTTTGGACCAAGAAGGTCTATCAGAGGGAGGGCTGAGGACCTTATCCGGGCATCTAGGGATAGGCTCCACGGTGTCGGGCTCCTTCCAAGCCCTGGTGGTAATTAGGTCCACCAAGGGGTCGGCTGGGGGGGACACCCAGGAGGTAGATGGGCCTGCCTCAAAGGCCTCCAGTAATACGGACTCGTCCAGGGAGGGCTTTTGGGCAGACCACCCCCCTCTTATACGCAACATTTCCATGATGTCTCCAAATGAGACATCTTCAGTGGGTGACTTTGGGGAACCCTCCGTATCCATGGTAATGGACTCGGGGGAGTCCAGGTGCCTCCTTTTGCACTGGTGCTTCCGAGGCACCTCTTCGGCGGGGCTGTCCGAAGATGGCTCGTCCACCGGGTGGTGTTCCTCCCTAGGAACTAACTGGAGGCTTTGGGCAGGCTGTCCAGATGGACAGATGATCGAAGACAGACCCTGATACAGTGGGGGCACGGGTGGATCCGAAGGCCTGGTCGGGGACCTGGATGACCTCGACAGTACCCTCTCCACTACCTCAAAAGCCGAGGGAGATTCACCATCACCAGCCTGAGAAAGCAACCTCCTTGGCTCCGAGGAAAGGATCGGGGTCGGAGCCGAAGCAATCGGATCCGAGGCAGCGGTGTGCTCCGGCCCCATCAACGCCGAAGAAACAACCACTCCCTCGGACCCGATGCTCAACTCTCGGCCCCGAGAGCTTGGATCCGACAAGCTTGAAGGTATAGTTGGCGTTGAAGAAACTATCCCTGTCGGCGCCGACATATCCCCGGATCCGAAAGGGCCTGGATCCGAAAACTCCGAGACTTGATAACGGGTCGGAGAAGGAGCGATCGGGGCAAAAATGGGGGCTGCACTCCCTCCCAAAGGGGGGGGGAGGCAAGAGCATCCCCATCTGCATCTGGGTCTGTAAAAATCTTCGCATCATCCGATCCATGTCTGCTTCGGAGATGCTTCTAGTGGACCATGAAGAGGTAGTCGAAGCAGGCCGGGAAGGCCGGCTCGAAGACCTCGAGGGAGACCTATCCTCCTCCTCCGGCACCGGAGAAAAAAAGGAGAACGGAGCCGAGAGGACAAGGATCCGGAGACCATCTCAGGGGACTTCAATATCTTTTCAGGCGGAGCCGAGGGATGAAACTCGGCCTGCCTTTTAGAAGAAGAATGACCCTCTCTATGTTTTTTCTTCTCCCTATGGGAAGAAGATCCAGACTCCACAGAGCTACTACCGGATAAGGGAGGTTGAGTCCTGGGTACAGCTACCGGAGTAGCCGGCGCCGAAGCTACAGGGGTAGCTTGGGCTCGGCTGGGAGAGGAAGAAGAAGCCGATTCCTGAGGGAGTTTTCCCGCCAGGATCAGCTTGTTCTTCCTGTCCCTAAGTGCCCTAGGGTTGAAGGCCGCACAGATCTGGCAGGCCTCCGACAAATGTGCTGCCCCCAGACATAAAACGCACTGAGTGTGGCCATCAGCTGGGGAAAGCTTGTGGCCACACTCAGTACACTTCAAAAAAATAGCTTTAGATTCAGCCATTATCCTCACACACACACCCAAACACTACAGGGGGGAGGGGGAGAGACAAGTTAAACTAAGGAGTTTTTTTTTTTTTTAAGAGTTGTGACAGAAAAACAACACACACACGCAGTTAACTAGAAGAATTATCTAATAATAAAGAATATAGATTATTAGTCGAAAAAAAGGAACAATCTCACCAATTGCTAGGAGCTCTTCACAGAGAAGCAACCGTCTTTAGCCGTGGCAAAAAACGATCTGAGGTAATGTGGTTGGTAGTAAGGGATTATGGGTAGGGGGAGGAGCTAGGAGCTCGGATCTTGAAGCTTGGAAAGCTGCCGGTTCGGATCCGAGGTCGGATCCGACTCCCACAGGTTGCAGATCAAATGAAGTAACTACTTCAGATCAGACGTTAAAAATTTAAGTTCCTGCTAACCTGGAAACTAGGCACATGTGACAAGAATGATGTAATCTGAGATGATTCAGCAGTAATGTGCATCATCAATTTAAGAACTATCTCAGAGAGAAAGAGTGCATTTTGTATTTTGTTCTGGACCTGTTAACCACTGACTGGCACTTTATCTTTGCTCTGTACGTTATTTAGAACATAGTTTCTCTTAGAGATAGATAGGAATATAGCAAGATTAGTGTAGATATTTTTTATATTTATGTGATACTGTCCTACTGTGCTATTTTAAATTTCCTGTGATTGTGAACTTTGCTGTCACTGTGTTGAGTTAATAAGTACTGTCTTTATTATTTATTATTAAATATTTTTAAACCTTTTAATTGTGGCTGGTTTTTGAGTAGAGATATTTAAGCTCTTAGATTACTTGAACGTGTATTTGGTGATACTGTATAGGCCACTCTAAAATAGCCTTAAAAGTTTGGTCACACTTACCATCTGGATAATAGTAACATTACACAGTAAGATTGGGCATCCTTTGGTAAGGGCCTTTATAGTAGCTGATAAGTAAAGGCTGGTGGCAGTGATAACTATTGTATAGTCTGGGCAGAAGGGAGCATAGATAGTGAACCTGTGCCAGCCTTCCCCAGGAGTGTCTGTGTGTTTGTGTATAATTCAAATCTCAAAGTGTGTGTGTATCACCTAATTGGGCAGGGACATGACACACTGGTTGGACAGATAGGGTGCTGGAGGTTTTGGCTTGACTGCTCAGCTGAGATCTTAACCCTATAGCTGTGCCAGTGGGGAGTCTTATTAGGAATCTGGAGAGAGAGGGAGAAACCAGCCCCAGACTGATTGTGATCTCTGTGTGCTCTTAAGGGAAGCTGTACTTTACTGTGTGTGTGTACTGTTCATCTTCCCAATGTGCACATCCCTCACTGGTGTTAGTGGTGAGGCTTGAGGCTCCTTGATTACTGGGTCAGTGCACGGGTGTCTCATATTAATTGGGTGGCAGCGGTGGGATATCCACATCAAATATTAATTGTTTGATTGTGGTGAGATAGCCACATCACATATTAATTGGCTTGTAGTGGTGTGGACACTGAATTGCTGTACCTTGTGCACAGTGATCACTGAAGGTGTTTTTGTACTCTAAATCAGCCATGCAGTGAACATTCAGAGCTCATATCACAATTGTTTTATTTCTTTTGTTAGTTTAGAAAGTCAGAGAGAGCAGACAAGCATGTCAGCAGAGGAGTACGGCAAGCTGACAAGAAGCCAGTTGGCTGAGATGTGTCAGGCTAAAGGAATGGTGCATGGAAACCTGACTAAAGCAGACATGATTGCAGCTTTCGTCACAACTGCATCCGGGAATAGCAACCAGGAGGATGATCAGTCTGGCTGTGGAGATGTACAACACTCAAGAGAATGGACAGCTCAACCTTTCTACACAGGACTTAAAAATCCATCTGGACTAAAAGAGACTTGAGTTGGAGGCCAATCATTTGCAAATGGAAGCAGCAGAGAGACTGAGGCATCTAGAGACTGAAGACAGTGAGAAACTGCTACACCTGGAAGCTGAGGAGAAGGAGAGGCAGAGGCAACATGAATAGGAAATACTGACTCTTCGCCAGAATCATGGAGGTAATGGAAAAGGGAGTAACCAAACCCCAGAAGCAACAAAAGTCAGTAAATTTCTTCCACAGTTTACAGAGGGGGATAATTTTGATAGTTTCATTCATATGTTTGAGAGGGTATGTAAACAGTATAATGTTGACCAAGGGCTCTGAGTACGGTTCCTGAACCCCTTACTCCACATTAAAGCTGTAAGTGTTTTGTCCAAACTGTCTGACAATGACTTATTAAATTACACTATTGTCAAGAACTATCTGCTAGAATTTTTTAAGCTAACACCTGAAGCTTATAGGAAAAAGTTTTGTGAGCACAGAAGCAAGGCAGATGAAAGTGTGTGCGAATATGTTGCTGAACTAAGCATTTATTTTCATAGGTGGGTGAGTGTATGTCAGATCACCACTTTTGAAATGCTGGCAGACCTTTTGGTGAGGGAACATGCCCTCAGCACTTTGCCTGAAGACATCAGGATCTGGTTAGCTGATACACAATGCCTTACTGTAGATGAATTGGGGAAGAAGGGAGACCTACATCTAGCAAGCAGGGCATCCCTGCAGAGGAAAGGGACACCCAGTGCTGCTCATGGGTCTAAAGAAACCCATGGTGGGCAGCCCAGACTGTCCCAACAGAATCTGCCAGTAGCAGGGGAAGCCACTTGTCCAAATACACATCCCGGACCTAGGGCTAAATGTTTTGAATGCAACCAGTGGGGCCATGTGGCATATAGATGCCCATGGATGCAAGGAGGGAAAAAAAAAGGTGGGAGAGCCAGTAAGTGGGAAAGACAAAATGCCAACAGTAGGATGTCTTCAGACAACAAGGGTACCAAACTACCATCCTGCAGATGTCCTGATAGGGAAGGATTTTGATAATGCAGTACCATATATGGATGCAGTTACACATAGTCAGGCTTAGAGACAAGCATGTGAGTCTGGTAGCCTGGAGGAGACCCAGACAGGTGGTACACTTGCAGCCAGGACTGGTGAGGTGGTTACTTCTGGGAGGGAGCTACCTGTAGCAGTGAGACTGAAGGTGAGCCACATCTGCTTGTTGGTACTATTTCCTTGGACAGAGTGACTGCAAGGGCAGAGGTGAGTAGTAGTACCCAGGCTGACACTGAGGCACCACTGTCAGAGGATACCACACTTCCTGTGGAAGTGCAGCTGGGAAGGGTTGCAAAGAGAAAGTTGAGACAGGCTCAGCTCTCAGACCCTACATTACAAGGCCTGAGAGAGGTAGCTAGTGAGGTACCCGATTCTCAAGGGAAAGGGGAATTTGTATACTGGGACAAAGGGTTACTGTATAGAGAGTGGACCCCTGAGGGAGGGCTAAACAGTGAGAGGATGCAGCTGTTGGTAGTGCCTAGAGCCCACCATCTGGCACTTCTAGCCATAGCCCATGATATTCCCTTTACAGGTCATATGGGCATAAAATGTACAAAGAGACGTATTATGCAGAACTTCTATTGACCTGGAATTTCCAGAGACGTAATAGGGTACTGCAGGACCTGTGAGCAGTGCCAAAAGGTAGGCAAGGCAGGAGACAAGGTGAAAGCTCCTTTGATGCCTTTGCCTGTGACTGAGGAACTTTTTCGGAGGGTAGCTATGGATATTGTGAGGGCCTCTGAGTACCCCAAGTTCCACAGGGAAAAAGTGTATCCTGGAGGTAGTAGATTATGCTACAAGATAGCCTGAGGCAGTGGCTTTGTCCTCCATTGAGACGGAAAAGATGGCAAATGCTTTGTTAGAGATTTTCAGCAGGGTAGGTTTCCCAAAAGAAATACGGACTGACAGAGGTGCCATTTCATGTCAGACCTGCTGGCTTGTCTGTGGAAGTATTGTGGGGTGAAGCACCTAAAGACCACCATCTATCATCCCCAGCCGAATGGTCTTGTTGAGAGGTTAAACTCTACACTCAAGTCCATGCTATGGGCATTTGCAGACCAGTTTAAGAGTGAGTGGGACAAATATTTGTCCCATCTGTTGTTTGCTTACAGAGAGGTTTCAAAGGAATCCACAGGTTTTTCACCCTTTGAGTTGCTGTATGGGCATAGGGTGAGGGGGCCTCTAGGTTTAATTTGAGATGAATGGGAGGGTGAGTGTGAATCTCACCAGGAGTCTGTTGTGGCATATGTCCTGAACCTCAGGACAAGGCTCAGGGAACTCATGGACTTGGCCCAGGAGAACATGGCAGAAGTCCAACAGCAGAAAAAGGTCTGGTATGACAGGAATGCTTCAGCTAAAGAGTATGCTGTAGGACAGCAAGGAATGGTTCTCATTACTGTCAGACACAACAAGCTGCAGGCAGCTATGAAGGGACCCTACAAGGTGGTAAGGAAGGTCAGTGATCTTAACTACATGGTAGAACTGCTAGGCAGGAGGTAGGAGCACAAATTGTACCATGTTAACATGATGAAACCTTACCATGATAGTGAGGCCCTTGTGCTGAGTATTTGCAGTGGATTGCAGTAGGAGACCGAGGGAGATCTAGTGACTAATCTCCTCAGTGAGGCTCGGACAGACACCTCAGTGGAAGGGGTAGCAATGTCCCAGCAGCTATCCTCTACCCAGGTTTGAGAAATCCGAGCAGTGTTACAGAAGTTTGGGGACATGTTCAGTGGGAAACCAGGGTGCACCCACCTGGTGCAGCACCATGTGGATACAGGACCCCAAATGCCTATTATGCAGGCTCCTTACAGGGTGCCTGAGAGAGTCAAACAGACGCTGAGGGAGGAGATACAGGACACGTTGGAACTAGGGATAATTCAGGAGGCCTCCCAAGTGGTGCTGGTACCAAAGAAGGATGGCAGCACCAGGTTTTATGTGGACTACAGGAAATTAAATAGTCATACACAGTCAGATGCTTACCCCATGACTAAGACAGATGAAGCCCTAGAGTAGCTGGGTGGGACTAAGTATCTTACCACCATTGATCCTACCAAGGGTTACTGACAGGTGGCCTTGACTCCCAGTGCTAAAG
The DNA here is from genome assembly GCF_019279795.1 of Protopterus annectens. NCBI lineage: Eukaryota > Metazoa > Chordata > Ceratodontiformes > Protopteridae > Protopterus > Protopterus annectens. Next base: position 361,951,395 of record NC_056738.1, read on the forward strand.
AGAGGTCAGCCTTTGTGACACCTTTTGGCTTGTATGAGCTCACAAAGATGCCCTTTGGGATGAAAAATGCCCCAGCAACATTCCAGAGGCTGGTAGATCATATCCTAGCAGGAGATTCTGCCCTTACTTACCTAGATGATATTGCCATCTACAACCATTCCTGGCAAGAGCACCTTCAGCATGTCAGGGAGGTGCTGGGCAGACTACAGGGGGCAGGGTTGACCCTTAAGCCCAGCAAATGTCAGGTGGGTATGTCAGAGGTCTCCTACCTGGGACATAGAGTGGGGAGTAGTAAGATCAGGCCAGAACCTGCTAAAGTGGAAGCCATTCAGACATGGCCTGCACCTGTTACCAAAAAGGAGGTGACAGCATTCTTAAGGACAGCAGGGAACAACAGAAAGTTCATCCCCAGTTATAGTACCATAGCTGCTCCCCTCACACACCTGACAAGGAAGAGCACACCAGATAAGGTAGTGTGGACCCCAGCATGTGAGCAGGCATTCCAGAAGCTTAAAGAAGTTTTGGGAGGACCCCCTGTGTTAGCCAGTCCAGATCACAGCAAATAATTTGTTGTGCAGGTGGATGCTTCAAACCATGGGGTGGAGGCTGTACTTAGCCAGATTTCTTCAGAGGGAGAAGAGCACCCAGTGGTTTATCTCAGTCGAAGGCTCCAACTCAGGGAGGAATGCTATCTAGCTGTAGAAAGGAATGTCTAGCCATAGTGTGGGCACTGCAGAAACTTCAGCCTTATCTGTATGGAAGAAAATTCACTGTAGTTACATATCACAATCCCCTAACATGGTTACATCAAGCCAGCCAGCAAAATGCCAAGTTACTAAGGTGGAGCCTAGGGTTGCAAGCATATGATATGTCAGTGCAGCACTGCAATGGGATTAGCAATGCCAACGGAGATGGTCTCTCAAGACAGGGAATGGGGTAAGGTATTCCCAGATAGGCTCAACCCTCTCAAGCAACATTTCTCAAGGGACACTTGAAAAACTAGCTTGAGTTCTCATTGGGGGGGGGGGGGTGTGACACTGCCAACCCAGCTAGAAAGAATTTTGTAAATAATCCTATGTCATTTGTAAATATTAATAGGATTTATAGGGTTGTTTTACACATGTAAGAGAACTATATGTTATGATTAAACTATATGTTCTGTACTGAGCTTCAATACTGTACCCACAGTGCACTCTGCTGGAAAAGAGCAAAGATGTGTATATGGACTATATGCCTGTGCAAATGTATGTTTACATAGAAGAAGTTGGGACATATAGAGTTAACTTGCAAACTCTGAGAAAATAAATAAAGAATTTTACGAGTGTGTTTACCAGAACTAGAAGACAGAATGTCTGCAGCTGGAAATTCTTTCTATTGTTTGAAACAGAGGTAATTACAAGTTTCCAAGGTAATAGTTTTATGACATCCAGTTCAGACAAGCTTCTAAGAGAAATGTAGAACTGGCCAGTAAGGAAAGCAAATGGCAAATTATTACAGATGCTACTAGATTTCCTGGTATAAATGAGTACATTAGCATCAAACCATTTCTTATATTGACATAGTATGGGTTTTAATCTTGTTCTTTTTATATATGACACATTGCATCTGTGTATGTTTAATACAATGTTATTTATTTATTTTACTGTTTTATAGTTGATTTAATGATTAGAATTATTGTTGATTTTATAGATGATTATCATTATTATCAAGGCAATGTCTCTTTAAATTTTAAACACAGTTTTGGCGCCAAAGAAGTTATTTAAATGGTTTACAAAAATGGAATTTCAGTTCTGATGAAGTCTGTACTTTATACAGAGGAAAGCGCTTAACTGATATCCAGTTTTATTCTACATCTTGGATTTGTGTAACGTTGAAATAGTGTTGTTGGACTTGAAATTAAACTTCATCCTGTTCGAGCCGTGTTTTTACTGTGGCGTGCCTGCACCAGCATTTTTGTTCTACATTTTTCTAGTGTTGCTTGTTGTTGTGGTTATTCGTTGTGGCAGGTATGGAAGGCAACAATGAAGAAACGCAGGCTTTATCGGATAGGAACGAAATTCAAAAATTGCATCTGGAAGTGTCCACTTTGAAAATGGAGTTGTCCAGACTCATTGAATTGGTTGAGCGTACGTTGTCACCACCAAAACTTGGAGGGTGTGGTGAAGTTGTACGAAATTCACCCACGACAGCATTACGTAATCCGTTGTGCGTAGACATGAGCACGCAGATGGACATTCCAAATGGGCAAGTGTGCCCTACAGCTGATAGAGAGTCGTCATTACAAGAGACATGTTTTACATCTAATAGGAAAATTAATGTGAGTCACACATCTGAAAATGACTTTACCTTCGATTTCAGTCTATTTCATAACCGCGAAGAAACGGAGCGGTTAGGAGCACGTCCTAAATGTGGAATACCAGTTAAAACATATTCTACCATGACGCGGACTCAGGCAGATAATTTAAAAGGTACTGTGGCTGGCAATAATATTTCAAGCCCCTTATGTGGGAATGATCAAATACAACGTGTTTTTAAACATAATGGCCCAAGTAGAGTGAAAAGTATTAATGAAGGGGACAGTTTAGATCGATTTTTGAGTGATGACTATGAATTTGTCAGCAATGATGGACAAGTAAACATTATTAATAAAGGGAGACACTTTAGTCATGTTAAAGAGTTTCCCCAGGAATCTATCAAAGATTCCATCAACTTGCTGGGCAAGAAATTATTTAATATAAAATGTATCAAGATTGACAATGCGTATTTAAGCAAATGTATTTCATTGCATATTGTTCCTAAGGGTCTAAGGTTTTTTAAATTGCCCATGGGTGTAGAATATAACAATGTTAATATGAATGATTTTGACAAATTGTTTGACAGTTTTGGTTTTAGTTATATGAAAATGCTTATCAAATTAAACGATGAAAAATTATCTGCTATTGTATGTGAAGTGGAAAAATTGAATCATGAAATAGTAACTGATCCATTATTTATGCAATGGAAGGATTTATACAATAAACAGTATACAATGGCGGAGAATAAGGCCAAAACTATTTTTAACAGAAAGAGTAGGAAAATAGAGAGGGACATTGAGCAATATAATGATACGAGGGCATATATATAGGGCCACAAGAAAGACCTAGATTTGATACAGATAGAAACGACAGAAATATCAAAGGACAAATGGACAAGGACACTAATTTTCAGGGGGGCAGATACTATCCAGCCCCAAAAAATCAAATGACATATTGGAACAGGAGAGGGAGACAACAATATTGGAAATAACTAAACTGTGAGGGAATTCTTTTATAAGAACAGTGGAAGATGGTATTATACAACCACATGTTGAATACAATAATAAGGCAGTAGATAACAACATAATACACATAGGAAATGTTGTCAATTCTTACAATGGTTTTAATGTATTTAATTATACTGAAATGAATATTACTAAAGAATTCTTTACGTTATTTAGTAAAGGAATGAAGTTTATTCCTTCAGTAGATTTTAATTTAGTAGACACTATTACCGAAGTAAAATTATATTGCAGGAGATTAAATTTAGCTATGCAATTTAAACATAATGAAGATGGGGTGTGTTCTACTATTAATAAAGATCTTAAGAAGAAAGGTACGTATATACCCCCTTCAGATATGCAGGTTTTGAATTTTGAAAAGATGGTGTGTCAGGATATTTACAGGTGGAATACAATTCGGAAGAGAGATTATTTACTTAAACAAGTCAACAATGACAATTTATCTATGGATGAACGGAAATGTTTAAATTCATTTATGACAAATAATGATATAAGAATTATGAAACCGGACAAAGGGGGTGGTATTGTGATATTTAACACACTGGACTATATTAACAAAATACATAATATTTTATACTTAACAAGGAACTATGAGGTAGTGTCACTTAATGAAATTAAAAAGAAGTTATGTTCTTACCATAACGTTCCATGTGAAGTGTTCATCTCGCCTTTGTTCTTACACACGGGTTCGGAGCCGATCCTTGGCTCCAAGTCAGCTGCATAGCAAAGCTCTGCATCTTAGAGAAGGTCGAGACCAGGCTATATCCCACAATCCTCCCTGCCATTACTCAGATCTAGTTTGCAAGCAAACCAGACTAACAATAAACCTGAGGTGCTAAGGATACATACTGCCACAAAAATTCAGAGACACCATCTCACTGACAAATTAACTAAAGGGTAATGAAATATACCCTATGAGGTAAGAGGTAATATATACCCGGAAGATGTAAAGACATGTGGACCAGACTCTAGTCCTACTCGTTCTTCCAAACAAGTGAGGGAGGGAAGGGGGGAATGTAAGAACAAAGGCGAGATGAACACTCCACATGGAACGTTATGGTAAGAACATAACTTCTTTATGTGAGAGTGTTCAATCTCGCCGTTTGTTCTTACACACGGGTAGCTTCCCTAGCTCCGTCACCCTGAGTGACTCATGGAAGAACGTTCCTGAGCACAGTGGAACCAAAAGATGTCCTGTCTTTGGAGGCTTTGTCAACCCTATAATGAGCGATGAAAGTATGTGGTTTAGACCACGTGGCTGCTGCACAAATCGTGTCCAAAGGCAGGCGAGCTGCATAAGCCAAGGAAGTGGAAACGGATCTAGTAGAATGGCCCTTAGCTTTGGGGGGCAAGGCTTGATTTGACTTAGAATACACAAAGGCTATACAATCAGTAAGCCATTTAGAAAGCGTACGTTTTGTAACTGCCATGCCCTTTTTATTGTCTGCAAATGCAACAAAAACTTGATATGTTTTTCTGAAATCTTTAGTCCTGTCCAAATAAAATCTTAGCTGTCTGTGGACATCTAACTTGTGCAGCATATATTCCAACTTGCTGGTATGGTTTTTGAAGAAAGTAGGGAGTTCAATGGACTGATTAATATTTATGACAGAACATACCTTAGGAAGGAAAGACGGGTTTGTTCGTAAGGAAACTCTATCTGGGTGGAAAATTAAGTAAGGTGGTTTAATTGACAGTGCTTGCAGCTCTGACACTCTCCGAGCTGAATTAACCGCTACAAGAAAAAGAGTCTTCCACGACAAAAACTTCAGGAGGCAAGAAGAGGCTGGTTCGAAGGGTGGCAACATTAGTTGTGACAATAACAAATTTAAATTCCATGGGAATAAAGGGTCTCTGACGGGCGGTCGAAGATGGAAGGAACCTTTCATAAAAGCCTTACAAAGCCTGTGGGACATAATAGAAGAACCGTCCTCACCAACATGGAAGTTGGATATGGCCGCCAACTGTACTCTTAGTATGGAAGTAGAGGCTCCTTCGTGGAAAAGGATGGATAGAAATTCTAGAACTTTATGTAAAGGAGCAACCAGGGGGTCCAAGTGTTGGCTAGATGCCCAGTACACAAAGCGTTTCCATTTACTCTTGTAGAGTTTTGTAGTGGAAGCCTTATGAGAGGCAACCAAAATGCGTTGAACTGCCGGAGAAAGTAGATCAGACCTGGCTAGGCGGGGAAGTGGAGCAGCCAAGCTGCTAGTTTGAGGGATAGAAGAGACAGGTGAGGAACTCCCGATGAATGTGTCAGTAGATCTGGTACTGGGTCCAGGATCCACGGTTCCTCTGTTTGATGGGCTTGAAGAAAGGGGAACCATATCTGTCGAGGCCAGAATGGGGCTATGAGTATAATTGTCCTTTCCAGGTTCATGACTTTCTGAAGAAATTTGGGAATCAAGGGGGTAGATGGAAATGCATATAGGAGACCCGGGGGCCAATCGTGTATCAGTGCGTCCCTGGGGACATCCCCTGGAGGGGGTAGAAGGGCAAAATAGCTTCTGTATTTGGTATTCATCGGGGAGGCGAATAGATCGCAGCAAGGCTGGCCCCATTTACGGAAAATTCTTACCGCCACCTGTAGTTTGAGGGACCACTCGTGAGGTAACAGGATGGCTCTGCTCAACCTGTCCGCAATGACGTTGGATGACCCCGGGATGTGCGTTGCTATCAGAAAGCGACCCCGTGGACTCTGCCCATTGCCAAATTCTCATGGCCTCTCTGCATAATGGGTAAGATCTGGTTCCCCCTTGTTTGTTTATGTACCAGACTACAGACATGTTGTCTGTCTGAACTGCTACTGTTCCCAGAGGTAGGAGGGTTTGAAAGTGTTGCAACGCCAAGAACACCGCCCTCATTTCCAGAACATTTATGTGCAGGTTGTACTCCATGTTGGACCATTCCCCTTGGACTGTTCTTCCCTGAAAAAGTCCCCCCCACCCTATCAGAGAAGCGTCCGTGGTTATAGTGGCCGTCGGATTTGGTAGAACAAATGGACGACCCATAGTGAGATCCTGACTGGACACCCACCATGAGAGGTCTCGCTTGCAAGAATCTGTTATCAGAATCTCGTGCATTAGGGGTAACTGCTGGAATGACCACTGCGTGAACAGCAGCCATTGGAGGAGCCTCATATGCAATCTCCCCATAGGAACTGCAATCAGGGACGCTGCCATGAGTCCCAAAACCTTCAACACTAATTTGGCCGGGGCTTTCCTGCATTGCAGTAGAAGAAGAACCTGTTCCTTGAGGGATGAAGCCCTTACTTGAGGGAGCTTTGCCAGTGTTAAGCGCGTATCTAGGTCTGCTCCGATGAATGAAATATGCTGTGAGGGCAGTAAGGCAGATTTTTCGAAGTTTATGGAAATCCGTAGGTGGGAACAAAGGTTGACTGTATAATCTCTGGCTTGTATGAGGCGACGCTCGGTGGTGGCGGTGAGGAGCCAGTCGTCCAGATAGGGAAACACCCGGAATCCTAGACATCTCAAGTGAGACGCTACCACTGCCATGCATTTGGTGAAAACCCTGGGGGCTGAGGTGAGCCCAAAGGGCAGGGCTCGAAATTGAAAATGACTGGCTCCCAGCCGGAAGCGCAGGTGAACTCTGGACGGTCTGCCCATCTTGATGTGGTAGTACGCGTCCTTGAGATCTATCGAGCACATCCAGTCGTCCTTCTGCAAAAATGGAAGGATCGATTGAAGCGTGACCACCTGGAACTTTTCCTTCTTCACGAAGGTATTGAGATTGCTGAGATCCAAAATGGGTCTCCAGTCCCCTGTCTTTTTTGGAACTAAAAAGAACCTTGAGTAAGTTCCGGATCCTTTTTGGTCCGCCAGGACTGGCTGAATGACTCTTTTTTTGAGCAGCTTTGAAATTTCTATTGCTGCTGGGCCTCGCAGATGGGCTGGCACATCTGGAGACCTTCTTTGTTGGGGTGGAGTTGACATAAAGGGGATTTTGTATCCTCTGGTTACAATGCTTTTTACCCAGGAGTCTGAGGTGAGAGTTAGCCAGGCCTGTGGGTATAAAGCCAAGCGACCCCCGACTGCCTCCAGAGCAGGACAGTCGGGCCCCCATTCAGGAGTGCTGGAAAGGCTTACCAGGGATAGGATCCCTGTCGCCTTGGTTCTGCGGACCCCTCTGCCGCCGGGGCAACGTCTTCCATGTCTGCCCCCCCTCTGCCTCTGGGGGGGGGGGGGGTTTCACTCTGTGTGGCCTGGAAAGATCCCTGAGTTCTACGGAACCACATTTTTCCGCCTCGTTGCCCTTTGGGGTACGGTCTAGATGGAACGGAAAAACGGACTCCGACAGCAGACAGAGTCTTTCCTTCTTGCTCACACCGAGTTAATGTCTCTTTCACTTTGGGCCCAAAAAGAGTGGCACCATCAAAGGGGGCGTTGGTGAAGGAAGACTTGAAGGCTTCCGCAAATGAGCACAGCCGCATCCAGGATTGTCTTCGGAGAGCAATCGCTGAAGCTGCGGCTCTACTCGACCCTTCAGCCACATACGAGATGAGCCTCATGGACGAGTTCACTATGGAGGTAAGGGTGTTAAGCTGTGCTGTTACCTTATCTGAAACAGCAGCATCTGTGTTACCCTGGAGGGTATCTCCCAGCTCCTTGATGAGATCCCTCTGTAGACGTGTAAAATGTGTCAAATAGTTTAGCGAGCATGGAAAAAGTCGCTGAACTAAAAGCGCTTCCGTATCTGTCCATAGTCCTAGAATCCTTATTAGGAGGATGAACAGAAGAGGAAGACTCAGACATCTCCTTTTTAGTGGCTGCAGCCACCACCATAGCGTCAACCGGGACTCCTTTGGTGAGGTAAGTCTTGTCCTGGGGAGCGGTAATAAATTTGCTTGGTTTTCGAGGGACCGGTTCCACTGTGTCCGGTGTCTCCCACACCCTTCGAGCAATCAAATCCATTAACTCATCGAAGGGCGGAGTAACCCAGGAGGTAGAAGGTTGAGCACCAAAAGCCTTCAGCAACACCGACTCGTCCTCAGTGGGGGCTAGGGACTGCCAATCACCACTCTGTTTTAATATCTCCAAGATGTCCGCAAATGAGACATCCTCGGAGGGGGATTTTGGGGACCCCTCTGACTCATCCAAGTCAGTGTCAGAAGTTAGAGATTCCTGTGGGGAATCTAAGTGCCTCCTCTTGCACAATCTTTTCCTCGGAACCTCATCGGAGGGGGATTCCGGTGAGGCCTCCGAGGAACAGGGGGCACCCTCTGGGGATGGCTGAGACAATGGTGCTCCACGCTTTGGATGTTTCGTGGGAACAGAAACAGAGAGCGGCTCCTTAAGGGAGGGAGAAGATGCGTCCGATGAAGTGGTTGTCTGTGTAGACAAAACCTACCTCATAAGGTCAAAACCCCCTGAACCTCGGGTTGAGGACTCCCCCGGTTCCAAAGAACATGGAAGAATCCCAGACACGGGGCCCATGGGTCTCGACCCCGAGGACGGAGCCGAGCCAATCTGCGCCGAGGCCCTGAGAGGGAGAGTCGGCACCAAAAGGTCGGTACGACTCTCGGTCCCGGAACCAAGGAGAGATCGTCGACTCCGCGACTCACCTATAGGTTCCGATGGAGTCGAGGTAAATGGTGTTGATTGTGCAATGGACGGTTTTGGCACCGAGGGCTCCACTATCATCGGCTCATCCTCTTCCGGCTCCGAAGACTGGATGGGTCTCGAAGGAGGACCTGTTGGAGATAAGGGAAGGCCTTCTAGTTTCGACACCAATTGGGAGGAAACTACAATCAATTTGGAAAGGGCCGTGTTCTCCATAAGTTTCTGCACGACACAATCCACATCAGTATCGGATAATGGTCTGGAAGATCGGGTCGAAGGGACCGAAGATGGCACCGACCGAAAGATAGAAGGTGGCGGTAGTTCCGACACCGGTTCCAAGACCTGGGGCTCAGTGAGAGATAAACGTTCGACGCTCGGCCCCAAAGTCTGTGGAACTGGCAAACGAACTTTAGAAGATGTACTCGGAGCCGATGACATGGGCTCCGACATCTTCGACCCCTTCGAGGACTTAGAAGCCTGGTCAGACTTGTCCAAGGCCTCCTGGAAAGCAGGCTTAAGAAGTCCCCTGTCTATAAGTTTCCTGTGCCTATCTGTCATGACCCTCCCACTGAAGGAATGGCAAATAGAGCAATCCTCTTGCAAGTGGAGAGGGCCAAGACAGTAGACGCAGGAAGTGTGGTTGTCAGTGATGGACATTTTCTGCCAACACTGACACCTTTTAAAACCAGACTTGGCTTTTTCAGACATAATAAGCAAATTCACTGTAAAAAAAAGAAAGAATTTAACACTAGCTATAATTAAGGGAAAAAATATAGCTATAGGTTATAGAAGGGTAGGCCCCAAAGGGAAACCTATAAAAAATTAACTACACTACACACACACACACTATAGTATCAGAAACTAAATTATCAATAACTATAGAACTATAGAACTATAAGAACTTCTGACAAAAAAAGACTATCTTATCTGTCTAATAACAGTTTTCTCTGGTCCGAGCTCTCTGAACGATGTGACCCGTTGCAACGGCAAACTAGATCTGAGTAATGGCAGGGAGGATTGTGGGATATAGCCTAGTCTTGAGCTTTTCTAAGATGCAGAGCTTTGCTATGCGGCCGACTCGAAGCCGAGGATCGGCTCCGAACCCGTGTGTAAGAACAAACGGCGAGATTGAACACTCTCACATTATTGGTTATAAGAAAATAGATCTAACATTAGATGAATATCACATAGACCATAGAATTACTAATGACACATACAATTATTTAAAGGTTGAGATGCCTACTTTAGCTAACATCATAGGTATCCCTAAAGTTCACAAAAACATCATCCATCCCCTTTTCAGACCCATTGTTTCGGGGAGTAGGTTGAAGACCTACCCTATTGGAGTAGCCATTGACAGATGGGTCAAACTGGTTTATGACAATATTCCACACCTTATCAAGGATTCATGGACATTTTTAGGTCAACTAACGTCAGATTTATGGAATCAATAATTATATTTCGTCACTATAGATGTAGTTGATTTATTTTCTTGTATTCCTAGAGATATAGGCTTGGATTTCTTCAGTAACAGTTTAAGGAAATTTTCTGATATGGCATGGGATCGGATTTGTCTAATCACAGACATGATGGGATTAGTGTTGGATCACAACTACATACAATTTGAAGGTGAATTCTTCAGGCAAAAAAGAGGTGTTGCCATGGGAGCTTCTTGCGCCCCCATTTTCACAAATCTCGTTATGTTGGAATGGGAGACTGAATTTATATTCACCTGTGATTATTATAGTAATATTGTCTTTTATACTAGATACCTAGATGATTTGTTCCTCTTATGGAATGGTCCTAAGGACGATATTCAATTATTTGTAGATTACATCAACAGTACCACAGAATTTTTTAAATTTACTTATAACATCAGTAATAGTGGTATTGCTTATTTGGACACATTCATCAGTCATTCTGAGGGAGGTTTTGTTTCACAAATATATAGGAAAGAGACTTTTTCGAATGACTGCATTGAATTTAATAGTAATCACCCACAATATGTTTTTAAAAATGTCTTTAAAGGACAGTGTATCAGAGCTGCCCTAATGTCTTCAACTAGAGAAATGTTAGATAAAGAACTTGAATTATTATTGAAAATGTTTAGAATTAAGAGGTTATCCCTCTAAATTATTAATAGATACATTAAATTATGGTTAGAGGGGAGTGGGGTAAAAAATATATCCCCCTATTAGGTAATAAATATAACAATGTCAAAAAAGATCTGTCTTTGTCCAATAGTCATATTAATAGAGTATGTGTTTTGATGTATTCACGTTATGTATATTATATCAGGAATATAGTTAAGCAACATTGGAATTTAATAATGGTGACCGATGAGACAGCTACAATCTTGGGAAATCAACCTAGATTTGTATTTAAGACTGGACCCAATATTAAAAAATTATTAGAAAAAGTGGCAAATAAATTCAGTAATAAAAAGAAAATGCAAGGAACTAAAAAATGTGGGCGTTGCAAACAATGCAGTGCTATTAATGAAGTAGAAATTATTGTCTTGGATGATATTAATAGGACACATTTAAGATGCAGGGTGGGCAATTGTAATACATCTCATGTGGTTTACATTGCCAAATGTAATGCCTGCCCTGCATTTTATATAGGGAAGACAGAGAGACAATTTAAGAAACGGATCTATGAACATACTTATAGGACTAAAGTGAAGGACAAAAATAATGCACTATATAGACACTTGTCTGATAAAGGAGACAAACATCAATTCAAATTTTCTATAATAGATCAGGTAGACGTTTCACCCTATGGAGGAAATTGGAAAGCATTATTGGCCAGTAAGGAAAGTAAATGGCAAATTATTACAGATGCTACTAGATTTCCTGGTATAAATGAGTACATTAGCATCAAACCATTTCTTATATTGACATAGTATGGGTTTTAATCTTGTTCTTTTTATATATGACACATTGCATCTGTGTATGTTTAATATAATGTTATTTAATTATTTTACTGTTTTATAGTTGATTTTATGATTAGAATTATTGTTGATTTTATAGATGATTATCATTATCATTATTGTCAAGGCAATGTCTCTTTAAATTTTAAACAGTTTTGGCGCCAAAGAAGTTATTTAAATGGTTTACAAAAATGGAATTTCAGTTCTGATGAAGTCTGTACTTTATACAGATGAAAGCGCTTAACTGATATCCAGTTTTATTCTACATCTTGAATTTGTGTAACGTTGAAATAGTGTGTTGTTGGACTTGAAATTAAACTTCATCCTGTTTGAGCCATGTTTTTACTGTGGCGTGCCTGCACCAGCATTTTTGTTCTACAAGCTTCTAAGAGAGAATTGTCTGTTTCTGAGAGATAAGTATTTTAACAGAGACATGTTAAAAATTTAAGTTCCTGCTAGCCTGGAAAACTAGGCACAGGTGACATGAATGATGTAATCTGAGATGATTCAGCAGTAACAAGTATCATCAATTTAAGAACTATCTCAGAGAGAAAGAGCCCATTTTGTATTTTGTTCTGGACCCGTTAACAACTCACCAGCACTTTGTCTTTGGCTCTGTAAGTAAGTTATTTAGGACATAGTTTCTCTTAGAGATAGATAGGAATATAGTAAGATTAGTGTAGATGTTTTCTATATTTATATGAGATCGTCCTACTATGTTATTTTAAAGTATTTCCTATTATTGTGAACTCTGCTGTCACTGTGTTGAGTTAATAAGTATTGTATTGTGCTTTTATTATTTATTATTAAATATTTTAAATCTTTTAATTGTGGCTGTTTTTTGTGTAGAGATATTTAAGCTCTTAGAGTACTTGCACATGCATTTGATGACACTGTACAGGCCACTCTAGAATAGCCTTAAAAGTTTGGTCACACTTACCATTTGGATAATAGTAACATTACACAGTAAGATTGTGCACCCTTTGGTAAGGGCCTTTATAGTCGCTGATAAGTAGTGGTTGGTGGCAGCGATAGCTACCGTATACTCTGGGCAGAAGGGCGCATAACTAGTAAACCTGTGCCTGCCTTCCAAAAAATTGTCTGTGTGTTTGTATAGAATTCAAATCTCAAAGTGTGTGTGCGTGTGTGTGTGTGTGTGTGTGTGTGTGTGTGTGTGTGTGTGTGTGTGTGTCAGCTACTTGGGCAGGGACACGAAGCACTGGTTAGACAGAGAGGGTGCTGGAGGTTTTGGCTTGACTATTTGGCTGAGATCTTAACCCTATAGCTTTGCCAGTGAGGAGTTTTATTGGGGATCTGGAGGGAGAGAGGGAGAAACCAGCCCCAGACTGACTGTGATTTCTGTGTGCTCTTAAGGAAAATTGTACTTTATTGTGTTTGTGTGTGTGTGTGTGTGTGTGTGTGTGTGTGTGTGTGTGTGTGTGTACTATTTATTCTCCCAATATGCACATCCCTCATTGGTGTTAGTGGTGAGGATTGAGGCTCCTTGATTACTGGGCCAGTGCATGGTCATTGCAGCAGGTGTTATACCAGTGGTGTCAACAGTGTGATGCACACCAAAATAAAAGGTGCATTTTGTGTAATGCTAGTATATGTACTGTCCTTCTTAAAACTGGCACAACTTTTGGAAACATTTCTACAACTCACAAATAGTATGAGACATAATTCTTACAGATTACATATTAAGTTTAATTTAGCTTTATCTAATTTATGAACAATGTAGCTTATTTTCATGAAATATGTGCAGATCTCATTTGCTTTAAAATGGAAGTCATCTTTCATGGAAAAATATAATATGGCTTAAATCAATATTTTGACAAAGTGAGCAGGATATTAACTAGCTGCATGGAAGAATCTATTTTTGCATAGGTATTTGCAGTATTATCTAGTACCAAAAGTACCATTTCAAAAGTTTATCTCATTAACAAGGTTGTTGTTGTTATACTTTATTAACTACTCATTACATGTATCGAAAATCTTAATAAGAATTATTTTGAAATGTTCAACCAGTTGGTAGTTAGTACAGAAGAATAAAGCTATGAAATGTTAATGAGATGCTTCCTGCAGGCTATTGTTGCATACTCTTAGCCTCCATTTGTCAACTGTGTGAGCCCGAGTAAGTTAATTAACCAGGTTGTACTCCCGGGTCATTTCTAAGAAGGGGACACTTGCGTGCAGTGGGTTTATCTAACAAATAAATACCAAAAAGGTTTGCACATTCTTCTTTTCTTTTTGTTTTATGTTTGCACAAGCATTTGTTTCATGGCATTTCCTCTGAAAAAGTCATCATCATTATGGTTTCTGTCGAACCACATGTGTTAAAAAAGGTTGTGAGTTTTAAGGTTAAAAATTAGTTATTTCATTTAATAGAAAATATTTAGCAGTATTAGCAGCTATGGGTGCTCTTATGGCAACCGTATTCACTTGTTCAAACAACTGCACATCACACAAAACAAGTAATTTTCTAAGACAACTTCTATCAGGCTAAAAAATAATACTAACAAAATAGGTGGAATATTCAGAGTGAAGGTTTAATTCCCATTTAAGTTGCTCTAATCCTACACAGTGTTGTGCAAAACTATACAATGATTACACATCATAAGTTGGCATGAAACATTTTGGGCATCACAAGATGTACTATGAATATAGTTCTTTTCACTCAAAATTAATTACATGTGGAAAAATCAGGTTTTAAAAGAAATAACAAACCATACAACAACCAGTTCAGTTGCTTATGGAATGCATATGACTTCTTAAGAAATGTAGACATGTAAATAACATTCATACATTACAGTACTGACACTGCATTTCATTCTAGTCATTCCACATTTGTTGACAGTGTGGTAAAATGTTTCAGTATTAAGTACAGAGAACACATTGTTCAAATAATGCTGTTTTACATTAAACTAGTACCTTGACCTCAAGTCAGACAATCTTATTGCAATGTTAGAATAAAAGGCAAAAGATTGGCATGCTCTTATACATTTAGTTATAAAAATAAGTGTTAGGGTAACGGTAAAAGCTTCATAATTCCAGTTTGTTCTCCACAATACCTTTCCAGTGGTCAGATGGTCTTATTTTGAAATTAGAATCTGAGTTTGAAATGAGATTCATTTTGGTCCATTCTGGTATAATGTAATAAAAAGGAGCATTGGTAAAGATAAAAGTCTCCTGATTTGTTCCTAGTAAACCATTTCAATAGTACATATCACCGAGTAAGAGGATGGAAACACCAATGTGCCAGTGTCTAGTCATGCTGCCATTTTCAGTGTACAGCATATGTGTAGTGCACCATTTATTTTCAGCACCGAATACTGACATGATACCTTCAATGGTTTCAGTTTATCAAGCAAAAATATATTAAACATTTCAATGGGGAGAGAGAATCTTCCAGTTCGATGTTAATGCCATGGTTACCAGTAAACCAAAAGGGCTCTGCCTAGTTATCATGCAATTAAATATTCAGTCTGGCTTCAGGGTTGACATTTGATTAAATATCCTCAGCAAATAAACTATCAGAATTGCTGAGATGTCCCCAGTCTGAAATAGCCAATCTCTTCCACAGCTGTCATAGGGGCTAAACTAATTATCCTTGCTAGCTTTTGTGCTGGAACATAAAGGGGTCAACATGCTCTTGCATATGTCCTGCCTCTCTTGTGTGCATGCAGCTGGCACACTATGGTTACAGGTTTGCTGTGCTAAATTAAGATGAACTCAATTAGTTGATTCTAAGCTTGTATGAATTAACTTCAGAGGGATTAATAACTTCTGATCTTGCAGTACTTGTGCTAGTATTTGAAAAGCAGAGTGTGAAATTCTTTAAATGGCAGGACACTTTAGCCTTAAAGGCAGCCATGGCATTAGCAGTGAACTGACAGATACGTACGTGGATAAATGGATATATAGATATATATAGAGAGAGATAAGATAGAGTGATGGAACTATCTCAGTGGTTCTCAACACTGCCCCTGAAAGGCAGTACTGATGGTTCTAGACTAGTCGTAAGTGCGGTCTCTTTTGATATAATAATCACACATTATTATTGACTAGGCATGTAATAGTCTGCAAACTGATTGTCTAGAGTTTACCTATGATCCTACTCACAGAGAAACATTACACATTCCGACTCTGGATAACAACCATGTTATCATGCTCTGCACACTTCATAGAATTCCTAGTATTGTTAGAATGTTTTCCATTTAAACCGTTTGTTTAGTGTCTCACTGCTGTTTTTCTGCTGTGATTTCTGCCTAAAATAGTGCAGATAGTAACTGTAGCATAGCCCAGTTCAGGTTTGCGGTCTCTGGGCTTGATTGTTTATTTGCAGTGCCTGTTTGTTCTGAGCACATTTTCCAGGCCATCTTGGATTACCAGAAGCTTATCTTCACTTTAGTGAGAGGAACGTGTTTATTGGCCACTGGCTGGTAAAGGGTGGCTGGTCTAGAGCTTGGAGTAAGCAGTCATTGGTTCTTTTGAACTTTTTTTTATAAGTTGTTTCAGGTTTGTACCTTCTGGTACTTAAGCCTTATCTTTGAGAGGGTTTCTCTTTATTCAAACTGAGCTGAACAAGAGGAGGGGCACTGTCCAAAGCTCTGATCTGTGATATATAGCAATAAGTATCCTGTTTTCTTGCTTATTTGTTTTACTAGTTATTGCTTATTCTTACCATTTATTGCACTTTTTATTGTCTGCTGCCTACCTTTTACTGTATTTTACTGCTATAAACTAATCTGCACTGTTGTGCTGCAATTGTCTGCCTTACTGGGCCTGTTAAATCACTTTTGTTACTGTCTCACTGTTTGTGAAGCTCTTTTAGCTAGTTTCACTGTGCGGAAGGTATTAACTGGAAATTCTCCATTTGTTAAGCATCTGTTTTTGTTCCGATTTTTATGCCAAGGAGTGTATCATATAACTGATTTGTTTGCAGTTAAAAGCATTCTCTAGAGTCTCATTGCTCCTTTTTCTGTTTAAAACTTTCATTTAGTATCTCACTGCTGTTTTTCTGCTGTGATAAACATTTCTCTAGTGTTTTCTGCCTAAAATAGTGCAGCTAGTAGCTGTAGCATAGCCCAGTTCAGGTTTGCTGTCTCTGGACCTGGGTATTTGTTTGCAGTGGCTGTTTGTTCTGAGCTCATTTTCCAGGCTATCTTGGATAATCAGAAGTCATTCTTTACTTTAGTAGTGAGAGGAACATGTTGACTGACCACTGGCTGGTAAAGGTTGGCTGGTCTAGGGCTTGGAGCAAGCACTCATTGGCTCTTTTGAGTTTTTTTAAATTGGTTTCAGGTCTGTATCTTCTGGTACTTAAGCCCTACCTTTGAGAGGGTTTCTGTTTATTCACACTGAGCGGAACAGAGGGGGGCACTGATCACAGCTCTGATCTGTGATATATAACAACAAGTATTCTGTTTCCTTGCTTATTTTTTTACTGGTTATTGCTTATTCTTACAATTTATTGTACTTATTATTGTCTGCTGTCTACTTTTTACCATATTTTATTGCTATAAAATCATCTGCACTGTTGTGCTGCAATTGTCTGTCTTACTGGACATGTTAAATCACTTTTGTTACTGTCTCATTTTGTAAAGCTATTTTAGCTAGTTTCACTGTATGAAAGGTATTAACTGGAAATTTTCTCCATTTGTTAAGCATCTGTTTTTTTCTGATTTTCCTGCCAAGGAGTGCATCAAATAACTGATTTATTTGCAGTTAAAAGCATTCTCTAGAATCTCCTTGCTCCTTTTTCTGTTTAAAGCTCTCATTTAGTATCTCACTGCTGTTTTTCTGCTGCGATAAACATTTCTGCAGTATTTTCTGCCTAAAACAGTAGTTTCCTACCCTCCCTCCCTATTGGTGTCTTGTTCTTAAACTTGGTGGCTTTGCAGTTTGCAACCCCTATTGTACATTTGATTTGGGACACTCCTCCCAGCCCAGTCTCATTAGCTCATTCTACCTAATACAGAGAGAACATTTGGGAAGGCCAACCCCCTTGGTTACTTAACCTCAAATTATCCTATGTTCCTCCTTTCTTCCTTTCCACTTAACAAAAAAAATATTCAGCTGCTTTTACAGTATTTTGTGTTTCCTCCTCATACTCTATTATTTCATCTTGCTTTTTCTGATACTTGTTCTCTAAAGTGTTCAATTGCATCTTTTCTGCTGCATTTATTACTGCTTGTTTTTAGCCTTTTTAAAATTTAAGTGTTATTCTAAGCCTCTTAGGTTTGGTTTAAGTACTTGGGCTTTAGGCCTACCCCTTAGTTCTCCCTGGCCTCTCTCCCTCAGATTCTGACAAATATGGCTGGACAATTTCCTATGGTTTCTCCTGCCAACCTGGTTGATATGGGCATCCTGAAACAGTGTAGCAACTGTCTCATGTACACAGACAACCATCTACTACTACCACCTAGCTAGGAACACAATTTGTGAGAGATGCAATTATATAAAGAACCTACAGTCTATGCTCTCTCCCTTACAAGCCAGTATATCTGGCACTGAGAAGGTTGTCAATACAATCACTACTCCTCAAACCCCACCCAAAACTACACAACACACACCCACATATGCAGAGGTTCTCAACAAAAACAAACCCAAACAAAGGAGACCTCAGAAGCAAAAACTCATGTGAACTCCACAACCCTCTACACCACACACCACGTATAGTCCACACACCTACATCTCGCAACCACTAAGGCCTAACCATAAACCCAACATATTAGTCATAGGAGACAACATTGTGAAACACACATATGTGCTTCTCACCAGGCTGGATAAGGAGAAACTCATGGTTAGTTGTTTGTCAGGTGCCAGAATCCACCATATGATACATGCACTCAAGTCTCTCAACAAAAGGTACTGTTATGACTCTGTCATAGTCCATGTTGGCGTGAATGACTTGAAACGTACCTCCTTGGACGATATGAAGAGAGACATAATTGGGCTCACTGAATATGTGTCCCAGGCAAGTATGTCCCTAGCCTTAACCATCATTCTACTGTCAATCAAAATGATGCCTCAATACAAACAGAAAATGATTGTTTTTAACCTGTCCTAGTTTCTGGTGTCATTCCAGGGGAATCCAGTACTTGACAACCTGGGAAGATATGATCGACAGACCACGATGTTTTCCTAGAGATGGCCTGCAGCTGTCACACTTGGCCTTCAGGCTTCTGGCAAAGGCCCTTGCCTCCCCCATAGTGCCTTTTTTAGGAAAAGTCATGAGGTCGATACTACCAACATAAAAATTTTAACAAAACGTAAATTAGAGGTAATGCTGCTAATTGCTAGGAGTCTAAACATGAAACTGCACTCACTGCAAACATCCTTAACCCCGGAAGATGCTGACATTTGTGCAGTCACAGAAACCTGGTTCAAAGCTGCAGAGAGCACCCCAGCCTTACCTGGCTACTCATCCTATCATACATTCAGACCCCAAACTGTGGGCAGCAAAGCCAACGGAGGTGGAGTTTCAAAATATATTAAAGACACACACACCTCCAGGCTGGTCAAACAGTATGACACACACACGAGACACTCCAGGTGCAGTTAACTGTTGATAAGACCCCTATTCAAATCATAGCTAGATACAGGCTTACAAATTTGACTCAAGATACCCACTCCACATATCTGGACTTCTTCTAATCTATCAATATTCAACCCTTTACCCTGATCCTGGATGACTTTAACTACCCAACCATAGACTGGAAAAACTACTCATGCCAGAACAGAAAAGCACAGACAGTCTTCAGTTTTATCACTGCAAATGCCTTGGAACAGCTAGTTGATACCCCCACAACAGGTGATAATATCTTGGACTTGATATTAACCAACATGAGTAACCACTGCAGCACCACTACAGTATCATCCTTCCTGGTAAGATCCGACCATAAAGCGGTCACTTTAAAAGTCAACATCTCCCCTGACCCCCCTCTAGCTAGGGTAAAAAAAAAAACTTCTCCAAAGCTGATTACAACCTCCTGAGGGATGGTATAAACAGCTTCACAGCTCCCTCCCCCTCTGTAGGAACTGGCACCAATGTCCAAACCTACACCAAAGTACTATGCAAGCATTTATACAGATGCATGTAATCAGGAATACCTGACAGGACAAAATCATCCTCCGCATGGAAGAGTAAATCTGTCTGGTGGACATCTGCAATAAATAAACCATATAATAAAAGGAAAAACTTGCTGTCCAGGACCAAGAAGGAGCAGGTGCCCAATTGGAAGCAATTTCTCCTTAGCCTGAACAAGCAAATAAGAGCACTAGTGAAATCCTCTAAAGCCAACTTTGAGTCCAAATTGGCCAGATCTACTAGAGACACTCATAAGGCCTTCTTCACATATGTCTGCAGTCTCAAAGGAAACACCCAGATCTGTTCAGAACTGGTGGTCAAGGAAACCACATACACAAATGCTGTAGATATAGCCAATCTACTTGCTGACAGATTCAGCAAAAACTTCACCTCTCTGTCCCCCATCAGTAAATCAGGACATTCCCAGTACCTGCCTCCCACCCCTTATCTCTAGGGAACAGATCATTACTGCCCTCTCAAAGGCAAAAAATAAAGCCTCCATGGGACCCAGTAACACCCCAGGCTGCATCCTACATGAACCTAGGCATGAACTTGCAACATCATCAGGCACCTTATTCAACCAAAGCCTGAGTACCGGCTTTGTCCCAGCTCAGTGGAGGACAACCACTGTCATCCCTTTACACAAAGTGGTGCGTCCACCAATCCAGGCAATTATAGACCCATCAGCCTAACTAGCCTGATCTGCAAGGCCATGGAACGGATTATTATGGACCTCATCAATAGGGACACTGGCAACCTCCAAACAATTGACCCCACACAGTTTGGCTTTGTCAAGGGGAGGTCATGTCTCTTAAATCTGGTCGACTTCTTTGAGACAGTCACCAAAGCTATGGATGAGGGGAAGACTGTTCATACCACCTACCTTGACCTGGCCAAAGCCTTTGACACTATTCCCCAATTGGGCATAATAGATAAACTCTCTCAACTAGGCATCAATCCATATGATACCAGATGGGTAGCAAACTGGCTCACTAATAGAACCCACCTAATCAAAATAGGGGAAGCCACCTCAAGGAATAGACCCATAATGAGCGGCGTAGCCCAGGGATTGGTCATGGGGCCTCTATTATTCAGGATATACTTCTCTGAGGTGCAGGGCAAAACCAGTGGGTTATGGCTGACCAAGTCTGCAGATGCTTACAAGCTGGGCAAGGTCATCAATTCCCCAAGTGATGTGGATGACCTCCAAGAGGGCCTCACCCAAACAAATGACTGGTGCCAGAAACAATGGCCTCAAGTTGAAAGCCAAAAAAATGCGTCATCATCCCCCTCTGGGAAGAGTGATGTCCCCACATATTTTCACATTAATAACAATGTCCTAAGCACGCAATCAGTAGTGAGCAACTTTTGACCACCATGTTGCTTCCATTGTACAGAAAGCTTTCTACATAGCCCACCTCATAAGTAAGGGTATCTCATCCAGGGAAAAAGAGGTCATAACATTCATGTATTCTTTCCTTAAAAGGCCAATTATTGACTACAATGCCCCCTTCAGCATGTACCTTGCAAATCACATGCAGCAGCTGGAGACAACACAGAGGTTCCTCACAAGGAGAATCCAGGGCCTCAAACATCTACCCTACACAGATAGGCCAAAAACTCTGTCCAAACTCAGTTCCATAGAGACTCCTCAGAGGTGACCTCTGTCTGGCATACAAAGCAATCTCAGACCCCACCTTGATGGGACTGCTACATATCCGCAAGTCAAGCTCTACTCAAGTAACCCGTACGTGCGACCTCAGCCTGGTCTGTGATATCAGTAGGACTTGTTGGCAGGACAGATTTGAGTCCCATAAACTCCCCCATCTGTGGAATAGACTCCCTCTCCACATCAAGCAGAGTACCTCATTATCCCTTTTTAAGTGCAACCCGGATAACTGGATGGAAAACAGAAAATACACCCCTGGGATTCCACCTGTGTCCCTGCTGGACAGTTTTTTTGGGTGCTGACTTGTCTAAACATGGGCTAAACTCTTAGCTAGGCTTATAATGGCCTCAGGGCCAATAGCCTAGTAACTTCCTATGATCTTACATGGAATTTTCTAAATTAATGTTCTTAGGCAGCTTCCAGCGTTGCTAAGCATTTTCCTGTGTGATTAATATAAAGAAATGAAACTTTTTTCCACAAGCATGGGACTATGTATTTTTTTCCCAAGGTAACAGCAATGTTAATATGTTACATTATATGTCTATGTTATTTAGACAGTTACTGATACAGATAGGGTTATTATTGTGGAGATTTTTTTTTGTTTGCATCAAAGGAAACCCTTTGTCTACTCATAAAGATATATATGTTTATGTACTACTGCCTGCCAGTGTATAATTAGTACTGTTAGGCTTTTCCTTACTGTGCTGATTTTTTTTTATCACCAGGAAAACTATGTTCTGCAGATAAACAACTATAGAAATTCTCCCACTGGATAATAGCACTGCTAGATGTATTACCATATGCCATTAAGTTGTCAAAGAGTTCTCAATATAGTTAAGAGCTCTTTTATTGTGAGTATTTTCTATACTAACAGAAGGTTTTTATCCCACAGACATATTATCACACACACACACACACACACACACACACACACACAAATTTAGTACACAGGTCCCTGTCAGCAGATCGCAGTTTGATCTATTGAAAGGAAAAATTTCAACTGCAGAATTTCGCAAATTAGAAATGCAAGTATTTCAGAATGTTGAAATGCTCAGAAATACCACATTTTTTTGTCGTCTTACCCAAATGTAATTCAATATTGTAAAAGAGATAAAAGAACTGGAGGTATTATCTCAGAAAAGAAAATTTGCAACTTATATACAAATAAATGGAATTTGCAGGTACAATATACACAGAATAATGTCCAAAAACATATATATGTAATGCATAATGCATGCAAATGAAAATGTTATTATGGTTTTTCTTTTCTATTAATGTGTGTGTCCGTTATGTCTTAAGTGATAATTTAATAAACAAAATCACAAATACCAGTTGTAGTCAGTAAAATAGTTAAATAGCAAAAAATTAACTTTTAAAATGAAAAAAAAATACAGTAACAAGCATTTTAAACATTTAGCCCAGCCACAAAAGTAAAATAAGACAACTTTTACTTTAGAAAAAATAGTATTAAGTTAGTTTAAACAACCTTTTTTCCCCAAAAGTAAAAAAAGTAACTCTCTTGTTTAAAAATAACTAAAAGTCAAATACAGCCAATAAAAAATATTTTCCTTGCTTTAAAAATATATTTTTTTCACAGAAAAAGTTCAATTTCTATCCATCCACAACCCATTTTTCTCATTTTTGCACGGGGGGGGGGGGGGGTGTCACTTCAACAGTGGCAATCATCTAGGGACATGATTTAGACTGCTGGGTGGCTATCATAAAAAGTAAAAGTGGAAAGGTTTTGTCCATAATGTTAAGTAATAGCTGACTGTCAATTCTCGAAAGCCTACAAGAAGAGTGCTCTTCGGTGGCAGGAAAGCTCTGAAAGGCTTAGCATCGAAGCCTTTCTTTTTAATCTGCTCATCTCGAACTGACTAATGGCTTTCATGCATGGTAGGTAGCCTGAAGCTTTGGAAGCTGTCTGGCTGTTATATCTTTAGCAGGATATAACCCATATAGCTAAGGGTATAGCAGCAGTGATCTTAAAGAACACATCCCAAATTTTTTGGTACTGTGAGCGTGACTGTGTGTGTGTGTGTGTGTGTGTGTGTGTGTGTGTGTGTGTTTAGTTTGTTAGAGTTATGGATGAGTGTAGAGATATAGCTAGTGTAAGGTGTATGTGTGTGTGTTTTCTGTTGTGTTAGGGTCAGGGATACGGTTAGGCTTAACATTAGGATTTAGTTTGGAGTTATGGTTAGGGTCAGCACATATGAGTAAGGTCTGCAGTGTCCTTAACTCATGTGTGCTAATCCTGACCCTTATGTCATGCAGCCCCACTGTAGTACCCTTACTCATGTATGTTACCCCTAATACTAATCTTAACCCTAGCCTTAACCCTAACTGCAGCCCAAAACCTAATGGTAATCCTAACGCTATCCCAGACCCTAACACTAAACGGGATACATACACATCTTACACTAGCCCTATCTATTCTCCTATCCCTAACGTTAACACTATACAGATGTGTCTCTTCTATACTGTTAGTTTCAGGATGTTTGTTTTTGGGTTAGAGAGTGTTTCAGTATGCAATTTTCAATACAGAAAAATCGAGGTAAGTAACTCTGGAACTTTAGTGACACAAAATCCACTGGAGTCACCACACGGAGATAGTCACTGATGATAAAAACCTTCTTTATTGAGAGCAAAACACACAAGCGCTTTCACGTAGCTATACTACGCTTCTTCAGGTGCAATAAAACATTGAAAAAAGCTGACTCTTATACAAAAAAGTTTGGCGCTCAAAAAAGTAAATTAAGCACTAATAGAATAATTACTAACATACTTTCCTTCCCTCCATATCCTAATTTAAAGAGACAGTGCTTAAAATGAATTAAAAACAAATAAAAGCAGTAAAAGCTCTGGAACTTATCAGTCATTCTATCTACACACACATTGCGCACACACACACACGCACACGGACACGCACAGTCTCACAGCAAGAATTTCCTTAGTTTAATTTTTGGCTTGGGTGCCTTCTATGTGGAGTCTGTATGCCACTCCTGTGTTAACATGAGTTTTCTCCAAGTGTTGTGGTTTCCTCACACATTCCAAAGACATGCAGTATGTGGATTCAACACTCTAAACTGGTCATAGGTGTGTGTGAGTGCACACATATGTGTGGGGCGGGGGGAGTATGGAAGAACAACAGTGGCATGACTGGCAACCTGGCAGTCTGAACATTGACTGTAGATGACGGTTACTGTAGACGTGACACCCTGACCCCATGTGTGAAAATGGGAAAAGGAGGGTGATGGGTGGATGGGTATGTGCATCTGCACAAGTGTGTGTGTGTAGAACACATACTTAATCACCAGTGTTATGCTCCTTTAAGATTCAATACATCAGATGCAAACTATTGAATGACTAATATTAATAAACAACCAGTAACACAGAAAAGTGCCCATCTTCTACACACACTTATGCAGAACAAGTACACACTCAGTATCTGTATGTACTGTATGTGTACATTCTTATCAGTACATATTCTTGTTCTCATGGAGACTGCACAAGTTCAGTGATGCTGAGAACAATGTTCTAATACACACATTCAAGAAGCATGACTTTTGGATGATAAGTAGAGAGGATACAGGCCAGCGATTATGAAATAAGGTATAATAGTCTGTGCTGGTGGACATAAACATGGTGGATGGCTCCAAATGGATAAGGTCCAAGCTTTGCTATCATTTGGCTGGCATGCTCAGGTATGGCAAACAGAAAGCAGAGAAGACTGCAAGAGAGTGATTCATCACAAGGGGAGGGCTATAGGGTGGTCCACAAGACTATCAGATATGGAGGAGAACCTTGATTCATTGGGAGAAGGGGTTGCAATAGAATTTATCCCCAGTGAGGATGTGGGTGTTGATGCTTGTCTGTCCCATTCCAAAAGTATCTCGGTGGATGCCATAGTAGTATACAGCTATGGTTTGTCTACATGTATGTTATACTATTGGTGTACCCTAATAAAGTGGGCATGATGCAGGTTTCTTTTCATAGGCACATCAACAGTGCAACAGACTGCCACCACTAACAAAGGTAAGGGGGCATAAGAAGGAACTGTATGCATACACATGGGCACCCCTGCAGCATATTCTAAAGTGGTATCTATGGTATTCTCTATATCATGCATTCAGAGGCAGAAACAGTTATAGCATGTAGAAATGACAGAGGCTGGGCAAGGTGCTTGGTGTGCACTCCTCTGCAATGTGTGGCAATGATACTCTAATGCCTGGAGATGTGCCGCAGGCAGAGTACATGGTGACACTAACTTCTGTCTCATGTCTGGGTAGGGAGTAACTGTCAACAGAGGATGCATGCATGGCTGAATATATTGGGTCATCTCTAGATGTACTGCTTGACTGCACATCATTACCTGTGCAGCAGGAATTTCCTGTAATTATCAGCTTCAGATGTACTACAGCTGTGCCTGACACACCAGCTTTGGAGGTACACACTGCTTCCAAAGTAGACAGTCCCTTCAAAAGCCAACAACACAGATGTACCTGAGGTGATTAAAATCATAGTTACCACCTGATGTGCAGGCAGCATTGACATAAATCAGAAGATGTGCACACGTGTGATCCAAGGACAGTCTATTGCCACACAGTCCATAAGATTCTGGTAGCCATCTTACATAGCATTTGTCATAATGCTTTATAGTTAAGAAAGGACATTGGAAACTAAACACTGTGAATTGACTGTCTAGTGAGGACTATGGTCCCACACAATGCCACAGTGAGCACCAGCGTCCACAGAACTACCAGTGCCATCATGTTTACCCAGACTAGCAGGGTATGGCATGGCCAAAGGATGGAAGTGTACTTTAGTCACTTTACAGGGCATGCTCAACAGCCACACCTGGAACTGTCCAATGTCCTACCACCTCTCACCATGAGCAAAAACTATCTACCTCCAGGACTCATTCCCCTCACCAGCAAACAGCATCCAGTTCTAGCTCATGAAATACCACACCATCCTTGCCATAGAAGGTCATGAACCCTGCACACTTTCACCAGCAAAGGTTCACCGAGCTGAAGTCACAAAGTACTACATTATCTATATCACAGTAGTCCTCAAGGCCAGTCCTTTCATGACAGTAAAGTAATACTAGTATATGATTATAAAGAGCTCCCTTTCATTTACTGAAGGAAATAATTGCTGACACCATTTAGCCTTCCTGCAGTCCCACCTTGGCATCCTATTCCGGTGATATGTGTCAACCACCCATTTCTTAATGCAGGATTTGTGTTACTTTGTCCCCAAGCCCCTCTGTATCTGCTAATCTGTGCCCACACCTTTATCTCTTCCCCCACTAAATCTGTATTGACAGTCTTGTGTTACTTTGCCTGCTAGTATTCTCTGCAAATTATGACAACTGTGACTCACACCACCATCCATCTTATGTGGTGTTCTGCTAATGCCTGATGCACAGTGAAATCAGTCCATGCACTAACTAGCAAAGCCTGGCAGGAACAATATATGCATTCTGTTTACTGTTTTGTTCCATACATGTCATGGCCTAAAGTTGCTAATCAGATGTTACCACTATGCCAGTGCTGCCATATATTACAGCTTTCACTGAATAGGGAGTCTTGTTGAAAATACCTCATCCTACTGAGGATGACCACCGTCCGCCAAACATGCTGCTGCTAGAGGAGTAAGGCAGCAACACAGTTTGGATATTTGCCCAGCTTTCATAATATTATACTGTGCAGCAGAACACAGACCACAAACATCTTGCTTGCTGTACTGGATGAGACCTAAGGTAAATCCCCAAGTGTAGCCATTCACTGAAACTGTGCCTGCAACAGCCTAAACGCACTCTCTATGACATTCCCTCTCTGGGCACGAGCAATGCTGAAATGCATCTGAGCAGCAGTTTCAGGGTGATGCATGGTGGTCATGAGCCAGGGGTCCAATAAGTAGCCTGCAAGACCTGCAAAATACAACAAAACCATATTTTTTTGGGGAGACACCTGCCTGCATACACAGTGTATCTTCTATACACTATGACAGCACTTACCAACAAGATGACCATGTTGGAAATCACCATGCTGGAAACAAACAGGTCTGACATATGCCAAATGTGGGAATCATGAACCATGCACACACATTAATAATGATCCTTTGTGTGTCAAATACTATCTGTCAATTAAGGCATTTCCTATTCATGTATTTTTGGGATCGTGGACTGGGAAAAGCTTTTATAGCCATATGAGTGCAGTCTATGGCACACAATATGTCAGGAAAGTGGTCACTGTTTTAAAAGCCACATGATATACTTGCTTTCTTCTCATCAGTCCTGGAGAGCCATATCTGCTCATTAGCATGTAGCAACATAACATCAAGGAACTTGTGTGTAAATGAGGCAGAAACCTGAGAAACAGACAATGCATCCCCTACTGGTTACTGAAAGGTCTCTGTAGCTAAGATAGTAACAGCTACACATACCTTTGCATCCACTGGTACAGGAAGACCACACATTTCCTGCAATTCAGCATATGCGTGAAATACATGAACCAACTGCTGGATGAATGATACCCTGGTCCACTCAAAAGCAATTCACTATCAGACCATCAGTAAGGGTATGGTAATTTAGATGATGCTGATGAGCTCTAGGTCAATGAGGATGCATTAGTTAGTCAAAGCAGATGGCAGCTAGAGCAAAATAATGCAGCTCAACACAAACCGCTGCAAATCTAAACAAATTTTCTGTGTGCCTAACCCTTGTATCGGCATACATAAATACACTATGTACAGCTTGTGGTGGCATCTATGAATTGTGGCATTTTTTTTATTATTCAGATCATTTACAAGTCATTATGCACTTATTTACCTGTGCAGTATGTTTGTGTCTTTCGGCTTTTCCCAGTTAGGGGTCACCACAGTGGAACTCCGGTCCGCTAATGATTGGCAGTAGATTTTTACGTGCTGGCTTGCTGGGCCTAACGCACAACCTTCAACGAAGGAACGCCCATTCACGCATGTTGCCACACAGAAGAAGCTCTAACTGAGAATCGGACGGGCAACATATAACTGTGAGGCGACAATGCTACCGCAGCACCACCACCGCAGTACATATGCATATATTTATGCACTTAATTGCATGTGCTGCATACTGCACCATGCAAGCTACTGATCAACTGCATAATAAGAAGTTATGTACTCACCATAACGTTCCATCTGAGTAGGTAAACTTCATTTGTCTGCAACCTGTGGGATACGGATCCGATCTCGGATCCGAGCCGGCAACTTTACAAAGCTTAGATACAAGCTCCTAGCTTCTCCCCTTACCCATAATCCCCTGCCGACCCTGACTGACCTCAGATCAAGTTTGCCCGCAACCACTATAGTAGATAACTAACTACGTTATCGGAAAGGTACAACACTATATGTCATAAACACATCTGAAGGTCAGGGGGACAGAGGGGGGGAATGGTTGCAGACAAATGAAGTTTACCTACTCAGATGGAACGTTATGGTGAGTACATAACTTCTTAATCTGAAGTAGTTAACTTCATTTGGTCTGCAACCTGTGGGGCAGAGTCCCCAGCTACCTAAACCTTGGGCGGCCTTCAGGGAAGGATATTCCGGAGCACTGCGGAGCCAAAAGAAGTTCTCCCTCTGGAGATAATGTCCAATTTATAATGATTGATGAAGGTATGAGATGAGGCCCAAGTGGCTGCTGAACAGATATCATCCAAGGAAACTCTGGATTTAAAGGCGGCAGATGTAGCCATAGCCCGAGTTGAGTGGGCACGAACTCCTTGAGGTGCGGGCCTGCCGTAATTTTGATAAGCCGTGATGATACACTGTGAAATCCATTTCGATAAGGAAACTTTTGAGACTGGTTTACGTAGATTAAATTTGGCAAAGGAGACGAACAGCTGGTTGGATTGTCTATGACCAGATGTCCTATGAATGTAAAATCTAAGTTGTCTATGGACGTCCAAAGAATGTAATCTGTACTCCCCTTTGTTCTGGCAGTTAGGAAAGAAGACCGGCAAATTGATAGATTGGTTAATATTAGATTCAGAAACTACCTTCGGGAGGAAGGAGGGATTGGTCCTGAGGTAAACCCTATCCTTGTGAAAAGCTAAGTATGGGGGTTTCACAGAAAGAGCTTGTAATTCAGATACTCTCCTGGCTGAAGTAATAGCCACTAGAAAGGCTGTTTTCCAAGACAAATATTTGAGGTCTACTGAAGCCGCAGGTTCGAAGGGAGGGGCTGTCAAGGCTTGTAGTACCAAGGTCAAATCCCATGGAGGTACTGCTTCCTTTATTGGGGGCCTAAGTAGAAAGGTGCCCTTTAGGAACGTTTTGCACAATTTTGTAGTAATCAAAGGATCCATTTCAGTACCTACGTGATAATGAGAGATAGCTGCTAATTGAACCTTAACCGTAGAACAGCTAGCTCCGTCATTAAAAAGTCCTGAAAGAAAATCCAGCACTGCAGGCAAGGGGGCTGTAAAAGGATCCAAATTATGGCGTTCTGCCCAGATAGAGAAACGCTTCCATTTACTACCATAGACCTGCCTAGTAGAGGGCTTGTGCGCTGCTACTAGGATAGTTTTAACTGGAGATGAGATACCGGGAGTCCTAGCTACAAGTGGAACTGGAGCAGCCAAGCCGTAAGCTTGAGGCTGACCAGGTCGGGAACTGGAAGTCCCAGGGGGTGGGAAATTAGATCCGGGAGGGGATCTAGAATCCAGGGCGGATTCGCTCGATGAGACCAGAGGTAAGGGAACCAAGCTTGGCGAGGCCAGAATGGGGTAATGAGGATCATCCTGCTCCCCAACCGACTGGCTTTCTGAAGGAGTTTCAGCATCAGGGGAAGAGGAGGGTAGGCATAGAGGAGACCGGGTGGCCAAGCATGCACCAAGGCGTCCCTTGGGGCTTCCCCGGCAGGGGGAATGAGAGCGAAGTAATTGTTGCATTTCGTGTTTGAGGGAGATGCGAAGAGCTCGCAACAGGGCTGCCCCCAAACGGCAAAAATTCGACTCACTACTTGAGGATTGAGGGACCACTCGTAAGGTGAAAGGATGGTGCAACTCAGTCTGTCCGCCAAGATGTTGGTCCGTCCCGAAATGTGCGTTGCAATGAGAAAGCTGTTGGTGGAGATCGCCCATTCCCACACTCTCATGGCTTCTCGACAGAGTGGGTAAGACCTGGTTCCCCCTTGTTTGTTGATATACCATACCACAGACATACTGTCTGTCTGGATCGCAATTGTTCCTGCAGGCAGAAGGCTCTGAAGTGCCTGCAACGACAACAGCACTGCCCTCATCTCTAGAACATTTATGTGCAATAAGGTCTCTGAATCGTTCCATGTGCCTTGGACCGTCCTGCCCGAATGATGCCCCCCCCACCCAAGACGAGAGGCGTCCGTGGTCACCGTGGTGAGAGGGGGGGGCCGTGGCAAAGGGGCGTCCCGCCTGGAGGTCCGGTGATTGAAGCCACCAAACGAGAGCCCTCTTGCAGGCCCTGCTGAGAGGAATGGGGTGACTCAAGGGGTATTGATGAAGGGACCATTGGACTTGTAGAGTCCACTGTAAAATCCTCATGTTCAGACGCGCCATGGGAAGAAGGTTTATTGAGACTGCCATGGATCCTAGGGCCCTCAGAACCAATCCCGTCGGAGGTTTCAAAGATTGAAAGATGGGGAGGAAAAAAATTTGACTAAAATTTAGGAAGGTTATCTAAAAAATAGGGTTATAACAAAGGGAACCTAACCCACACAAAACACTCACACAAGTTTAAGGGAGAAAATAATGAAACAAGAACTTATCTGACCAATAGACCAGGAGTTCGCAATCTAGCTGCTGTTCAGAAGCGCGGCAAACTAGATCTGAGGTCAGTCAGGGTTGGCAGGGGATTATGGGTAAGGGGAGGAGCTAGGAGCTCGGATCTAAGCTTTGTAAAGTTGCCAGCTCGCATCCGAGATCGGATCCGTATCCCACAGGTTGCAGACCAAATGAAGTAAACTACTTCAGATCTAAAGTTCATGAATCAGAAACATCCTGCACATTAATAAGAACACAAAAGGCTCTTGCATAGTACACAGTTTGTCTATGATTTCTAGCCATTGGTACAAATATATACTTCTTGTTTATCCTAAAATTACATTCAACAAATGCAGTTATTAGGTGTAACAAGAAGATTCGTGGTTATGCTTGCTATGCATACTGAACAGACTAAGTTGTTATTGTACAAATAGCCATCTGTACATTACCAAAAAGTGGTAACAAAAGGACTACTACTTCACTGGAAAACAATGTTGGGCATTATCCTGGTTTCATATATTTTTGATAGACTGAGACAGAACTGAACATAAAAGGTCTTAAAAAAAGAAGTTATGTACTCACCATAATGTTCCATTTGTGTTGTCCATTTTCATTCTTCCTCAACTCTTAGGCAGAGAGGGGAACTCTAATGGAAGACGTTGACCTCGTGGCAGAGGAGGTCTGCAAAATCAAGGACCTAGAGATACTTTCTCTGACAGATCCTACCAGTGCTCCTGAAAGAAGGTGGGACTGTCGATCTCTGGAGGCAGTCAGGGGTCAGTTATCCCTGCACCAGAGAGCCTGGCTAGAAATGACAAAAGATTCATGGGTGCGGAGGAGACAGAAGGTCTGGAGTTGGATCCAGAAACCATGGAGGATGGGTAAGATGAACCCAAAGGAAGGGAAACCAGATTTGTCAAACCCAATAAAGAGCAATGAGGATTACTGTGCTCTTCAACTGAGATGCTTTCTGAAGAAATTTGGGGATTAGGGATAATGGTGGGCAGGCATAAGGAGTCTGGTGGGCCAATCATGAAGTATTGCATCTCTTGGTGACTCCCCCAGTGGTGGGATGAGGGCAAAGAAACTGCTGGACTTGTTGTTGACAGTGGATGAGAAAAGGATGCAGCATGGTTGACCCCATCGCTGAAATATTTTCGCCACCACCTTCATGTTGAGAGACCAATTGTGAGGCATTAGAATAGACCTGCTCAACTTGTCTGCAATCACACTGGACTTCCCTGGAATGTGCGCTGTAATCATAAATTGATTGGATCAGATCGCCCATTGCCACACTCTCAAAGCTTCTCAATACAGGGGATAGGATTTGGTTCCCCCTTGTTTATTGAAGTCCTAAACCACTAACATATTGTCAGTCTGAATTATAATAGTCCCAGTGGGGAGAGTGTCTTGGAAGGCCTGCAACTCTAGAAGGACAGCTCTAATTTCCAGGACATTGATACGTATGTTGGCCTCCTTGGGGGACCATGTGTCTTGGAATGTCCTTCATAGAAAGTGCCCCACCCATCCAATCTGAGAGGCATCTGTGGTCACTATAGCCTTGAGTTGGGTGAGAACAAAGGGGTGTCCTTCTTGCACTTGATTTGAGTGTATCCATCACAGGAGATAGTTCTTGCAAGCCTGAAATATTTTGCCTGAGTGGACAGGAGATAGTGAAGAATGGACCCACTGAGTTGCCAATGTCCACTGAAGAATTCTCATATCGTACCTTAACAATGGTACTAGGATTATTACCACTGACATGGATCCTAAAGCTCAAGGAATTAAATGAGATGAAAGAGAACAGTTTTGGGTGATCTTTCTAAGCTCAAACTGAATAGTCTGAACCCTTGACAAGGGGAGAGATGCTCTTCATGTGACTGTATTGAATAAGGCACTGATGAATTCCAATATCAGCATTGGCTCCATACGAGATTTGTTGTAGTTAACTGAAATGCCCAGATGGAAGCATAACTGACGTATATAATTCCGAACTTGGATTAGTTTATGTCTGCTCAGATTGGTGATGACCCAGATCTAGATATGGAAACAACCAGAATCCTTGTAGTTTCAAGTGAGCTGTCACTACTGCCATACACCTAGTGAACACCCTGGGGGCTGTGGTGAGACCACACGGCAGAGCTCTGAACAGGTAATGGCTGGCTCCCAGCCAGATATGTAGGTATCTCCTGGATTGCCTGTTCATTTTGATATATGATAGTACATGTCCTGAAGATCTATCAAGCACATCCAATCATCCTTGTGCAGAAAAGGCAGAATGGACTGAACAGTGACCATCCAGAAAAAGAAGTTATGTACTCTCCATAACGTTCCATCTGAGTAGGTACTTCATTTGTCTGCAACCTGTGGGTATCGGATCCGACCTTGGATCCGAGCCGGCAACTTTACTAGCTAAAAGATCCGAGCTCCTGGCTCCTCCCCTTTACCCATAATCCCCAGCTACATGCTCCCTTTCCTCAGATCGAGTTTGCTTAATCTAACAACTAAGACCCTTGTCAGAGGACCAAGTAATGCTTAAACACATGAAACAATCTCAATCATGATCAGGAACCACGATAATGGTTAGGGGGCATGGGGGGGGGGGATCGGTTGCAGACAAATGAAGTACCTACTCAAATGGAACGTTATGGTGAGTACATAACTTCTTTATCTGAAGTAGTTACTTCATTTGCTCTGCAACCTGTGGGACAGAGTCCCCAGCTACCTAAAACCTTGGGAGGCCCTCAAGGAAGGATATTCCGAAGCACCGCTGAGCCAAAGAAAGCCCTACTCCTGGATATCATATACAATTTATAATGAGAAATGAATGTATGGGAAGAGGACCAAGTAGCTGCTGAACATATGTCGTCCAGGGGAACCCTGGACCAGAAGGCTGCTGATGTGGCTATGGATCGGGTTGAGTGGGCATTGACTCCGATAGGAGCAGGTTTACCTGAGGCTACATACGCATGAATGATGCACTGTGAAATCCAATTTGCTAAGGTAACTTTGGTAATAGCTCTACCCAGAGCAGATTTGGCAAAGGACACAAACAATTGATCAGCCTTGCGAGTATCCTTTGTCCTGTGCAAGTAAAAACGTAGTTGTCTATGTACATCCAACTTGTGTAATTTGTATTCCCCTTTGTTCTGAAAGTTGGGAAAGAACACTGGTAAATTAATCGACTGATTAATATTTGACTCCGAAGCCACCTTTGGTAAGAAGGAAGGGTTAGTCCTGAGAGACACTCTACCCCTATGAAAGATTAAATAAGGGGGTTTCATGCAAAGGGCTTGAAGTTCCGAAACCCTCCTGGCTGAAGTAATAGCAACTAGAAAGGCTGTTTTCTATGATAAGAACTTTAATGGAACTGAGGCAGCAGGCTCAAAAGGTGGGCTTGCCAATGCTTGTAAAACCAAAGTTAGGTCCCATGGTGGGACCGCAGTCTTAACAGGTGGTTTCAATAGAAAAATACCTTTCAAGAAGGTTTTGCATATCTTCGCAAAAGCTAAAGATCCCAGCCCATCCCCTACATGAAAATGGGAAATGGCTGCCAATTGTACTTTAACTGTAAATGCACTGGCTCCTTGATGAAAAATGTGTGACAGAAAATCAAGAACCGCCGGAATAGGGACGGTAAAGGGATCTAAGCCCTTGTCCTTAGAAGTGTTTTTCTGTCTTGGCTATTTACTACTGTAAATTTTCCTGGTAGCAGGCTTGTGAGCCGCTACCAGAATGGCCTTTACTGGTGATGAGATGCTGGGAGTCCTTGCCATCAGTGGAACTGGATCAACCAAGCCGCGAGCATGAGGTTTACCAGGTTCGGGGGTTGCAATCCCGCAGGATGCGAAATCAGATCCAGAATGGGATCTAAGATCCATGGAGGAACTACACTGTGAGACCGCAGAGAAGGGAACCAGATCTGGCGAGGCCAGAATGGGGCTATGAGGATAATTCTGCTCCCCAACCGACATGCTTTCTGAATGAACTTCGTCATAAGAGGAAGGGGGGATAAGCATAGAGGAGACCGGGTGGCCAAGCATGAACCAGAGCGTCTCTGGGGCTCTCCCCTGGTGGGAGGTGTATTGCGAAAAACTCGCTGCACTTTGTGTTTGATGGAGAAGTGAAAAGATCGCAGCAAGGTAGACCCCATTTGAGGAAGATCTGTTTCGCAACTGATGGTTTCAGAGACCACTCGTACGGTGTGAGGATCACGCGACTCAGTTTGTCCACCAGAATGTTGGACTGACCCGGAATGTGCGTTGCTACCAGAAAGCGGTTGGTGGATATCACCCACTCCCAAACTCTTATAGCCTCCCGACAAAGGGGATAAAATCCGGTCCCTCCCTGTTTGTTTATGTACCAGACTACCTCCATGTTGTCTGTTTGAACCGCAATAGTCCCTAGAGGAAGAAGGTCGCGGAGAGCTTGCAATGCCAGAAGCACCGCCCTCATCTCTAGGACACTGATATGCAAAGCGGTCTCTAAGGGGGTCCATGTGCCTTGGACGGTTCTGCCCAAATAATGCCCCCCTACCCAAGGCGAGAAGCATCTGTGGTCAACGTGGCTTGGGGCGGAGGCATCACGAAAGGTCTCCCTTCCCGCAGCTCCCGTGAGCGAAGCCACCAGAGGAGGGAGTCCCTGCAAGCCCTGCTCAGGGGAATAGGGGTGTTCAATGGATGTAGCAACAGAGACCATTGGACTTGAAGGGTCCATTGCAGAATCCTCATTTGTAGACGCGCGTGTAGGCAAAGACTGTTTGCCGCCGCCATAGAGCCTAGTGCCCTCAGGACTAACTCTGCCGATGGAGCCGGGTTCTGAAGGAGGGCTATAACCTGACATGACAAACTGTTCACCCTGTCTGAAGTTAGTAGAGCCTGAGAGAGGCGAGTGTCCAATTTGGCCCCTATAAATTCCAGAACCTGCACAGGATGAAGAAAGGACTTTTGAAGGTTTACAGAAATGCCCAAACTCTGGGCAAGAGTTAGAGCATAATCCCTGGCAACACACAGTTGATGCCTGTTGGAGGCTGTGAGGAGACAGTCGTCCAGGTATGGAAAGACCTGAATGCCCTGGAGTCTCAGGTGGGCTGCAACCACTGCCATGACCTTGGTGAACACCCTGGGGGCTGAGGTGAGGCCGAACGGAAGAACCCTGAATTGATAATGACTGGCTCCCAGCCAGAAGCGGAGAAACCTCCTGGAACGTCTGTCCATCAAAATGTGGTAGTATTTATGGAGCACATCCAGTCTTTCTCCCGAAGGAGGGGGAGAATTGATTGAAGAGTGACCATTCGGAATTTCTCTTTGGGAATGAACAGGTTCAAGGAAGAAAGATCTTGAGTCGGTCTTAAGTCCCCCGTCTTTTCTGGCACTAAAAAGAGCCTGGAGTAATAGACCAATCCGAACTGGTCTGGGGGGACGCGCTGGATGGCTCTTTTTTCTAGCAGCTTCAAAATCTCTGAAGCTGCCACCTCCCTTTGATCGGGTGGGACATCGGGGAGGCGTTTCATGGGGGGGAGAGACTTAGGAACGGAATGAAATAACCTCTGGATATGATTCGAAGCATCCATCGATCCGTCGTGATGGACTCCCAATTTAGTAGGTGCTCCGACAAACGCCCCCCCCCCCCGACTGCCTCCAGAGAGGAACAGCCGGGTAAGCCCTCAGGGCTGTTGCGCGGGCCTGTCCAAGAACAGATCTCTAGACCCGAAGTTACGCGGCCCCCCTCTGCCTCTGGGCCGGTGTCCACCTTGTCCTCCTCTGCCTCTGAAGGACGAGGGGTCCAAAGCTGGGCGGGACTGCTGAGACTTCCGGAACCACATCTTCTTTTGTCCCCTTTGATCCCTGGAAAAGGATCACTGGGGATTAGAGAAGCGGACCCCGACGGCAGACAGCGTCTTCCCATCCTTTTCGCTTTGGACCAGCGTCTCGCGGACGGTCTTGCCAAAGAGCGAAAAACAGTCAAAGGGCGCGTTCGCGAAGGACGCCTTAAAGGGTTCTGCAAAATCACAAAGGCGGAGCCAGGCGTGATGCCGCAAGATGACCCCTGCTCCGCTAGCTCTAGCGGCTCCTTCCGTAGAATGGGAGAGTAGCCGCAAAGACGTGTTAGATATAGACTTTAGAGTGGCCATCTGATGATGTGTGCCATGTAGTTCAGCGCACTTATAGAGAAGGTGGTTGAAGCAAACATCTGCTTCGCAATGCGGTCCAACGTCCGAGATTCCTTATTCGGAAGATGGACCGAGTAACTCTCCTGTGCGAGTTCCTTCTTTGTGGCAGCCGCCACCAACATGGCATCCACAGGTGAACCCTTAGACCAGGCCTGCCTATCAGGGGGAGGGCTAAGAATTTTATCTGGCCTTCTTGGAATTGGCTCCACGGTCTCTGGCTCATTCCACGCCCTGTTAGTAATGAAGTCTACCAGGGGGTCAGCCGGGGGGGGACACCCAGGAGGTAGACGGGCCTGCCTCAAACGCCTCCAGAAACATGGACTCGTCCGAGGAAGGTTTTTGGGCAGACCCCCCCCCTCTAATTCGCAACATTTCCATGATGCCTCCAAAGGAGACATCCTCAGGGGGTGACCTTGGGGAACCTTACCCTTCATCCAAATCCGTGTCTTCCGTGAGGGACTCCGGGGAGTCCAGGTGCCTCCTTTTACACTTCTGTTTTCGATGGACCTCCTCGGTGGGCTCACCTACGGGGTCCTGTTCCTCTAAGGGAACTAACTGGAGGGTCGGGGCAGGCTGTCCCAGTGGTGGGATGATGGAGGATAGACCCAAATGCATAGGGGGGGGCGGGAGGATCCGTCGCCCGGACCGGGGATCTGGAAGGTCTCGACAGAACCCTCTCCACTACCTCAAATGCCGAAGGCGAGCCGCTTTCCCCAGGCTCCGAAAGCAGCCTCCTCGGCTCCGAAGTAGGGATCGGTGTCGGAGCCGACGCGGTTGGATCCGAGAGGGAAGTGTGCTCCGACCTGAACGGCGCCGAAGACACACCCACCCCTATGGATCCGATGCTCGGCTCTCGGCACCGAGAACTAGGATCCGATACGCTCGAGGGTACAGTCGGCGTCGAAGTTACCGGAACTATCGGCGCCAACTCCCCAGTTCCGAAAGGGTCTGGATCCGATGACTCCGAAACTCGAAAATGGGTTGGAGAAAGAGTTATTGGGGCAAAAAGAGGGGCTGCCCCCCCCCTGGGGGGGGAGGCAGGAGCACCCCCATCTGCATCTGAGTCTGAAAAAATCGAAGCATCATACGATCCATGTCCGTGTCGGTCAGGCTTCTTGGAGATCTAGAAGAGGTCGTCGAGGCGGGCCGGGAGGGCTGCCTTGACGACCTCGAGGAAGACCGGTCCTCCTCCTCTGGCTCTGGTGAGAAACAAGGCGAACGGAGCCGAGAGGGAGAGGATCCAGAAGCCCTCATAGAGGGACGAGCAACTTTAGATGGCGGGGCTGAGGGATGAGTCTCAGCCCGCCTCTTGTGGCTTCTATGTTTTTCCTTTTCTTTGTGCCTCTTCTCTCTGGTAGAGGCAGAAGAGTCCCCTGAACCCTGCACAGAAGAGGGATGTTGAGTCCCAGGCAGAGTTGGGGGATCTAAAGGCACGGGGGCTGCAGTAGCAGCCTGTGCCTTAGAGGGAGAGGAAGAAGAAGTGTCCTGCAGTAACAAACCCGCCAGGATCAACTTGTTCTTCCTCTCCCTGATGGCCCGGGGGTTGAATGCTGCACATATCTGGCAGCTGGTGGACAAGTGGGCCACCCCCAGAGACAAAATGCACTAAGTGTGGCCATCAGCTGGGAAAAGCTTATGGCCACACTCAGTGCATTTAGAAAAAATGGCTTTGGGCCCTTCAGCCATCACACTAAACACACTCACACACTAAGGGGAGAGAAACACAAAAATAAACTAAATTTACCACAAAAAATTTAAACTAAGGCTATCACTCGACAACTGGAGACTAAATCACTCACACACTACCTAAAAATCAACTTTTCTCTGACTTTTTTGAAATGCAAACTGGAAAGTTCTCACCCACGCCTTAGGAGCTCTTCACTAGAAGCTTCTTTCAGCCGCAGCAAACGAGATCTGGGGAAAGGGAGCATGTAGCAGGGGATTATGGGTAAAGGGGAGGAGCCAGGAGCTTGGATCTTTTAGCTAGTAAAGCTGCCGGGTCGGATCCGATACCCACAGGTTGCAGAGCAAATGAAGTAACTACTTCAGATCTTGTATTGAACTGGTAACTACTTCAGATCTTGTATTGAACTGATCAATTTAGGTTACTGGGATCCCAGATTGGTTTCCAGTTCCCTGTTTTCTTTGACACTAAAAAGAATCTTGAATAAGTGCCAGACTCTTTCTGGTCTGGGAGACCTTTTGGATGACTCTTTTGTCTAGAAACTTGTTTATTTCTAGTGCTGCTGTCTCTCTCTGACTGGGTGGAACATCTGGGATTTTATTTGAAACCAATGGTGTGGATGGGAAAATGGCATTATATAACCACTAGATATTATCCTCTGCACCCATGAATCTTTTACAATTTTTAGCCGGGCTCTTTGATGCAGGGATAAGCGACCCTGACTGCCTCCAGAAATGGAGAGTCGGGCCTCCTTTAAAGAGCGTTGGTAGGACCTGTCAGAGAAAGTATCTCTAGATCCTTAATTTTGGCCACAAGGGCGGCATCTTCCATTACAGTTCCCCTCTCTGACCAAG
Organism: Protopterus annectens; assembly: GCF_019279795.1. Lineage (NCBI taxonomy): Eukaryota > Metazoa > Chordata > Ceratodontiformes > Protopteridae > Protopterus > Protopterus annectens. The sequence continues at coordinate 361,991,475 of NC_056738.1, forward strand.
TGTTGAGGAATGAATGAAAATTGGCAGCATCCGATAAAAGTTTAGAAGTCATTCAGACTGTGTAAGAATCGAACTAAAGGAACTTTATTCCAGGTTACACATATCACCTGACAACGAACGCCATCTCTGGAGATTATTTTTTGTGCATGTAGTAGCTTTGGATGAGGGGATATAGGTTCCCTATTTAGTTTGCACCATATAATTAGTTTGGATAAGTCTAGGTATTGGCTCTGATATAGCATTTTGAGAATGAATACGTACTGTTCATGTAGAATTCAATTTCTGAAGGTCATCTATAAGGGCAGATCCCATTTTAATGGACATATAGCAATTTATTTATTGAACATTTGTTAACCGGGAAAGTCCGACTTGGAATGAAGCCAATTTTCAGCGAAGGCCTGGGGAGAAATGCTCCAGATGCATGTCTTTGTAACGTGGGAGGAAACCGGAGCACCCGGAGGAAACCCACATGAACGCAGGGAGGACATGCAGACTCCACACAGAAGACACCCCAGCCAAGAATCGAACTGGAGAACCTCTTGCTGTGAGGAGACAACTCTACCTCTGCACCACTGCGATTATTTTAACATAGTGTTTTTTTACTTAATGATGAAAGTGTTTGCCAGGTTGTCAACAGATGAGAATTAACTAGAATGAGAAAGAATGCTTAAAAGTGTGTTGCATGAATTTTGTTCAAGTAGCACAATTTCTGACAAATTCATGTTATAAGCAAATAAATGAACCAATCATTCTAGTAATCTATGGGCCTTCCAAAGAAAGATGCTTCAAATCTCCCTTGAGAATAATGGCAGAATAAACTGACCCTGTTGCATTTTACTGACCATTTTTTAAAACCTGCTTTGTTCTTATTTAGCTCACTTATCAAAGACACCTCTAATTTTATTTTAAGCTGAATGATTTTATTCATATAACATCTGTTACTTTCGAAAATGTTTCTTGAAAAGGTACGTAGTTATGTACTGTTGATTTCCTTTCTGTCTTTTCAGTATTCATCATGTTTGGTGTATGAAGCAACAGGTAAATTTAAAAAATTAAGACCAAACCCAAACCAATGTCTTCTGTTTTGCATCTACAAATGCAGCTCAGCTCTAGTACATACTGTAACCATAACTGGCAATAGCAGCATAAGATAGTCAGGGAGACTGGGGAAGCCTGAAACCATAATAATTCAAAGCTATGACCAGAATCAGTACATAGCAGGTACTACATTAGTATGATTTTGAAACAAGCATTTTCTGCATAATAGTCATTTTAGGAAATCATGTCCACTTTATATTACACCACCTTCTCAGTGACTTAAATAAAGTTCCACAGTATAGCTGATGAGAAGTTACCTCCTAAGGGAGTATCGCAATGAAGTTGCTGTTGTTGTGTCTTTCGGCTTTTCCCGGTTAGGGGTCGCCACAGCGGAACTCCGGTCCGCTAATGATTGGCAGTAGATTTTTTTTTTTTTACGTGCTGAGTTGCTGGCCCTGACGCACAACCTTCAACAAAGGTATGCCCATTCACTCATGTCTCCACACAGAAGACGCTCTTGCTGAGAATCGAACAGGACAACGTCTTACTGTGAGGCGACAACACTACCGCAGCACCACCACCGCAGTGAGTATCGCAATGAAGTAATATTGCTAATAGGCAACATACCAAATAGTGAAAAAAAAGAAGTTATGTACTCACCATAAAGTTCGAAGTGAGTTGTCCGTCTCGCCTTCATTCTGTACTTGTGGGTTCGGAACTGATCTTCGGTTCCAACTCAGCCATTTACAAAAGCTCGAGCTCTCCAACTAGCTCTTAGCTTACTCCCTATCCCATGATGCTTTAGTGCATTCCCCAGATCTTGTTTGCTGGGATACTAATATGAATATGAGACTTCCCTATTATTTATAAGCCAAGAAGAGGGTCAGAGAACATCAGATGCCAAACGGTAACCTCTTGGTCCTCCAGGAGCCAAAGGCTGGTGTAGGAGGGGTGGATGTAAGAATGAAGGTGAGATGGACAACTCACATGGAATGTTATGTGAAGTTGTCCTATCTCGCCTTCATTCAGTACCCTAGCACCATTTTTCTTGGGTGGCTCATGGGAGAGCATTCTTCAGAACAGTGGACATAAAAGAGGGCCTGTCCCGGGAGTCAAAATCCACTTTGTAATGAGTGATAAAGGTATGAGGCCTTGCCCAAGTTGCTGCTGCACAAATGGTATCAATTGGTAATTTTGCATGAAATGCAGAATAGGTCGAAATAGCCCTAGTAGAATGAGCTCTTATTTTGTCTGGCAGTTGTTTGTTTACTGACTGAACCATCTGGATAGAGTAGTTTTTACTACTGAAGCACCTTTTTTACACTCTGAAAAGGATACAAACAATTGGTCAGTCTTTATAAAGTCTTTTGTTCTGTGTAAATAGAAATATAATTGTCTATGCACATCAAGTTGTGTAACATATATTCTGCATTATTGACATACTTGGGGAAAAAACTGGTAAGTCTATGGACTGAAATCATTCCATAAGTGCTTTCATCTCTCAAGGAGACTATCAGATAAAATCAATTGGTTTCCAACCATCTTATGTACCAAATTAGGATACACTCACCCACACTTACAGAAAAAGAGCTTAGTGAAAGGGCAAGCCACTCATGTGGCAAGAATGACCTCTGTACTAGATGACCTTGAGGCAGAATTGAATGAATTAAAGGCTATGTTTTTGGATAGAGAGTATCCAGAACTAATGATTGAACGCATTTTTAAAGTGGTGAAAGAAGGATGGGGAAGTAAATACCAACCACTTCTAGGAAGGGAGTTGGATAGAGTGAAAGAGAATGATAGAGGTGGGCATTATAAAAAAGCCCTAGTCCTAGAACAGAATAGATATTTGAAAGACAT